>NC_057802.1:188694751-189056295 GCF_018294505.1 Triticum aestivum
CGCCGCCCCAGCCCGACCCCGCCGCCGCCGCCGCCGTCGCCACCGCCCGACCTCGTCGCCGGAGCCGGAGGTAGCCGCCGGTTTTCTCGCGAAAAACCGTTCGGTTTTTCCGCGGTTTTTCGTCGGTTTTTTGTAGATCGGTTTTTTTTGGTTTAGGTTAATTAGCGAGCGTTCGCTCGGTCGTTCGTTTTCTTGAACGCGTTCGTCGTTTAGATCCAGTTAATGAACGTTCGTTTGTTAATCTGTTCGACGTTTTTCTTTTTCTCGGATTTATTCCGCGATTTTTCTGATCACGATTTCTGATCAGATTTTCGAACTACTATATCTTTTCGCTCGTTTATCGGAATCAGGCGATTCAAGCGCCTAGAGTTTCGTCTCGAAATTATTTTTCCCTTTAACCAACTCAAACAAGTTTTCTGTTTCTGTAAAATTTGACCTAGGTCCAGATTAGTAAACGAAGTTTGTTTCTTTCACCGTTTAATTTTCGTTGCTTCGTTCGATTTGATTCTTTTTTGCAAACCGGAGTTCTTAAGTTGAACTTTCTGGTTAGTTCTCTTATTTGAGTTTTACCCGTGCATTAGATGAGTACTTATTGTTTGATTGTTTGTTTACGATAGAGTACCCGTAGTGCGCCGCTTGCTACTTCGAATCGCTAGGTTTCGCGGATCATCAGCAAGGCAAGTAACACTTTGATCATACCCCTTTTACTACCCAGTTTTATTGCATTAGATCAATCCTCAACATTGCATGATTAGGATCTAATTAAATTGTGGGTATTGGGAAGTAGAAGAGGTAGTACCTATCACCTGTTTCATTATCAAACCTTGGGAGTTACTTCTACGTTTGCTTATATTGCTATGCTATGCTTGTAGACGTGGATTGGGTTTGAGAGATATCCATGACAGATGTGAGATTGTTAATATATGGTTAAACTTAGGTGGCAACTAAAACTCACATCTGGGTGGATTGAGGTACTTGGGTATTCCAGGATTGCCTGTTTTTCTTTTTGGACCGCCACCCAGGTTCAAAGGGATCATGAGATTATTCATGCTAGAAACTTCCATGTGCAGCCACAAGCTATTATGGGCTCTAGCATAGTTGATTAAGTTGTGTGAACTCTTACAGTGGTAGACTAGCAGATGTAGGGGATGTAGGTGTACCGGTCTACCCATCGTAAGGTGCTAACGCTTCTGAAAGACTGTGTCTCGGTCATCCGTTTCTCAAACATCATGTAGTGCGAGAATCAAGCGGAGGCGATCGAGTCTTGTGGGGAAAAGTGCGCAAACCTCTGCAGAGTGTACAATCTAATCATGGTTAGCCATGTCCCCGGTTATGGACATCTTGAGTATCTAGTACTTGGATTATCATGTGAATCTCATCATGTTACTTTAATTAATCTTGTTGGGTTAATGATGATACTTAATTGGGATTGAGATGCTGTCAACCATCTCAATGTTTAACAACCACCATGATAGTTAAATAAAATTTATTCCTTTGCAGTAGGGAAAAACTGGCTTTTCGCAAAACTGTAACCATAGAGCTTTCTACCAGCCATATATGCATGTAGTATAGCATTTTTATGTTCGTTATTCTCTATGTGTTACATTGCCAGCATATTCCATGTGCTGACCCGTTTCCGGGCTGCAACGTTTCATGTTGCAGACTTTTCAGACGACGAGTAAGGTGCCTTAGGTCGTGGTCTTATACTCAGTGATGCCGTTGGAGTTGATGGACTCACTATTCTTCAAGTCTTCCGCTGTTATCGTATTAGATGGCCTTAAGCCATATTTATCATACTTATTCTCTTTTGAGATATGCGTTGTAATAAGTGTGTGATTGCTACTCTATTATAAATCCTCCATTTGTACTATGCGTGTCAACATTACTGATCCAGGGATGACACTGGTGCACAGCAGCACAGACTGTTTGAGGTCTGGTCGCTACTAAGGTGGTATCAGAGCACACACTGACTGTAGGACACGACCACTAAGCTTAAACCCTAGAACACTAATCTCTTCTCATTTCTGACTCCTCTCCACTTTCTACTCTTTTAGGAATGGCGAATGCAAGGAACAAGTTCATGCAACCAGATGAAGATACACCTTTTGGACGACACTTGAAGGAAGTCACTAAGTACTTGAACATTGGAATACCAAGCATCATCGGAACCTACAACGCCACACTACCAGAAGAGGAGAGCTGGAAGATTCAAGTTCAAATTCCAGGAAGGACGTTTACACCAGTTACTGAGCCTATAAAGTTTTCTTTTGAAGCACCAACCTGGAGTTTAGGGAAGAGCATGGCAGCCCACATCTCTATGGGACGCATTGGAGAAGTCTACCACAGGGAGCTTAAGGATACTATTTATCAGATTTGTGGACGCCGAGACGAGCAATGGGAGATGATCAGCACCAAGAAGGATGGATCAATTGCAGCTTTCATCCAGGAGCAAAACCAACACATTCGTCGCCAGGAGAACCAGATGTGCTCAGACATGATAGATCTGAAGAAGGCATTGACCAAGATCAAGGAGTTGGAGGAAGAACTCAAGGCTACACGCGAGGATTATTTGGAGGAAATCGTCGCACTAGTAGGGAAGAATGACGACCTGGAGAAGAAGATTGGAGTACTCATGGGAAATCCATCATCAAAAGGAGAAGATGATGAATGCGCTTGCCCGGATAACTACATCATCATCGACGACACCGACTCGGAACCAAGTGAAGATGACTTTGTTGATGAAGCTGGAGCAGATATCATGGAGTCTTCGACTGATCAAAATTTCTAGTAGACCACCATATCAGTAGTAGTATTCCCCCATGTATATAGTATAGTTCGAGCACTTTTGTAACGCTAGTTAGATCGATTGTATGCATTGTTTGATTTGATTGAGTGATATTGATTGTGTTTGTCTCATGAGCATATGGGTAGTGTTTTCTCTCTAGACCTCATTCTATTCTAAACTCTCATCTTTTCTAAACCTATCAGATGCCTCCGAGATGCGACACTGGATTTGTTTTCCCACCGGAGATCACACAGTTGATTCAGCAGCAGAATGCCCTGATGCAAGTGTTAGTACAGAACCAAGGCAGCAACAACAACAACCCACCACCACCACCTGTTGATCACTTAGCCCGTTTCTTGGGGCTAAATCCGCTGGTGTTTTCCAGCAGCACCGAGCCGATTGTTGCAGATGATTGGCTCCGCAAAGTTGGAAGGGAGTTGACCACTGCAGGATGCACAGATGCGGAGAGAGTGCGTTTTGCCGCACATCAGCTTGATGGACCCGCAGCATCATGGTGGGAGAATTACACAGCCACACACCCTATTGACACTGTCACATGGGACCGGTTTCAGCAAGCTTTCCGTACATCCCATGTTTCAGCAGGAGCTATGGCTATGAAGAAGCGTGAGTTTCGCAACCTACGCCAAGGAGGATGCACCGTAGGCCAGTATGTGGAGGATTTCAGTAAGTTAGCACGTTATGCACCAGATGACGTTGCTACAGATGCAGCCAAGCAGGAGAAGTTTCTGGAAGGACTGAATGATGAGCTGAGCATGCAGCTAATGGTAGCAACCTTCAATAACTACCAGGAGTTGATAGATAGAGCACTCATAATTGAAGGGAAGCAGTAGCAGATTGAAAACCGTAAGAGGAAGTATGGACAAGCGAAGTACAATTCTGGAGCTCAGCAGAAGCCACGTTTTACCCCGAAATCGGGAGGACAGTTTCAGCATACCCATGGAGGAGGTAGTTCGCACAACCATAATGGCTCCAAGAATGGTAATGGGAACGGAGGAAGCAACGGCCAGAACCGTACCAACCCTTCAACCCCAGCTAAGAGAGACCTGAGCCAAGTCACTTGCTTTAAGTGCCAGAAGATTGGACATTATGCCAATGAATGTCCTGAAGCCCAGAATGGTAATGGAAATGGAAGCTCTGGGAAGAAGCCGAACCCTTTCAACAAAGGACATGTGAACCACGTTTACGTGGAGGAGGTTGAAGCACAACCTGATGCAGTAATAGGTAAGTTTTTGGTTAAGTCATTTACTGCAGTCGTTCTTTTCGATACTGGTGCATCGCATTCATACATATCAAGGGGATTTGTGGATAAGTATAAGTTGCCCATCAAGGTTCTTAAAACACCTATGTTAGTAAGTTCACCAGGAGCAGAGTATATTGCAAGCCAAGGATGTTTTCAGATGCCATTGGCCATAGGTAGGCATGTTTTCTCCTCAGACCTAATAGTTTTGGAGTCGCAAGGTTTGGATGTAATTTTGGGTATGGATTGGCTATCGATGTATGGAGGAAACATCGATTGCGCCAGTAAGACGATTTCGCTTACCACCCCAGAAGGAAGAAGGATTAAGTATGTATCCCGGCATATGCCGAAGAGAACTCAGGTGAATTCCTTATCAGGAGTTGTACAGGAGGAAGTACCAATGGTGAAGGATTACCCGGATGTTTTTCCAGAAGAGTTGCTAGGCATGCCACCGGATAGAGACATTGAGTTTCTGATTGAACTTTTGCCAGGCACAGGATCAATATCTAAGAGACCGTACAGGATGCCCGCAAAAGATTTGGAGGAAATTAAGAAGCAGATTAAGGAGTTACTGGATAAAGGCTATATTCGCCCAAGTTCGTCACCTTGGGGATCACCAGTACTTCTAGTGGAGAAGAAAGATGGATCGTTGAGGATGGTTGTTGATTATCGAGGATTGAACGAAGTGACCATCAAGAACAAGTACCCAATGCCGATGATCAATGATTTGTTTGACCGCTTACAAGGAGCTAAGGTATTTTCCAAGATCGATCTACGATCAGGATACCACCAGTTGAAGATTCGAGAGCAGGATATACCTAAGACGGCTTTTACCACCAGGTATGGGCTGTATGAGTATACCGTTATGTCATTTGGTCCGACTAACGCACCTGCCTATTTTATGAACCTGATGAACAAAGTGTTTATGGAGTTTTTGGATAAGTTCGTCGTGGTGTTCATTGATGATATTTTGGTCTACTCAAAGAATGAAGAGGAGCATAAGGAGCATTTGTGTTTGGTACTTGAGAAACTCAGAGAACATCAGTTATACACCAAATTCAGCAAGTGTGAGTTTTGGCTGAAGGAAGTTGGATTCCTCGGACATGTTATATCCGGAGAAGGAATAGCAGTAGACCCCGCCAAAGTTGACACAGTAACAAGTTGGGAATCACCCACGTCAGTTGGAGAGATCCGGAGTTTTCTTGGACTTGCAGGATACTACCGGAGGTTCATTGAGAATTTCTCAAAGATTGCAAAACCCATGACTGAGCTATTGAAGAAGGACACCAAATTCAATTGGACTGAGGAATGTGAAGCTAGTTTCCAAGAGTTGAAGAAACGATTGGTTACATCTCCAGTGTTGATTCTGCCAGACCAATGCAAGGATTATGAAGTTTATTGTGACGCTTCACGTCGAGGACTTGGAGCAGTGCTTATGCAGGAAGGAAGAGTTGTTTCATATGCTTCACGACAACTTAAACCCCACGAGAAGAATTATGCCATGCATGATTTGGAATTAGCAGCCGTAGTGCATGCGTTGAAGACATGGAGACATTTTCTCATCGGAAACCATTGTGAGGTGTACACGGATCACAAGAGTTTGAAGTACATTTTTACGCAGAAGGAGTTGAATCTCAGGCAGAGGAGATGGTTGGAGCTCATTAAGGATTATGATATGAGATTGCATTATCACCCAGGGAAGGCTAACGTAGTAGCAGATGCGTTGAGCCGCAAGAGCCATGTCAACACACTCATGACAGGAGAGTTACCCCAGGAGTTAGCCGAGGATCTTCGCGAGCTATGTTTGGAGATAGTTCCAAGAGGCTATTTAGCAACATTGGAGATTCAGTCTACCCTGATGGAAAAGATCAGAGAAGCTCAGAAGACAGACAAGGAAATTAACGAGATAAAGGAAAAGATGAGCAAAGGAAAAGCCAGGGAATTTCGTGAGGATGAGCACGATACCTTATGGTTTGAGGACCGCGTTTATGTGCCGAATGATCCGGAGATCAGGAAGTTGATCTTGCAAGAGGCCCATGATTCACCGTACTCGATTCACCTAGGAAATACCAAGATGTATTTGGATTTGAAGGATACTTTCTGGTGGACCGGTATGAAGAAGGATATTGCGGAGTATGTAGCAGTTTGTGATGTATGTCAGAGAGTGAAGGCAGAACATCAGAAGCCAGCAGGATTGCTACAACCATTGCCGATACCCGAATGGAAGTGGGATAAACTAGGCATGGATTTTATCACGAGATTGCCCAGGAATCGTTCAGGCTATGACTCAATATGGGTTGTAGTTGATCGTTTGACGAAAGTAGCTCATTTCATCCCAGTGAAGACCACCTACAGCAGTGCTAAGTTGGCAAAGATATACATGACCAGAATCGTATGTTTGCATGGAGTTCCGAGGACCATTGTATCAGATAGAGGAACCCAGTTTACCTCGAAGTTTTGGAATCAGTTACATGAAACTTTGGGAACCAGGCTAGAATTCAGTACAGCCTTTCACCCACAGACAGATGGACAGACCGAGAGAGTCAATCAGATTTTGGAAGACATGTTGAGAGCTTGTGCGCTAGATTATGGATCTAGTTGGGACGACAATTTGCCATATGCAGAGTTTTCTTACAACAACAGTTATCAAACCAGTTTGAAGATGGCCCCTTTTGAAGCTTTGTACGGAAGGAGGTGTAGAACACCATTGTTATGGGACGAAGTTGGAGACCGTCAGTTGTTTGGACCAGATTTGATTAAAGAGTCTGAACAAAAAGTGAGGTTGGTTCGCGATAGGCTCAAGGTAGCCCAGTCCAGGCAGAAGAGTTATGCGGATTCTAAACGTAAGGAGACAGTTCACGAAGTCGGAGACAGAGTTTATCTTCGAGTATCACCACTTCGAGGAGTGAAGCGCTTTGGAGTTAAGGGAAAGTTAGCGCCCCGTTTTGTAGGACCATACAGAGTTTTGGAGCGTATGGGAGAAGTTGCTTACAAGCTGGAATTGCCTGAAGGATTGTCAGGAGTTCATGATGAATTTCACATTTCCCAGTTGAAGAAGTGCCATGCATAGATGGCTGAGATACCACTGAGAGATACAGTGCCACTGGAAGCGATTCAGTTGGAAAGTGATTTGACCTATGAGGAGAAACCAGTTAAGATTCTTGAGTATGCCAGCCGAGTCACCCACAGCAAGGTTATCAAGTTCTGCAAAGTTCAGTGGAGTCACCACACTGAGGATGAAGCCACCTGGGAGCGAGAGGAAGATCTACGAAAGAACCACTCTCACCTATTTTCTAGCCAACCCGAATCTCGAGGGCGAGATTCATCTTAAGGGGCTAGGTTTGTAACATCCCAAATTTTCAATTTGGAATGTTATACATTAGATCATCATTGCATATCATATTTTTATTGCATTTTGGTTTGATCCTAGAAATTCTACGCAACTCAAGGACCCACGGAGAGAGTTGGGGATTTCGTTATTTTCGTATTTGAGATTTATCAAATTTTGAAAATAGGATCATTTGGTTTTATTTATTTTATCCCCAATTATTCCAATTATAAAAATATGAGAGAGGGAATAAAATGACTTTCCCAAAATATAGGAATATTGAAGATTTAATAAAAAATCAAATAAGATTTTATTTCGGAGTTTTCGGATATTTTATTTGAATTTAGGAAAAATGTGCGTTTTTCAAAATTGCATCTAGGCCCCAAATAAATTTTCATCTTGTCAGGCTTGATTTTAGAAGTTGGGGAAAATTTATTTTGGGATTTTTGGGGTCCGTTTGGTATTTCTTTTAATCGTTTTTCTGCGCGTAATTATTAAAAAAAAACGAAACCAACTATGGGCCGTAACCGGTCAGGACTCCACCTGACCGGGGCTTTATATAGCGCCGAGCCGGCCCAGCCCGAGGCCAAACCCTAGCCGCCCCAGCCCGACCCCGCGCTGCCCCAGCCCGACCCCGCCGCTGCCGCCGGCGCCCCGTCCCGCCGCCGACCCACCTCGCCGCCGCGCCGACGCCGCGCCGCCCCAGCCCGACCCCGCCGCCGCCGCTGCCCGACCTCGTCGCCGGAGCTGCCGCCTCGCCGGAGCCGGAGGTAGCCGCCGGTTTTCTCGCGAAAAACCGTTCGGTTTTTCCGCGGTTTTTTGTCGGTTTTTTCTTTAGATCCGTTTTTTTAGATCGGTTTTTTTTGGTTTAGGTTAATTAGCGAGCGTTCGCTCGGTCTTTCATTTTCTTGAACGCGTTCGTCGTTTAGATCCAGTTAACGAACGTTCGTTCGTTAATCTGTTCGACGTTTTTCTTTTCTCGGATTTATTCCGCGATTTTTCTGATCGCGATTTCTGATCAGATTTTCGAACTAGTATAACTTTTCGCTCGTTTATCGGAATCGGGAGATTCAAGCGCCTAGAGTTTCGTCTCGAAATTCTTTTTCCGTTTAACCAACTCAAACAAGTTTTCTGTTTCTGTAAAATTTGACCTAGGTCCAGATTAGTAAACGAAGTTTGTTTCTTTCGCCGTTTAACTTTCGTTGCTTCGTTCGATTTGATTCTTTTTGCAAACCGGAGTTCTTAAGTTGAACTTTCTGGTTAGTTCTCTTATTTGAGTTTTACCCGTGCATTAGATGAGTACTTATTGTTTGCTTGTTTGTTTACGATAGAGTACCCGGAGTGCGCCGCTTGCTACTTCGAATCGCTAGGTTTCGCGGATCATCAGCAAGGCAAGTAACACTTTGATCATACCCCTTTTACTACCCAGTTTTATTGCATTAGATCAATCCTCAAACATTGCATGATTAGGATCTAATTAAATTGTGGGTATTGGGAAGTAGAAGAGGTAGTACCTATCACCTGTTTCATTATCAAACCTTTGGGAGTTACTTCTACGTTTGCTTATATTGCTATGCTATGCTTGTAGACGTGGATTGGGTTTGAGAGATATTCACGACAGATGTGAGATTGTTAATTAATGGTTTACTTAAGGTGGCAACTAAAACTCACATCTGGGTGGATTGAGGTACCTGGGTATTCCAGGATTGCCTGTTTTTCTTTTTGGACCGCCACCCAGGTTCAAAGGGATCATGAGATTATTCATGCTAGAAACTTCCGTGTGCAGCCACAAGCTATTATGGGCTCTAGCATAGTTGATTAAGTTGTGTGAACTCTTACAGTGGTAGACTAGCAGATGTAGGGGATGTAGGTGTACCGGTCTACCCATCGTAAGGTGCTAACGCTTCTGAAAGACTGTGTCTCGGTCATCCGTTTCTCAAACATCATGTAGTGCGAGAATCAAGCGGAGGCGATCGAGTCTTGTGGGGAAAAGTGCGCAAACCTCTGCAGAGTGTACAATCTAATCATGGTTAGCCGTGTCCCCGGTTATGGACATCTTGAGTATCTAGTACTTGGATTATCATGTGAATCTCATCATGTTACTTTAATTAATCTTGTTGGGTTAATGATGATACTTAATTGGGATTGAGATGCTGTCAACCATCTCAATGTTTAACAACCACCATGATAGTTAAATAAAATTTATTCCTTTGCAGTAGGGAAAAACTGGCTTTTCGCAAAACTGTAACCATAGAGCTTTCTACCAGCCATATATGCATGTAGTATAGCATTTTTATGTTCGTTATTCTCTATGTGTTACATTGCCAGCATATTCCATGTGCTGACCCGTTTCCGGGCTGCAACGTTTCATGTTGCAGACTTTTCAGACGACGAGTAAGGTGCCTTAGGTCGTGGTCTTATACTCAGTGATGCCGTTGGAGTTGATGGACTCACTATTCTTCCAAGTCTTCTGCTGTTATCGTATTAGATGGCCTTAAGCCATATTTATCATACTTATTCTCTTTTGAGATATTCGTTGTAATAAGTGTGTGATTGCTACTCTGTTATAAATCCTCCATTTGTACTGTGCGTGTCAGCATTACTGATCCAGGGATGACACTGGTGCACAGCAGCACAGACTGTTTGAGGTGGGGTCGCTACAGTCGTGTTCTTCGTCCAGGGTAATTAATAGTTACTTTTACTTCCCTCTTTGATTCAAATGATTTCTACAAAATCTTCAAAGGTGTTTATTCTTCAAATTCATCACACACTAAACACCTCACATGTCATCTGTTCTTGATTCATTTCTCTAAGCTACGTTTTTCTTCAAGATTCCTCAATTGTGTGGATTCTCAATCTATACAACTCTGGAACCTAAGACAAAGAACGCTTAGTGAAATTCTTCAAGACACATCTGGTCAAATTCCTCAAACTTGTTCTTTTTGAAAAACCTCTGAGAACGCATATGACCTCTCCAAATTCCTCGCAACTATACTCTGTTCACAGGTACTCATGTCAGCTGCTGAATCACTAGGTTCTCATCAACTTAACTCATTTGCAGCATTCCTCGAAGAAAAGTTGCATACATCTTCAGAGAATTCCATTGTTCAAATTCCTCATCTAAAGAAAATGGCTGATGGAAAGAAGCCACATAAGGGAGGAAAGAGGCCTGAGGTCAATACTGCTTTTGAAATCCCTGATGACATATATGTTGACTACTGCATTCCTGATGAGGCCAAGTTTGGAAAAGAGGACAAAAATCAACGCAAGGTGCGCATCCAGAGGATAGAAAGGAGATGGGAAAGAGAGTGGAGGGAGTACAGGTATGTTACTCCCAAGTACATGAAGAAATTCGCTCTCAATCCTCCATGCCCAAGACCTCCATTGGCACCTGGCCAAGAAGCGGATCCCACCAGCCTCAACCGCGGTGAGGACTATCCTGATGAATGGGCCAAGCGCCAGGCCAAGTTGGCCAGACAAGCAAGAGAAGCAGTGAGGAAATTCAACGAAGACTCTGTTGCTGCTGCTGCCACTGCTGAGGCCTCTGCTAGCAAGCCGAAGAAGGCCATGGCAAAGAAGCATGCGCATAAGTCAAGTGCTTCACCTTTAATGCCCTCACGGCCAGATTCCTCAAAGCCCTCACGGCCAACTCCTCAAACTGCTCCTGCTCCTCCAAAGTCCTCAGCTCCTCCGCCAAAGTCTTCGGCTGCTCCGACCAAATCCTCAGCACATGTGCATCTCGCCACGTGCCAAAGGACATCATGCATATCTATTGCCTCCGGAGCCTCTGCAAGTTCCTCAGCTGCTCCAAGTTCCTCAGCCGGCCCCTCTCTACTGAAGAAAAAGGCTGCTGCTGGACGAGGTCCTCGACCAAGTCCTCACAAGAAGCAGGTCGCCTTCCAAGTGCCCTCTGATGATGATGAGGCTGATGATGAAGAACTAGCCGAAATCATCAGGGACAGGCAGCACAGGGCCGCTAGTGCCAAGGGCGGTGCTGTGCCTCTTTTGCTGGATCCAAAGAAGATCCTGGATTACATTGATCTGTGGCACAAAGATCCAAACACTCCCTTGCCAGAACTGAATCTCTCCCCTGGTCAAAGTCATATGTTGTCAGCTTTCATTGCTGAAGAAAAAATGGAAGTTTGAGAAGGCCGGGCAGCTGAAGAAAGCTCAGTATAGGAAGGAGCGCTTCCTGAGAAAAATGTTGTCTCCATGACCACCGACGAACTTGTGAAGATCCAGGCTGAAATCAAAAGCCTCAGCGATGATTTCAACGCTTACTATGTTGATTGGCAAGGAGCCAAGGTCAGGTTTGTAAAACTGACCGAGAAATTCACTACCAAGGTTGTTGCTCCATCGCAACCAGAAATTCCTCAAGCCGAACCATCTGCTCAACCGACAGAAGAGCACGCCAGCACCGCTGATGAAAATCAGGCTGCTGAAGAAAATGTGAGTTCCAGGGCTGATGACTGCATTCCAGCCGCTGAAGAAATTGCCAGGGCATCCACTAGTGGTGCGCCTGAAGAAAATGAAGAAGTCAGGGCAACTACATCAGTTGTGCCTGAAGAAATTCAACCAAATTCCTCTGCTCCTCCTGTGCCTACCCCAACTCCGATCCTTCCATCTGCATCAGATGTGAAGAACACCAAGGCTGCAGAGCGTGCAGCTGTGAAGAAAAGGAAGGCATCAACTTCATCAGATTCTTCAGCTCCGAAGAAGATGAAGAAATTGACCAGCTCATTTGCAAACCCAATTGATGTTGTTCCTATCTCGACCATGCCATCAAAGGACCTTGTTCCTTTTGATGAAGATTATGTGATTCCAAGTGAATCCGATGAAGAGAATCCTTCTGCTGCTTCCTCAGAGCAGATGGATGAAGAAATTGAAGCGGACGCAATCCCTTCAACTCCAATTGTCTCCTCGCCCATGCCTCAGTTCACTGCTGAAGAGGCCATCGTTCAGGAATTGGAAGAACACAACTCTGATGTGGACATTGGGAGTACTACTCCATTGATGAATGATGACTTTTGGGATAGTCAGCACCCCAACTCTCCTCTGTTCACGCCATTGCAGCAAATCCCTCAGCCCCCAGCACATACTGTTCCAATGGGCTCTGAAGAAAATCACCCCACTGCATCTGTTCATGAAGAAATTCCAGCCACTAGTGCTGAAGAAATTGCTGCTGCTGAATCATTGAAGACGCAGACTGCCACTAAAGAGGAACCGGAAATTCCTCAGCCTGAAGAACCTGAGATTGTGATTCCTGAGGTTGTGATGCAACTGACTGACACTCCTCAACCCAAGCCAATGGATCCATTCTCCAGGAAGCAAAAATTCAAGACTGATGATTTCTTCGGCGAGCGTGTATTCTTCACAGATTACAACCCCTATGACTCTGCTCGCATTAGGAAGAGGCGTTTCTGGACTGCCAACCAGGCAAATTTCTATTCCTCAGTGTTGTTCAACAAAGACAAAGTCTTTGATCATGAGCCCATTCCTCACCTAGATATGGAATCTCTGCCGTGCTTCGTGCCAGTCCTCAGTGTTCTTCATGATGCTGGACTGTTAAATTTCTGCACTGATATCTGTGATTGGAATGAAGAACTCATTCTTCAATTCTATGCAACGCTGCACATCACCGGAGACTCTGAAGATGTGAATTCCTGGGTGTTGGACTGGATGTCTGAAAACACTCACTATAAGGCACCAGCTACTGAATTTCTTCATGCTTTGCCTCTCAGTCCTCCCCATGAAGCTTCTCGTTGCATGTACCAAGAGCCTGGGCTTACTGCTCACTATATGCAAGTGCTGGTGAAGCCATTGAAGCCAGGTCCGGCCCCAAGAACCAAATTCCTCGTGAAGGAATTGCTATATGTGCCTCGGACTGTCTATCGAATTCTGACAAAGACATTGAGTCCTATCAAAGGCCATGACTCCTATGAAGAAGAAGTCATTGGTATCATGAAGAATCTGCTTTTCAATATCACGCATGGCGTTCCCGTCAACTTCCATGATTTCTTCATGAGGACTCTGGCCAATGTCGCAATGTCACCGTTTGATTTGAAGCCTTATGCTCCGTGGATTATCAGATTCATCAGAACAAGGTCTTCACTCAACTACAAAGCTGATACCCTGAACCATTGATTAAGGCATTCGTCCATTGGATGGTCAGTTTCGCAAAGCTGCATCTTATTCCACCAATGATGACTCTGCCACTCATGACTCTTCCGCCAACGCAACCAAGCAAAATCCTCAAGGCACATCACCCAGGGTGATGACTGATCGTGAGCTTCTCCTCAGTCTTCACTAGAAGGTTGATCGCAATCACAAATGGGTCAAGCATCAGTTTGGTTCAATTCTTCACAACATGACTGCTACCCACAATGCAGTGAAGAAAAACCATTACTACCTCCATGAAACCTTCAACCGTACCTGGGCTGTTCTGTCTCACATTTATAGCGAAGAAGATCTGAAGAAAATGAGTCTCAAAGAAAATTTTGACGGGTCTGCTCCTCCACTGAAGAAATACAAGAAGGTCAAGGTTCCTTCCTTGGTGGCCAGCTCCTATTCTTCATCACGCGACACCGACGAGTATGAAGACTTGGACGACACTGCGACAGGCCCTACATATACAACCGACCCAAATAACATTGGCGCTCCTTCATCAACGTGATATTCTTCAGGGGCGTTAGTCCTCATTTTCAATCCTTTTGGTCATTCGATGACAAAGGGGGAGAAAGTTGAGTTAGTCTTCAAGCGGGTCTATCTATATGGGCGTTTTTTTCTAAGTTACAACTCTCGTTCTTCTGATGATTTTGCTGGATCGAGTTGTAAACTTAAACTCTATGGTGGCCTGATACTTTTGCCGAGCTTTTCTGCATGCTTATTCCTCATTAATATTAATGCACGCATGCTGAATTACATCAGTCACCATATTTCATCATGCATTTCAAAATCTTCATATTATATGTCAAATGCGTGTATGAATTACAAGATATAGGGGGAGATCTCCATGATTCTACTCTTCAAGTGTGCATTGCTTCAAAAGCAAATTCCTCACTATGCACATCTTCAGGGGGAGTTTCTTCTATATCTTGCAATCAAATTCCTCAATTTCAGTATTTACACTTCATATGTTTATCCCCGTTGAAAACTTAACCTATATTGTCATCAATCACCAAAAAGGGGGAGATTGTAAGTGCATCTAGTGCCCCTTAGTGATTTTGGTGTATTGAAGACTTATAGGTTAAGGGACTAATGCGTTTATGAGTGTACACAGGTCTATAAGTCTATGAGTAGCTTGATATTTACAGAGAAAGTCGACCCCTAAAAATGAAGTTCTTTGACTGAAGACTTTGGATTTCTGAAGACTTTGAAAATGAAGAAATTGGTGTGACCTTGAAGACCTGGTATTCATTCGAGGAACATGAAGCGTGAAGACTTTTGTTTTCGTAGTTTCATTTTCTCTTTCTTGAGTCATAGGAAACACCGTACTGTTAAAGGGGGTCGAGGAAATACTAAGGAAAAATTTCCATGTGATGCTCAACTCAAAATCCTACACCTACCAATCCCTTCAAGTGAAGCCATTGGAAATCTCATACAGTTCAGTCATATTCTTTAGTGACAGAGACAAAGTTCTTCTGGTCTCTGAGGAATTTGTTCTGACTGAGGAGTTAGGAATTCGCCAGTGCGGATTGCCTACACAGTGAGGAACATGATAGCCCTGAGGAATTTGTTACTCAAATTTCCGACCATTGTTGTGCCGTGCGCCAGCTGTCCCAAAATATCTACCCACCTAACGGTCATATCATTGAAGGGCATTTATGTCTTATCATGTCGGGCTACTCCCTAGGCTATAAATAGCCGCCCCCTACAACCACTAGCTGGTTGGCTGCTCCGAGAGAAACTGACACTTGTCATTTGAGAGCATCCCATCCTTCGAGGACTTTGAGCGAAAATCATCGAGTGAGGAAAACCCAAACCCAAACACCTACAAACCCAAAGTGATTGAGCATCACTGAAGAGATTGATCCTGCATGGATCTGACGCTTGTTACCTTTGAAGACTGTGCTTCTTCCAGACATTTAGGCGTCATGGTCTAGAGCATCCAAGAGGAATTGTGGATCGCCGAGTGACCAAGTTTGTGAAGGTTTGGAAGTCACTTGAAGACTTACCACGAGTGATTGGGCGAGGTCTGTGTGACCTTAGCTCAAGGAGAATACGGTGAGGACTGTGTGTCCGGGACTGTGTGTCCTCAGGTTTAAATACCTAGCCGCTTCAACCAGACGTACAACTGAGACAGCAGTTGGAACTGGTCTACCAAATCATTGTCTTCACCAAGCTTACAGGTTCTATTTCCTCAACTCTTTCATTTCCTCATTACTGTGTTGTGCACTTGTTCATATATGTGTTTGAAGACTTTGACTGAAGACTTTCTCAATTTCCTCAGTTCAATTTTTCAGTCTGTTTGTCTTCATCCTGTGCTATCCTGTGTTTACGCTTTCTGTACTCCGTGCTCGTCTTCATTTCATCATCATGACCGTGCTTGTATTCTGTTATGTTTACTTTTGAGTACTTATTCCGCCGCTAGTAGTTCTTCGCTAAGGAATTTCCTCACCCGCAGATTCCTCAGTGAAGAATTCATAAAAATCGCCTATTCACCCCCCCTCTAGTCGATATAACGCACATTCACTCTTATACCCTGAAAACATCCAGGGGAGCCACGAAACCACTTTTCCACCGCCGCAACCTTCTGTACCCGTGAGATCCCATCTTGTGGCCTTTTCCGGCGATCTGCCGGAGAGGGATTTGATCACGGAGGGTTTCTACATCAACACCATAGCCTCTCCGGTGATGTGTGAGTAGCTTACCACAGACCTTTGGGTCCATAGTTATTAGCTAGATGGCTTCTTCTCTCTCTTTGGTTCTCAATACAAAGTTCTCCTCGATGTTCTTGGAGATCTATTCGATGTAATACTTTTTGCGGTGTGTTTGCCGAGATCCGATGAATTGTGGGTTTATGATCAAGATTATCTATGAACAATATTTGATTCTTCTCTGAATTATTATATGCATGATTTGATATCTTTGCAAGTCTCTTTGAATTATCGGTTTAGTTTGGCCTACTAGATTGATCTTTCTTGCAATGGGAGAAGTGCTTAGCTTTGGGCTCAATCTTGCGGTGTCCTTTCCCAGTGATAGCAGGGGTAGCAAGGCACGTATTGTATTGTTGCCATAAAGGATAAAAAGATGGGGTTTATATCATATTGCTTGAGTTTATCCCTCTACATCATGTCATATTGCCTAATGCGTTACTCTGTTCTTATGAACTTAATACTCTAGATGCATGCTGGATAGCGGTCGATGTGTGGAGTAATAGTAGTAGATGCAGAATCGCTTTGATCTACTTGATACAGACGTGATGCCTATGTTCATGATCATGCCTAGATATTCTCATAACTATGCGCTTTTCTATCAATTGCTCGGCAGTAATTTGTTCACCCACCGTAATATATGCTATCTTGAGAGAAGCCACCACTGGTGCGCGTCGGTACTAAACAAACGGTTTAAAACCCCCTTCCGCGACGGCATTTGGAACCGTCGCCAAGTGAGTGTGGGCGATAGGGGGGGGGGTCCTTCCCACAGGACCCAGAAACCGTCGGGGATAGGCCCCCTACAGTACTCGTACTCGTTTCTGCTCGCATTGCCATCGCAGTCAGTATTCTGTGGTGCTACGTTTATGATGTGCGGCCCATCACAAACGGTTCACTATTATAGAACATGTATGATGTGCGGCCCATCACAAACGGTTCACCGTTAAGAAGATTAGCTAATCGCCGTACGAGTGTCGGACAGGATTACGAAACGTCGGACCGTCGTAACATCGTCGTACATGACAACTATCGCACACGCTATTCTGTGGTGCAACATTTACGATGCATACTTCATTAGAAACAGTTCATGGTTGCGAATCGTGTATGATAAGGCAACTAACACAAACGTTTAGTTTGCCCACACCGTTTGTGATATTGCCTGACATCGCACATACTTTGCAAACGGCAACTGTGTGCATGCTTGCACACGTTTCCTCTCTGTGAACCGTCTCGGATTATGGTGCATATCGCAAACGTATGTGCTTTACTAACCATGTGTGCCGTAACAACCTGGAGAGCATAATTTCACCGTAATTTAATTGCTGCTTCTCCAAATTGTACCGGATTTGGATTTGAATTTGAATGTATGCTACAACTTTATTCATATCCATCAGGTTCAAACAACCAATGCATTATTCGATTCATAGGTACATATGTTCAAGAATTACATAAGAACCAAATAAAGAATGATGAACCACAGTTGTATACTTGTACTATTAAAGATGGTAAAGAAAGAGGCGAAATATATTCTGGTTGCTGAACAAGGTGAAGCGGAATGCCCATATTGTGCCCTCCTCCATGCAGAAGGCACGCACGACTCTCGTCCAACCCCTTGTCATGGCCGACCGCCCATCCTTCACGGTCTTCATGAAAACATCTAGATAATCATCGTGTTCTGGTAGAAATACTTTAACCTTTGCATGCCCACCAATCATGTAGTTTGAGAGGTAATCTTGAGTAAACTGCTTTGGCAACCACTGCAAAGGAATAAGATTTCAGACATTGTCATCTAACACAACTCATTATGGGCAGTAAAAAGAAGGCTGCAGAGTTCTTACTTACCATCCTGCAGTTTGCTGTTGTCTTGCATAAATTGTAAACATATAGTTTAATTGCCATCTTTGGACCCATTTTACTAACAATCTTTATCAGCTTCCTCACTTGATGCTGGTTCATCGATATCTCATTGCCCCATATGCAGAAAGGGTCGAAACGCGGATCTTTACCAATGACATATGTACCTAAAAGCACCAAGTTAACATTAGAAGCTAAACAGCAATAGCACAATGATGTAGTACAACACTCTTTTATAATATGTCTATATACATCCGTATGTGGTAGTCCATTTGAAATCTCTAAAAAGACAAATATTTAGGAACGGAGGGAGTATCTTATAACATCCAATATACTCAATTAGATGAATTAACATCTTATATTATGGGCCGGAAGGAGTTTAGTTCATTCTTACAAAATATCTACTGCTGTATCCACGGGTTACAGTTAGTTTCAGCTAGTTCGGACTCAAATAGCCCTAAAGTATATCTAAACATGAGGGCTAGTTTGAGCTAGTTGCATCTATAACCCACCCAGAAAATCTAGTATCCAACCCAAGAGGTGCTAATTGGAGCTAGGTCTCCTAGTGCATTTATTGTCAATCTAACCCTGCCATCCAAACAAATCTTTGGATGGAGTTAGTTCAGGGTTAGTAATGAGCTAGAAACTAACTCTAACCTCTAGCTAAGTTGACTATCCAAACAGGGTTGTGTTGTTGCTGTTGTTGCTGCTGCAGCTCTTCTACGTATATCTAGACATCATTAGAACATTAATGTAACACTCTTCCTTGTTGCTATGTAGCCTAGGATTGCATATTTAGACATTAAGTACAGTGCATGTTGCTATGTAGCCTCAGATATATTAAATATGGCCCTAGTTAACCTAAGGAAAAATGGGTTACAGATATATTCAGTTAAAAGTCCGATTCACCGATTAGTCCCTTATCAGCCGCTGGCCTATATGGTACCAGCTACCGATATCCTGAACAGTGAGTAGATATAAGCCATGGGATGAAACTAACCTCGATGGAAAACAACAGTCGTTCCCAAAATTGTCCTGTGTAGGTACATCAAGAAGCATGTTAAGCACAACAGGCTAAACATCAACCAAAATTACACATGGCAGACAAAATAATCTCCAAAAGATAGCTTCAGTGTGCAGGTTTAAGCAACAGGCCTAATATTTAACAACAAGCAAGCATGGTCATTCAAACTGGTATTGTGCCGGTCTAAGTACACTGGTTATGGTTAAATAAAAATGGAAAGGCGTGTTAACTACAAGATGCAGCAACCAAATGTAGTCATTCATAGTGGTATTGTTGAAACTGGTACTGATGAAATTGAACTGCACAGTTCATACTTGCACATATAGAACATCACGTTGTGAATAACTGGAATAAACAAGGCATACTACGAACAACCAAAGATAGCATTTGAAACTGAACATATGCTAACCGAAACTAACCGATAATTGTTGAAGAAGAAAGGTGGGATGCCTACCGGGGCATCCCCAAGCTTAGATGCTTGAGACTTCTTGAAATATTATCTTGGGGTGCCTTGGGCATCCCCAAGCTTGAGCTTTTGTGTCTCCTTAATGCCTCTCATATCACGGTTTCCCAAATCTCGAAAGCTTCATCCACACCAAACTCAACAAGAACTCATGAGATAAGTTAGTATAAACCAATGCAAAAACCTTATCATTTTCTACTGTAACAAATCACTAAAATTATTATTCAACATTGCATACTAAATGCCTCTGCATATTTAATACTCCTATCCTCAAATAGAATCATTAAGCAAGCAAACATATGCAAACAGTGCAAACATAACAGCAATCTGCCAAAACAGTACAGTCTGTAAAGAATGCAAGATTCATCATACTTACCTAACTCCAAACATTATGAATTCTACCACACTGTAGAAAATTTATCATAGCTCAATATGCAAAAAGTTTCAACATTTTATCATATTCTGACTTTTCTAGGGAATTTTTGCAACAGCGGTAAACTTTCTGTTTTGAAACAGCAACATGTATACTTGCAAACTAAGCATGGTAAAGGCTATCCTTGACATTTTTATTGAAAATAGAGATGCAAAACATTATTCTACATAACAGCAAGAAAATACTAACAAAAAAATGATGCTCCAAGCAAAACACATATCATGTGGTGAATAAAAATATAGCTCCAAGTAAAGTTATCGATGAACGAAGACGAAAGAGGGGATGCCATCCGGGGCATCCCCAAGCTTAGGCTCTTGGTTGTCCTTGAGTATTACCTTGGGGTGCCTTGGGCATCCCCAAGATTAGGCTCGTGCCACTCCTTATTCCATAGTCCATCGAATCTTTACCCAAAACTTGAAAACTTCACAACACAAAACTTAACAGAAAATCTCATGAGCTCCGTTAGTGAAAGAAAACAAACCACCACTTTAAGGTACTGTAATGAACTCATTACTTATTTATATTGGTGTTAAACCTACTGTATTCCAACTTCTCTATGGTTCATAACCTCCGATACTAGCCATAGATTCATCAAAATAAGCAAACAACACACGAAAAAATCAGAATCTGTCAAAAAACAGAACAGTCTGTAGTAATCTGTATCAAACGTATACTTCTGGAACTCCAAAAATTATGAAATAAATTGGTGTACCTGAGGAATTTTTCTATTAATCTTATGCAAAAAGAATCAACTTAAAATCACTCTTATGTAAAAAATGACAGCTAAACTCGAGAGCGCAAAGTTTCTGTTTTTTACAGCAAGATCACCTTAACTTCCACCGAAGTCTTCCCAAAGGTTCTACTTGGCACTTTATTGAAACAAAAGCTATAAAACATGATTACTACAGTAGCTTAATCATGTGCACACACAAAAACAGTAGGGGTAAATATTGGGTTGTCTCCCAACAAGCGCTTTTCTTTAATGCCTTTTAGCTAGGCATGATGATTTCAATGATGCTCACATAAAATATAAGATTTGAAATATAAGGAGAGCATCATGAAACACATGACAAGCACATTTAATTCTAACCCACTTCCTATGCATAGGGATTTTGTGAACAAACAATTTATGGGAACAATAATCAACTAGCATAGGAAGGCAAAACAATCATAACTTCAAGATTTTCAACACATAGAGAGGAAACTTGATATTATTGCAATTCCTACAAGCATATATTCCTCCCTCATAATAATTTTCAGTAGCATCATGAATGAATTCAACAATATAACTATCACATAAAGCATTCTTTTCATGATCTACAAGCATAGAAATTTTATTACTCTCCACATAAGCAAATTTATTCTCATGAATAGTAGTGGGACCAAACTCAACAAAATAACTATCATGTGAAGCACAATCCAATTGAAAATTAAAATCATGATGACAAGTTTCATGGTTATCTTTATTCTTCATAGCATACGTGTCATCACAATAATCATCACAAATAGGAGGCATGCTGCTATCATAATAAATTTGCTCATCAAAACTTGGGGGACTAAACATATCATCTTCATCAAACATAGCTTCCCCAAGCTTGTGGCTTTGCATATCATTAGCATCATGGATATTCAAGGAATTCGTACTAAAAACATTGCAATCATGCTCATCATTCACATATTTTATGCCAAGCATTCTATGTAATTCTTCTTTCTAGTACTTGAGCACAGTTTTCCTTCCCATCATTTTCACGAAAGACATTAAAAAGATGAAGCATATGAGGCACCCTCAATTCCATTTTTTGTAGTTTTCTTTTATAGACTAAACTAGTGATAAAACAAGAAACTAAAAGATTCGATTGCAAGATCTAAAGATATACCTTCAAGCACTCACCTCCCCGGCAACGGCGCCAGAAAAGAGCTTGATGTCTACTACGCAACCTTCTTCTTGTAGACGTTGTTGGGCCTTCAAGTGCAGAGGTTTGTAGGACAGTAGCAAATTTCCATCAAGTGGATGACCTAAGGTTTATCAATCCGTGGGAGGCGTAGGTTGAAGATGGTCTCTCTTAAACAACCCTGCAACCAAATAACAAAGAGTCTCGTGTGTCCCCAACACACCCAATACAATGGTAAATTGTATAGGTGCACTAGTTCGGCGAAGAGATGGTGATACAAGTGCAATATGGATGGTAGATATAGGTTTATGTAATCTGAAAATATAAAAACAGCAAGGTAGCAAGTGGTAAAAGTGAGCGTAAACGGTATTGCAATGCTAGGAAACAAGGCCTAGGGTTCATACTCTCACTAGTGCAAGTTCTCTCAACAATAATAACATAATTGGATCATATAACAATCCCTCAACGTGCAACAAAGAGTCACTCCAAAGTCACTAAGAGCGGAGAACAAACGAAGAGATTATTGTAGGGTACGAAACCACCTCAAAGTTTTCCTTGCTGATCGATCTATTCAAGAGTCCGTAGTAAAATAACATGAAGCTATTGTTTCCGTTCGATCTATCATAGAGTTCGTACTAGAATAACACCTTAAGACACAAATCAACCAAAACCCTAATGTCACCTAAATACTCCAATGTCACCTCAAGTATCCACGGGTAAGATTATACGATATGCATCACACAATCTCAGATTCATCTATTCAGCCAACACAAAGAGCTTCAAAGAGTGGCCCAAAGTTTCTACCGGAGAGTCAAGACGAAAACGTGTGCCAACCCCTATGCATAGATTCCCAAGGTCACGGAACCCGCAAGTTGATCACCAAAACATACATCAAGTGAATCAATAGAGTACCCCATTGTGACCACGGGTATCCCATGCAAGACATACATCAAGTGTTCTCAAATCCTTAAAGACTCAATCCGATAACATAACTTCAAAGGGAAAACTCAATCCATTACAAGAGAGTAGAGGGGAAGAAACATCATAAGATCCAACTATAATAGCAAAGCTCGCGATACATCAAGATCGTGCCAAATCAAGAACACGAGAGACAGAGAGAGATCAAACACATAGCTACTGGTACATACCCTCAGCCCTGAGGGTGAACTACTCCCTCCTCGTCATGAGAGCGCCGGGATGATGAAGACGGCCACCTGTGAGGGATCCCCCCTCCGGCAGGGTGCCAGAACAAGGTCCCGATTGGTTTTTGGTGGCTACAGAGGCTTGCGGCGGCGGAACTCCCGATCTAGGTTATATTCTGGGGGTTTCTGTATATATAAGAGCTTTTGGCGTCGGGAACAAGTCAGGGGGGTCTCCGGGCTGTCCACGAGGTAGGGGGCGCGCCCAGGGGGTGGGCGTGCCTCCCACCCTCGTGGGCAGCCCGAGACTCTTCTGGCCCAACTCTTTTACTCCATGGCCTTCTTCTGGTCCAAAAATAAGCTTCGTCAAGTTTCAGGTCAATTGGACTCCATTTGGTTTTCCTTTTCCGCGATACTCAAAAACAAGGAAAAAACAGAAACTGACACTGGGCTCTAGGTTAATAGGTTAGTCCCAAAAATCATATAAAATAGCATATAAATGCATATAAAACATCCTAGATGGATAATATAATAGCATGAACACTTCATAAATTATAGATACTTTGGAGACGTATCAGCATCCCCAAGCTTAATTCCTGCTTGTCCTCGAGTAGGTAAATGATAAAAGAAATAATTTATGAAGTGTGAATGCTGGCAGGTGCACAAGTTTGATGAATGATAATTTCAATCACCTTTTCTAGCATCATTATTTGTCATAACAGTAGCTCAACTCATAAAACTTTTCATGATCAAGTAACAAGCTATTCACATGTTAAAGCATAGATCATAAACTTTCTTGAAAACTAACAAACAGTTCTCAGTCATCAAACAATTGCAATTCATCTTATTTTCAGGAAGGGTCTATGTAAGAGCTTTGATTTAGCAAATCCCACATGCTCAACTATCATATGGTCTTCCATGATTGCTACCACTCAAAGCGTATTTTTAGAACAAATAGCATCCATCAAACACAGAGAAAGATATGGGCTTAATGTTTTGTCTCCCAACTTATTTATCATATAGATAATTGTCAACAATAATAATTCATGATCAAATATATTTGAATGGCCATATATGCTTAGATCTTTCCCTATCACATGATGCTTTCCAACTAAAAAGTAGGTTGGAATGAGAAGGAATACTACTGACTCTTGCATAAAAGTAAAAGATAGGCCCTTCGCAGAGGGAAGCAGGGATTTGCAGAGGTGCCAGAGCTCGAAGCTAAAACAGAGATGAAAATAATTTTGAGAGGTATGATTTCATTGTCAACATAACGACCAAGAGTTCCCAATATCTTCCATACTAGATACATTATAGGCAGTTCCCAAACAGAAAGGTAAAGATTTTACTCCCCCTCCACCAACAATCACACTCCACGGCTTTTCCGAAACTACGGGTGCTGTCCAACTATCAACAATCCTGGGGGAGTTTTGTTTAAATTATTTGCGAATTTGATTTCGATCTTTTGATCATAGGACTGGGCATCCCAGTTACCAGCCATTTTCTCGTGAATGATGAGCAGAGTCCACTCATCGTGAGAATAACCCACCTAGCATGGAAGATACCGACAGCCCCTAATTGCTACATGAGTGATTCAGGCATACAAAACAGATTATTATTTGAAGGTTTAGAGTTTGGCACATGCAAATTTACTTGGAACGGCAGGTAAATACCGCATATAGGTAGATATGGTGGACACTCATGGAATAAACTTGGTTCAAGGAATTTGGATGCACAAGCAGTATTCCTGCTTAGTACAGATATTTTGGCTAGCAAAGGATTCTAAATAGCAAGCACCACATGTTAGAGGATCCATAACAATATAACTTCTATACAAATATACCCAAGCATAACTCATTATGTTGTCTTCCTTGTCCAACTTCAACTAATTTGATCAAGTTTGAAAAAAATTAATGGGGCTCACAATCATAGAAGATGTCCAAGATAGTATATTTCTATGTGAAATCTCTCTTCCTTCAATATTCTTTCATGAATTGTTCAAGTGACCAATACAATGTTTTCTAACCTTCAATAAATTTACCACCTCTACTTCTTATATGTGAAGTCATTACTCCCCATGGGATAAGCATATGAAACATATATAATTTCAGATTTATGATATTCAAATCATTCAACTATTTACTCATAGGATATAAGTGAAGCACACGAGTAAATGACAAACTACTCCAAAAAGATATAAGTGAAGGTCAATGAATAGTTAAATAGTTATGTAGCTTTGTGAAGACTCTCTCTCATTTAAGAATTTCAGATCTTGGGATATTATTCAAACAGCAAGCAAAACAAAATAAAATGACATTTCAAGGATAGCACTCATCATGTGAAGAAGCAAGAACTTAGGCTCAATCGAAACTAACCGATAATTGTTGAAGAAGAAAGGTGGGATGCCTACCGGGGAATCCCCAAGCTTAGATGCTTGAGACATCTTGAAATATTATCTTGGGGTGCCTTGGGCGTCCCCAAGCTTGAGCTTTTATGTCTCCTTAATTCCTCTCATATCACGGTTTCCCAAATCTCAAAAGCTTCATCCACACCAAACTCAACAAGAACTCGTGAGATAAGTTAGTATAAACCAATGCAAAAACCTTATCATTTTCTACTGTAACAAATCACTAAAATTATTATTCAACATTGCATACTAAATACCTATGCATATTTAATACTCCTATCCTCAAATAGAATCATTAAGCAAGCAAACATATGCAAACAATGCAAACATAACAGCAATCTGCCAAAACAGTACAGTCTGTAAAGAATGCAAGATTCATCATACTTACCTAACTCCAAACATTATGAAATTCTACCACATTGTATAAAATTATCAGAGCTCAATATGCAAAAAGTTTCAACATTTTATCATATTCTGACTTTTCTAGGGAATTTTTGCAACAGCGGTAAACTTTCTGTTTTGAAACAGCAACATGTATACCTGCAAAATAGGCATTGTAAAGGCTATCCTTGACATTTTTATTGAAAATAGAGATGCAGAACGTTATTATAAATAACAGCAAGCAAATACTAACAAAAAAATGACACTCCAAGCAAAACACAAATCATGTGGTGAATAAAAATATAGCTCCAAGTAAAATTACCGATGAACGAAGACGAAAGAGGGGATGCCATCCGGGGCATCCCCAAGCTTAGGCTCTTGGTTGTCCTTGAATATTACCTTGGGGTGCCTTGGGCATCCCCAAGCTTAGGCTCTTGCCACTCCTTGTTCCATAGTCCATCGAATCTTTACCCAAAACTTGAAAACTTCACAACATAAAACTTAACAGAAAATCTCATGAGCTCCGTTAGCGAAAGAAAACAAACCACCACTTTAAGGTACTGTAATGAACTCATTATTTTTTTTATATTGGTGTTAAACCTAATGTATTCCAACTTCTCTATGGTTCATAACATCCGATACTAGCCATAGATTCATCAAAATAAGCAAACAACACACGAAAAACAGAATCTGTCAAAAACAGAACAGTCTGTAGTAATCTGTATCAAACGTATACTTCTGGAACTCCAAAAATTCTGAAATAAATTGGTGTACCTGAGGAATTTGTCTATTAATATTCTTCAAAAATAATCAACTTAAAAGCACTCTTCTGTAAAAAATGACAGCTAAACTCGTGAGCGCAAAGTTACAGCAAGATCACCCTAACTTCCACCCAAGTCTTCCCAAAGGTTCTACTTGGCACTTTATTGAAACAAAAGCTATAAAACATGATTACTACAGTAGCTTAATCATGTGCACACACAAAAACAGTAGGGGTAAATATTGGGTTGTCTCCCAACAAGCGCTTTTCTTTAATGCCTTTTAGCTAGGCATGGCGATTTCAATGATGCTCACATAAAAGATAAGAATTGAAACATAAGGAGAGCATCATGAAACACATGGAAAGCACATTTAAGTCTAAAAAACTTCCTATGCATAGGGATTTTCTGAACAAACAATTTATGGGAACAATAATCAACTAGCATAGGAAGGCAAAACAAGCATAAGTTCAAGATTTTCAACACATAGAGAGGAAACTCGACATTATTGCAATTCCTACAAGCATATATTCCTCCCTCATAATAATTTTCAGTAGCATCATGAATGAATTCAACAATATAACTATCACATAAAACATTCTTTTCATGATCTACAAGCATAGAAATTTTATTACTCTCCATATAAGCAAATTTATTCTCATGAATAGTAGTGGGAGCAAACTCAACAAAATAACTATCATGTGAAGCACAATCCAATTGAAAATTAAAATCATGATGACAAGTTTCATGGTTATCTTTATTCTTTATAGCATATGTGTCATCACAATAATCATCATAAATAGGAGGCATGCTTTCATCATAATAAATTTGCTCATCAAAATTTAGGGGACTAAACATATCATCTTCATCAAACATAGCTTCCCCAAGCTTTTGGCTTTGCATATCATTAGCATCATGGATATTCAAGGAATTCGTACTAACAACATTGCAATCATGCTCATCATTCACATATTTTATGCCAAGCATTCTATGTAATTCTTCTTCTAGTACTTGAGCACAGTTTTCGTTCCCATCATTTTCACGAAAGACATTAAAAAGATGAAGCATATGAGGCACCCTCAATTCCATTTTTTGTAGTTTTCTTTTATAGACTAAACTAGTGATAAAACAAGAAACTAAAAGATTTGATTGCAAGATCTAAAGATATACCTTCAAGCACTCACCTCCCCGGCAACGGCGCCAGAAAAGAGCTTGATGTCTACTACACAACCTTCTTATTGTAGACGTTGTTGGGCCTCCAAGTGCAGAGGTTTGTAGGATAGTAGCAAATTTCCCTCAAGTGGATGACCTAAGGTTTATCAATCCGTGGGAGGCGTAGGTTGAAGATGGTCTCTCTCAAACAACCCTGCAACCAAATAACAAAGAGTCTCTTGTGTCCCCAACACACCCAATACAATGGTAAATTGCATAGGTGCACTAGTTCGGCGAAGAGATGGTGATACAAGTGCAATATGGATGGTAGATATAGGTTTTTGTAATCTGAAAATATAAAAACAGCAAGGTAGCAAGTGGTAAAAGTGAGCGTAAACGGTATTGCAATGCTAGGAAACAAGGCCTAGGGTTCATACTTTCACTAGTGCAAGTTCTCTCAACAATAATAACATAATTGGATCATATAACAATCCCTCAACGTGCAACAAAGAGTCACTCCAAAGTCACTAATAGCGGAGAACAAACGAAGAGATTATTGTAGGGTACGAAACCACCTCAAAGTTATCCTTTCTGATCGAGCTATTCAAGAGTCCGTAGTAAAATAACACGAAGCTATTCTTTCCGTTCGATCTATCATAGAGTTTGTACTAGAATAACACCTTAAGACACAAATCAACCAAAACCCTAATGTCACCTCAAGTATCCACGGGTATGATTATACGATATGCATCGCACAATCTCAGATTCATCTATTCAACCAACACAAAGAACTTCAAAGAGTGCCCCAAAGTTTCTACCGGAGATTCAAGACGAAAGCGTGTGCCAACCCCTATGCATAGATTCCCAAGGTCACGGAACCCGCAAGTTGATCACCAAAACATACATCAAGTGAATCAATAGAATACCCCATTGTCACCACGGGTATCCCACGCAAGACATACATCAAGTGTTCTCAAATCCTTAAAGACTCAATCCGATAAGATAACTTCAAAGGGAAAACACAATCCATTACAAGAGAGTAGAGGGGGAGAAACATCATAAGATCCAACTATAATAGCAAAGCTCACGATACATCAAGATCGTGCCAAATCAAGAACACGAGAGAGAGAGAGATCAAACACATAGCTACTGGTACATACCCTCAGCCCCGAGGGTGAACTACTCCATCCTCATCATGAGAGCACCGGGATGATGAAGATGGCCACCGGTGAGGAATCCCCCCTCCGACAGGGTGCCGGAACAGGGTCCCGATTGGTTTTTGGTGGCTACAGAAGCTTGCGGCGGTGGAACTCCCGATCTAGGTTATGTTCTTGGGGTTTCTATATATATAAGAGCTTTTGGCGTCGGGAACAAGCCAGGGGGGTCTCCGGGCTGTCCACGAGGTAGGGGGGCGCGCCCAGGGGGTGGGCGCGCCTCCCACCCTCGTGGGCAGCCCGGGACTCTTCTCGCCCAACTCTTTTACTCCATGGCCTTCTTCTGGTCCAAAATAAGCTCCGTCAAGTTTTAGGTCAATTGGACTCCGTTTGGTTTTCCTTTTCTGTGATACTCAAAAACAAGGAAAAACAGAAACTAGCACTGGGCTCTAGGTTAATAGGTTAGTCCCAAAAATCATATAAAATAGCATATAAATGCATATAAAACATCCTAGAAGGATAATATAATAGCATGAATACTTCATAAATTATAGATACGTTGGAGACGTATCACCTATCGGTATGTTTAAAACTGGAATGATGAAATGTACTACACAGTAAATAATTGCACATATAGAGCATCACATTGTGAACAACTGAAATGAACAAATCATGGGTTTACTCACTTGTCACAGATGGGCTCGTTCCCGTGGGAAGAGCACGGACCCTGGATGCGCTCCATGTTGTCGCAGATGGGCTCCTTCCCAATTGGAAGAGCACGGCTTTAGGGTGCCCTCCCTGATGTCGCAGACGGGCGCTTTCCCCTTGGAAGAGCAGATGGGCTCTTTCCCCTTGGAAGAGCCGGAGAGGGTGCCCTCCTCGTGGTCGCCGTCGATGAGGTCTGACTTGGAAGCTGTGGATCCCAAGCCAGTGTCGCAGAATGTGTCCTTCAGAAAAAACAAAAGGGGCTCGATGGCGCTGTAGAATGGAAAATTGTTGACAGCGAGCCAGAGGAGATCAGCGGCGGGGCCATGGATGACATCAACCCGAGGGGTTTGGGGTGGGCCACTTAACCTGTGACACAGGCCGCCTCAGGGAATCACTGTCGATGACCTCGATGTCGTAGCCGGCGGACGAGACATGCCCGCATACTCTAGCCCGCTGCTTGAGTGCCTGCCGCCAGTAATGGTCCTCAGCTTCCTCGGCGACGTCGGGTGAAGAGACCGCTATACACCTCTTTTGGGCCAGTCGCTCCTCGAGCTCCACGGGAAGCGTAGCCGGGCTTAGGCTGCGACGCTCTGGAGTGCGGGATGGGGATGGGGATGGGGATGTGTGGGAAAGGGGGCGTTTGGCAGGCATCATCTAAGAAACTCAGGGCGGCCTGGGTATGGAGATCGGTGGGTAAGCTGCACGGGCAAACTGGCAGATGTTGACAATGGAGGCCTTGCGGCGGCGGCGGGGACTTTGCTAGGGTTTCGAGCGAGGGAGGGTGTGTGTGTGCGCGCACACACACACCCGAGGAGGTTTTGGTGTGTGTGTGTGTGTGTGTGTGTGTGTGTGGAGGGGGAGTGTTTGAGGAAATGACGCGGGTACTGAAAATTTTACTATGCGGGAGTCAAATTCCGGGCTATTGAAAATTTTGATGATAGTGCATCGCACATGGTCCGGAGATAACAACCGTGTGTTATGAAAAAGAAAAACCCTCGAGGCGGGCAGATATTTTCGATGCAGGCGGGATTGGGAAGAAGAAACATCGCACACGGTCCGGAGATAACAACCGTGTGTTATGAAACAGAAAACCCCTCGAAGCGGGCAGATATTTTTGAGAGTGTGAGTCTCGTGGATCCCAATGTATTGTGCGGGTGTGTGCGTGACAGGTGCACCGGCGTGGCAAACAGTTAGTTTGAGTGAACCGTGTCTGTTGCGTCATCCGACATGTCTAATGTTCATAAATTTGGCGAAAAATGACGCGGGAGAGGGTCAGAACACTAACACAGTTGCATGTGGACCAAATTTATGTATCAAAGGGTGGTTTGATTTTCAAATACCAAATGCAACTTCGATGTGGCACCTCTCTCACAAACCGCACGGTATTGCTTGCTCCCACCCTCTCGTGTCGGCACGAAGGGAATCCTAAGCTATGAATGCATGCCCCCTCCCCCTCAACCGAGGTTCACCTAGCAAAGTGCGAAGTAGCTAGCAGCCCCCCTCCTCCCTCGTGTCGGCACGAAGGGAATCATAAGCTATATATGAATGCATGCTCCCCCCAACCGAGGTTCACCGTAGCAAAGTGATGGATCGTAAAACGGACCAAGAATAATCCACCTTGGTCGTACAACCTCTCTGTTGTTGTTGGTCAAAGTGATGGCCGTCCATGCGACCCCGGAGATTGGCTAGCTCACCAATAATCACGCAAGTAGCTAGTCCCCAAAGACAACCACTGCATGCGTGTGGCCCGAACATATGTATGGAGAGGTGTGTTTTTGAGTAACAATGAACAACTTTGATGTGGCACCATGATTTCAAACTAGAAATCCCCACACTGAGTGAGGGTTAGGTTGATGATGCATATCTATGTTACACCACACTTCAAGCCAACGACGGGGATTCATATATGCATGCATGCGTGCATAGTATATGCGCTCAAACTTAATTAGGTCTGAGTCTCACCATGAACTATACTACGATAACACGAACCAAATAAAGAATCCGCCATGGTAACCTATCTTGTTGTTGGTCAAGGTGATCATGGATGTCCACGCGGGCCCATGAATATATAGGCTTGTCGCCAATAACCACGCGAGGGAGTGTATCGATCGAAGGCAACCACTACATGCATATGTATGGAGGTGATGCGTGCATGCATGTTTGAATACACAACATTGATCTGGCGCGTGTGTCAAAAATCGTACACTAGCTCCCCACACAGAGCGAGATTGGTTCATGATGGTGTCGTTGTACTAGCCACTTCGACTTGATGGGAGGGATTCATGCATACACATGCATGTGTGTGTGCTCAAAGTGTATCATGCATGTCATCCTAGAGAAAAAATAACAATCCCCTCCTAAGTCAAATTAACCTCTCTTGTTGTCAGGCAAAAAGAAGTGATGGACCAAGCGGGCCCACAGATGGAAAGCATCGATATCGCTGATAACCGCTTAAGTGGGTGCAAGAGGATAACCACCACCGCTTTGCATGTGGGCCAAACATATATATGTTGAATACCCAAAATGCACAACCTTGATGTGCCACATGCCTCAAAAACCGCAAACCATGCACCCACACAGAGCGAGGTTCATATCAAGCGTACTACATATGATGGTCCCCTTCCCCCTCTTCACCGCATGCTATATGCTCCTGTCGTAATATATGTACAACCCAAAAGAATCCTCATCGATGGTGAAATTAATTAACCTCTCCCGATGTAGGTCAAAGTGATGCATGCATGCATCGACGATGGCCTCGTGGGCCCATAGATGGAAGCGTCACACGTGAGTGTCCTAGGTAGGATATATATGCATGTGGCCCAAAAAGGTGTTGTGTGATGTTTGAATAACCAATTTCACTATTTTGATGTGGCACGTGCCTCGGTAACCAAAAAGTCCCGACACTGAGTGAGGTGTACTTGTTCACGGACGCATACGTATAGTATATATGATAGTCCCCTCCCACCTCTTCGACGCGTACTATATACCACCATAACACAAACAAAAAAGATTCTACCTTGCTGGTCAAATTAACCTCACTGCCGGCTGTTCGTCAAAGTGATGGACGACGACCTCGCGGGCCCACAGAAAGCGTCACACGCGAGTATCGAGTGTCGTGTAGGACAACCATCGACTGCATGTGGCCAAAACATTTATGTATGAAAGGGTTGTGTAATGTTTTAAATAACGATTTCATGACTCTGATGTAGCACCAGCCTGCCAAACAAAACGGCCAACCCACACGGTGGCTCACAACTCGTAGTGTACTGTGAGCCACCCGCCACCCCCAGATGCACACACCCACACACACACACCGCGAATCCACCGCAACTACGATGCATGTTAAATTAATTATCCCGCGGTGAACATACATGTAACCAAAGGAGGGATGTTTTAATTTCAAAAAAATCACAGAGATCATTAAGACGTTTTAGTACATTGATTGATTGATTTTCTATGGGTATTATGTGCAAAAATCAAATTTGAGCTACATGCACACGTGACAGTGCACCTAAATGGATTGCAAAAACACATGTCTCACTGGGTGCATGTTTACTCCCCGTGCAACAAATTTCAAACATTGAGAATCTTGATTTTTAAATTCTGGTACATACAAAACTTATTTGAAGTTCATGAAACTTATCGTGTTCATATGGACACCAATACAAAGTGGCATTGTACTTTTTTTTGTAAAATTTGAGACCAGTTTTGATGTAATCTTTATCTAATTGCAGACGGGAGATTATTAATAATTGGGAACCAATATCCCAAACGAATTATTTATTCGAACAGTGAGCGTTAGACCAACAATGGATACGTGCCATGCTTCGGTTAAGCAAAAAAGCGGCAGCATTAATCATCCAAATAGAAAAACAATATACATGTTGTCGCGCGACCCGTGTGGCGTGCGAGCAGGCGTGAGTTGACGGGACACATGCGAGTAGTCCGCCACGCAGGCAGGCGGGGATGCCTGCGTGCAGGTGTGTGAATTGACGGAGGCGTGCTCGCTGTGCAGTGTCATCGGGAGGCATGCGAGTAGCTGTGTGAAACTTTGGTAGGCATGCCAGAAGTCCGGTACGCAGGCTCACCGGGAGGCGAGCCATCGGTTTGACCGCCGCCCGCCTCTCTCCCACAACTCCCACTACTCCATATTAATGGTGTGCCCGAGGGCACACACAATCCTCTCACTCCTCTTGCATCCTCGACGCCGCTCTCAGTCCTCAAAGACGTCAGTGTATGAGGATGCCGCCGAAGCGCCCCATCGGAGGGAGTGGCAACGCCGGGGCTGCTAAAGCACCAGAGCACGGCGTGGAGATGGAGACAGAGGTTGTCGTCATCGCCGGCGAGTTATCGCTGCACCCTGACGTCGTCGACGGCGTCGAGCTTCCACAGCGGGAGGCGGAGTTCCACACTGACTCCGACGACTACTCCGGCGACGACTACGACGACCACTCTAGCGACGACTCCGACGACCACTCCAGCGACGACTCCGACGACAACGGAAAGCTGGTTAGTCATCTATACCCATTTATGTGTCAAATAGATCATAGGGTTTCTCTGGTTACTCCTGCCTTCCCCTTTTTGGAATAGAAATCCTGTAGTTATGTTCTCCCAATCCATGAAATCTAAGTAAGTTTCGTTAGATCCGTGTAGTGTCTTGATTATTTGAATGGTACAGGTGATTAGTGATTAGTTGTTTCATCTGTGCAAATGATTTCTGCTAGTAATCCGACTAGGGTTAGTGCTCGTGCTAATAATTCCTAGCCAGGACTTGACAATTGATTTTGAATTACCTACATATGTTTGTTCCATTATTTTCTTCAAGATTGGTCTGTACATAGACGACTGTGCTTAAAAATTGAACCATAATCTCTGAATATGTATATATAAATAGCCATAAATTCCTAATCCTACTTCACGGCATGTAATCAGTGATTTGATGCCAAATTTGTTTTACTATATGTATAGGTGTTGTCTGACGATGTGGACAGCGAGGATGAAGATGCCCAGAGGAGGTACAAGAGGCGAATCCTGAGGGAGCTTTATGCGGGAATGCATAACAGGCGTATTAGGACCTAGAACGACGGCTATGGATGCCCATTTTGCAACCACAAGATTCATGACATGTATCTAAGTGTTCTTGCGCATGCAAGAGGACGGGCCGTTGGCTCCTTCAAGCAGAAGTATTCTCGCAGGGTAGCGCACGGCGCGTACGCCGAGTACCTGGAGAAGCTTCAAGATCGTGCCGGCCGCATGTGAGATGAGATGTGGGATGGATCGAACTATGTACACTTGAGTATGCTTAATGACGGTTGAACTATGTACTTATGGTTGAACTATGCTTATGTACGTGTACGCTTATTATCTATGTCTGAGTATGTTAAATATTTCACCAAATTTTGGTAAAAATTACAATGGGGGACCCATAAACCAGGACGGAGGTAGTACGTCAATCACACATGGTTCCCAAAATTGGAACCGTGTGCAATGACTATCATTTTGCCTGCTGCGTCAATCACACATGGTTCACTCTAGCAAACCGTCGCCCCCAAAATTCTTTGTGTGACAGAAAACCCTCACCACCCAATTCAAAAAAGAAAAAAGAAAACCCTCACCATCCCCATGTCACAAAAACCCTCACCCCGTCCGGTATGTTCCCCATTCACACCTGCATAAGCTCCTCCGCGTCTATGCCATGGAACCGCCTATCGCGGCGGTAAACACTTAGCTCGATGCCTGCCGCCGCCAGGCTGCCGGCAAAGCCCACCGCATTTCGCCACTTCCGCTTGCTGCCGCCTATCGCCATCGACTCTCTCGACGCTGCTCGCGGTCAACCCAGCTACGCTCGGGGGGGGGGGGAATCTGCCGTACTAAGGGTTCTTTCTCATGGACGACAAGGTAACTAATTTAACGAGATATTATCTCATCTCTTATCCCAGTTCATCTGCCTCCTTTAATCACCCGGAGGAAATCGCCGTGAATTTATTTTTATTCGAGCTGATTTGAGGGTTTTCTTTCATTCATAGAATGTACAGTGCGCCGATGCTTCAGGACTTGGCGAGCACTGCCAGAGATTCCATCTCATCGTACCAGATAACTTGAGGACGCGCGCGGTATATTCAATCTCACCCTAAATCGGTTGGCATGGCCTACTTTCCTGAACATATTCTAAATATTGCTACATTTGGATAAAAGGTGCCACATGCACCATATACGTCAAAGGGGATTTTCTCCCTCTTCTTTCTATATAAGGCAAATTAATGGTGTATTGTTCTTTCGATTACTCTCATATTTCCATGACATCATGTTTACCCTATCTGTTTAATTATAGACTTTTGTCCTTCGATTTCAACTGTTGTACAGTTCTTTCAATTTGGGCCCATATTTGCATGTTACCATATTTTATTTGACAACCCTACCATTTTCTGCAGGACATCCCTCGCTATGCAACAGATTATGTAGTGCACAATTTTCCCCTTTACATACATCAAGGCTCCATGAATGTCATACTGTGCACAAACCATGGATTTACAATCGTTGCTACTATAAGACTTGATGAACGTGGTGACTCCTATTTTGGCACTGGCTTTTGGAATGAGATTGCAAAGTTTTATGTACTGAAAGCTCGCACTAACATTGCACCGCACATAGAAGGGACTGGTCATGATATACATGCTAACTTCCCCGACAAAATCATCCGTCCAGACTTTGTTCGAAGTAAGTTTTCTTTTCAACTATCTGCATATGTTGGCTTACCCAGCAATGTCAAATGAATTGTGTAGTATTTAAGCAACCAATTGTTATTCCCTTATCTTACTATATTCCTACCTAATAACTTCTAGTTACCAATACACTTTTCTATTGCCCTGTTTTAACTAAATATTCCTTGTACTCCCATTTCTATCAGAAAGCGCCGCTGACAAGGAGACTCCAGAGGTGGAGAACGGGGCTGCCAACAAGCGGAGGCGGGGCGAGCTAGAACCACAAGCGACTCCAGCAGGCCTAGACTTAATTAGCAGCCTCCCCGATGATAAGTTGAGAGTCATCATCTCCCTCCTCCGAATCAAATATGGGGCTCGGAAAACCCTCCTTTCCCGGCGGTGGCGCCCCCTATGGAACTCCAGCCCTCTCGACCTCATCGACACCCACGAGCTCTGCCATGGCTATCGCAAAAGCTTAGATGCATACTCCAAGATCCTCGGCAGTCACCTTGGCCCAACCAAAGGCCTTAGAATGGGCAAGTTCCATTCTAGCGGCAAGGACCGAGCCAAGCTTGACGACTGGTTCCGATCCCCCGCCCTAGATCAGCTCGAGGAGCTCACTTTTGATGATGGACATATGCGGTCGCTGCCAACGTCCGCACTCCGCCTCGCGCCCACGCTGCGCATCGCCAAGTTCAGGAACTGCCATTTCCCACCCCTTAATGACGCGCCCGCTCTTATTCTACCACGACTGAAGCACCTCGAGCTCGTCGTCGTCTGCCTCTCAAAGGGTGACATGGAGCGCCTGCTCCGTGGTTGTACTACACTCGAGTACCTTCATCTTAAGGTGATCAATGGGTTGAGTACCTTCCACATCACATCCATGACTCTCTGGACTATTTATGTGTGTTGCTGGTGCGGCAGGAAGACATCACAAAAGGTGGACCACGGTATGGTTATCCAGGACACACCTACACTTGAGAGGTTAATTGTAGTTGATCAAGAAGGTCCAACAAGAATCAATGTCATTTCTGCGCTGAAATTGACAGTGGTGGGCTACTTGTCTGACAAATACTCCGAACTTGTTATTGTATCCACACCCGTTCAGGTACAATAGCCGCCTTCTACCTCTCCTTCTACAAATTAACATTATTTCTAATTTTGAAGATGTTTGTTCGTCTGTCATTCAGAAAATGATTCCGACAAGCTTGACCCCGAAACTGCGCACAGTGAAGGTCTTGGCACTAGAATCTATCGGGCCCGACCTGGAGCAAGTTGTCAGTTTCCTGAGATGCTTTCCGTGCCTGGATAAGCTATATATCGAGGTGATCTTCCTTTCCTGTTAAATGTTAACCATAAGGGAGTTCAATTTGTGATACCTTTTTCCAAGTTTACAATGACAATGTACTACGATTTCTAAAGGTTCTTTTGGAGGATTTCAGTACATATGGTTACAATCAATAAGCATTTCTCCTTTGGATTCAACTGTACTAATTTTCATAGGGAACTTTTCATCCACTCCAACCTCTTGTGAAGAAGGCTACATTTTTCTAGAATGTAATCAAATGCCCATGTTAATCATGTCCGATCAAAGATGGCATGTTAGTGCATTTTACAAATCCTGCAAACCAAATAGCTAGTCCTGTAGTAATGTTCAAAACTGCATGTAGGCACTAACACGTTTTCTTCTTTTGCAGATAAGATTAGGCCCAGTGGTGGATAATGTGATACAATATAACAATCACGTCGAATGCCTAGATCTGCATCTCTCAGAAATTACTTTGAACTCCTACCAAGGGACCTTACCGAAGATTATATTCGCCAGGTTCTTTGTTCTTAGAGCAAGGGTGCGGAAGGAAATGAGGTTTGCCCTACATTTATTTCGCAAAAATGAATGGTCTGTTTATCAGCTCCGGCGCCTGCGGCAGAATGGAGTAGGCTCCAAAAATGCTGAATTTCATTTTGGAACTTCAGATGACATAGTAATCGGAAGTCATCAGGTCAACCCCATACATGACTTCTCAGTGGCTGTCCCCTTTGCAAAAATTGTGAGGTTTCGAAGCTAGACTTAGAAGCGGTGATATTAGTTTGAACCTCTCTGATATCCATGTTCAGCGCATCAGCGCGAGCATTTGCAGCTGATGAGCTGAATTTCATTTCTAATATCAGTTTGAACCTTGTAACCTTTGAATTTGAGCCATATAACTCTGGAATTTGAACCTTGTAACATTTCGAGCTTTTGTGGTACAATCGTTGAAATGGCATCGTATGAGACTCGTATATTGCTAGCACTATTTTGACCTTAATATGGAATGGTCTTAGATTTTATTAACCATTCTCGAATCAGTTTACCTTGTCGATCTCACAGCACATGATCTGTATAGCTAACTCGACTGCGATTTTCGACATTATTGCACACAGTTGGTTTCTTCCACCGTGTGCACTGTAGAGCGCAGAATTAATTATCGCACTCGAGTGTCCACGCCCGGGGTGCGGTGTTGTCAAGCGTGCACTGGATTCTGGAATCCTCCGCTATGAACGCCGTGACAAGACGTGCCGATTACAGGCCGACCGGCCCCCATTTATTACAGCGGCCATTTAACCTACCCTTCTGTCTCTTCAACCTTTCGATCGCGCCCCACCATTGCAAGAAGCACACCCACCGCAAGAAATTCTTAGAGGGTATCCTGCGCGGCTCCAATGGCACCCCGAGTGGCTGCCGACGACAAGCAGCAGTTCACCATGCGTGCTGTGGTGGACACTCACAAAGGGTTCAGGGACCTCTCGGTGGTGTACACCAACGACCCGGTCTGGGAGGAGCACTCCCTCCACATCATGGAGCTGTTGCTTGCCGAGGAGAAGTACAAGGTGTTTGGGTTCGACCTCGAGTACACCCGCGCTTGTGCCAGGTCTCGTCCCAAGGTCGCCATCACCCAGATGTGCGTGTGCCACCACGTCCTCGTCTACCACTACTGCCTGGCCACAAGGCCTTGCGAGCGTTTCGCCAGGTTTGTCAACAGCCCCCACTACATGTTCGCTACGGTGGACATCACGAACGATGTAAAGGCGCTCGAGAATTCGGGCATCGCCTGCCAGAATCTTGTCGACATCCAGGGCCAATACAAGATTAGGGGCAGCAAGGTGCAACAAGGACAAGCGTGCCTGGCACTCGGCCTGGATGGAGAAACTCGACAAAGCTCACGTCGTGTACGCGGCCAAGGAGGCGTACATGAGCTATGACATGTACAGGCGGATCGTTGACATGAGGAAGTCCCTCCTTCCCCAAAACGGCCAGGGATCCAGCCGGAAGCAGAGCAATGGCAAGCGTCGTCGCAACAATAAGTAGATGATTAGATCCTCGTTTCTCCTACTTTAGTATGCATGTAATTGCTTTCTTTGGTGTGTGGAAATGTTATGTGTGTAGTCACTTGTGTAATTGTATGCTTAATTTGGTTATGCAATGCTGTCTTTTTAAGTATATATGTTGATGTTGTAGACAGAGTGATAACCCACAAGTATAGGGGATCAATTGTAGTTTCTTTCGATAAGTAAGAGTGTCGAACCCAACGAGGAGCTAAAGGTAGAACAAATATTCCCTCAAGTTCTATCGACCACCGATACAACTCTACGCACACTTAACGTTCGCTTTACCTAGAACAAGTATGAAACTAGAAATAATTTGTAGGTGTTGTTGGATATATTTGCAAGATAACAAAGAGCGCGTAAATAAAAACTAGGGGCTGTTTAGATGAAGACACAACTAAGTTAGTTTTAGTAGAGAGCTTTTTGTCAAACAAGAAAGTTATTTGTCCCTAGGCAATCGATAACTAGACCGGTAATCATTATTGCAATTTTATTTGAGGGAGAGGCATAAGCTAACATACTTTCTCTTCTTGGATCATATGCACTTATGATTGGAACTCTAGCAAGCATCCGCAACTACTAAAGATCATTAAGGTAAAACCCAATCATAGCATTAAAGCATCAAGTCCTCTTTATCCCATACGCAACAACCCCCTTACTCGGGTTTATGCTTCTGTCACTCAAGCAACCCACTTTAAGCGAATCATGAACGTATTGCAACACCCTACAACGGGAATCCCTCATGCTTGTGCGACACGGAGAGCACCATAGGACAACACCAATAATAAAACATGCAACTCAAACCAATCACGATCATCAATTAACCCATAGGACAAAACAGATCTACTCAAACATCATAGGATAGCCATACATCATTGGGAAATAATATATAGCGTTGAGCACCATGTTTAAGTAGAGATTACAGCAGGTAAAAGAGGGGTTACACCGCTGCATAGAGCGGGGAAGAGTTGGTGATGATGGCGGTGAAGTTGTTGGTGTAGATTGCGGTGATGATGATGGCCCCGGCGGCGTTCCAGCGCCACCGGGAGAGATTGGGAGAGAGCCCCCCTTCTTCTTCCTTAACCTTCTCCCTAGATGGGAGAAGGGTTTCCCCTCTGGTCCTTGGCTTCCATGGCATGGGAGGGGCAAGAGCCCCTCCGAGATTGGATCTGTCTCTCTGTCTCTTTCTGTTTCTCCGTTCCAGATTCTGCCCTTTCACCGGTTCTTATATTCCCGGAGATCCGTAACTCCGATTGGATTGAAATTTGAACACGATTTTTATCCGAATATTAGCTTTCTTGCGGCGAAAGAAGGGCACCAACCGCCTTATAGGGTGTCCATGAGGGTCAAGGGCGCGCCCCCCTGCCTCATGGCCCCCTCGGGCATCGTCTCGCGTTGATTCCACTTCCAAAATTCACATATATTCCAAAAAAAATCTCCGTCAGTTTTTATCCCGTTTGGACTCCGTTTGATATGGATTTTCTGCGAAACAAAAAACATGCAACAAACAGGAACTGGCACTGGGCACTGGATCAATATGTTAGTCCCAAAAATAGTATAAAAAGTTGCCAAAAGTATATGAAAGTTGTATAATATTGGCATGGAACAATAAAAAATTATAAATACGACGGAGATGTATCACAGAGCGTAGATGGTGTGCGGACAAAGAAAATCACATCGCACACGGACTAAACAATGGAACCCGTCGGTGATGTTTTCATCAATCACTCACAGTTGTATACCAGCAATCGTTTGCTCACAACACACACGGCTTGTTAGCAGTAATCGTCTGTGTTATTATCTGTCTTCGCACACGTCTCTGATTACAGACTTGTTTGCCTCGTATCACACACATCTTGTTCATTTGAACTATTTTTGTTCTCATGTCTCAACGCAAATAGTTCATCCAAGTGAACCGCATGCCGTATATCGCACACACCTTGAATCTTGCTGACCGTTTCTTTTGTGTTGCCTAATCACAAACAGTTCATCCAAGTGAATCGTATGTTGTATCGCACCCACCTTCATCTGGCTGCCCGTTTCTTTTGTTCCTCATCATCGCAAATGGTTAATTGAGCTGAACCTTATGCCCTACATCGCACACGCAACTAAAATCTAAACCGTGTTTGATGCATCCTCGATCGCAAACGTTTTGCATCATTTCTGACGGTTTTCATACAGCACTGTTTGCGATTATTGCATCGCACACAGTTTCTCGAAGGGTCTCTGATCGTAGTGTCGTGTTAGCAGCATCCTGCAGTAGTGCACTAGTGAAACCTATGGCCCCCGGGTCTATTTTACATCATATAAGTTTCCGATCTATAATTCTAGTTTACTATTTGTTTATTTTGCAATCTTTACTTTCCAATCTATACAACAAAAATACCAGAAATATTTATCTTATTATCTTTATCAGATCTCACTTTTGCAAGTGGCCGTGAAGGGATTTACAACCCCTTTATCGCGTTGGTTGCAAGGTTCTTGATTGTTTGTGCAGGTACTAGGCGATTTGCGTGTAGTCTCCTACTGGATTGATACCTTGGTTCCCAAAAACTGAGGGAAATACTTACGCTACTTTGCTGCATCACCCTTTCCTCTTCAAGGGAAAACCAACGCATGCTCAAGAGGTAGCAATACGCTGGTGTGTGAAAGGTGTAACTATCACACGCGCTCTGTCTTGGTTAACTGATTGCTTTCATTAACTACATCACACACGATTTGATGTAGAAAACTGTGTGGCATTGGGCTATCCATCGCAAGCGCCTTTACTGCTAGAACCGTTTGCAAAGGTCCATGACCGTCTGTTCTATTTTTATTTTTTCCTGTAATTTATTATTCTAATTGGAAATTTTGAAATACGAAACATGCAATTCAAATTCTCAGCACAATGGTTCAACAACGAATCCATAAATAAAATTGCCAGTACAATATGTTCAGTAATTACAGGATTAGGCAACAATTAACTATGATGAACCATAGTATTTAAAGGCGGTAAAGGTGAAGAGACAAGTGTAAATCATTTTGACTACCGACGGTGTTGAAGAAGCGGAATGCCCATAATGTGCCTTCCTGCATGCCATAGGCACGAACCACTTTTGTCCAACCCCTTGTGACGATCGGCCGCCCATCCTTCACCGCCTTCAGGAAGAATTCTAGAGCATTATCATGGTAGCATGAATTATATACTTTAACCTTAGTTGCCTCCACTCTGGTCATGTAGTTTGCAGGGTAATCATTAGTAAATAGCTTCAGAAACCACTGAAAAGAGAAAAATATCAGATACTAAGGTCTAATAGAGTAACTTGTTGTGGGCAGGGGCAAAAGGCAACACATTACTTACCATCCTAAAGTTCACTGTTGTCTTTGACAAAGTGTAAATAAAGAGCTTAATTCCAATCACCCGTTTCTTTCACCTAACAATCTTTCTTAGTTTCCTCACTTGCCGCTTGTTCATGAATATCTCATTGCCCCATACGCAAAAGGGATCGAAGCGTGGATCAGTACCCCTCATATATGTACCTACAAGCAACCAATAAATGTTAGAAGCTAAACTGAGATTGCACAAATGATGTAAAATACAACTACCTATGTTCCTAAGTACAAGTATTTTTTTTGAGATTTCAATATGAACTACATACAGATGTATATAGAATTATAGATATAGTTTAGATTAGAATCTAGATTCACTCATTTTGCTCCTTATGTAGTCTATATTGGAATCTCTAAAAATACTTATATTTAGGAATAGATAGTGTATAAGACATGGGATGCAGTTAACCTCGACGGCAAACAACAACATCGCCCATTGTAGCCCTATGTAAGTACATGGAAAGCCAATGTTAACTACAAAAGGGTTAACATCCACCAAAAATAGCAAATGGTAATAAAACGGCAACATCTGTAGTGATATCTTCATTTCGAAAGAGTAGCACGGTAGCAAAGGGACGGATTAAAAAATGGGTACAACTGTTAATTGCAACAGGCTTAACAACATCCTAATTCATGTTTTGTAAGTTTGTAGCCATTGAAATACAACTCTTTAAAAATGGATACAACTGTTAATTGCAACAGGCTTAATGGCCATTGAAACCGGTACTGATAAAAAATGCAATTGGCAGAGTTAAACATCACAAGGCAGGTGCTGCCAGAGCAGATAATGGCCCAGTTGTCTATAAAAAGGTAGGGAAATAGCTCAAATGTGTTAGGCATGTTTACTACAACATGCTTAATACATCGAAGTACAAAACATAGCCATTAATTGCAACTGGTATTGGTAAGATTGAACTGGTGGGTACATACTTGGTAAGTCCTGAGAGGTAGTTGCTGGGGCACTTCATCTTGGCCAGAGCCCGCCCAAAGTCAACGGTGGCGGAGACGAGATGTTCCTCCGGGTCGAAGCGTGGATCAGTGCCACTGACATGTGTACCTACAGGCAACCAGTAAATGGTAGAAGTTAAGCTGCAATTGCACAAATGATGTGAACTACTGTAAGACATGGGATGCAGCTAACCTTGACGACAAACAACAGCATCGGCCGTTATGACACTGCGTAAGTACATCGACAAGCATGTTAAGTACAACAGGGTTAGCATCCACCAAAAATAGCAAATGGGGCAGCATCTCTAGTATATCTTCATTGTGGAGAGTAGCATGGTAGAGAATGGACAGATTAAAAAATGGATACGACTGTTAATTGCAACAGGCTTAACAACATCCTGAGTCATGTTTTCTAAGTTTGTAGCCATTGAAATGCAACTGTTTAAAAATGGATTCAACTGTTAATTGCAACAGGCTTAATAGACATTGAAACCGGTACTGATAAAAATTCAATTGGCATAGTTAAACATCACAAGGCAGGTGCTGCCAGAGCAGAGAATGGCCCAGATGTCTATAAAAAGGTAGGGAAAGTAGCAAAAACGTGTTAGGCATGTTTACTAGAACATGCTTAATACATCGACCGTACAGAACATAGCCATTAATTACAACTAGTATTGGTAAGATTGAACTGGTGAGTACATACTTGGTAAGTCCTGAGAGGTAGTTGCTGGGGCACTTCATCTTGGCCAGAGCTCGCCCAAAGTTAGCGACGGCGGAGCCGAGCTGTTCCTCCGGGTCGAAGCGTGGATCAGTGCCACTGACATGTGTACCTACAGGCAAGCAGTAAATGGGTAGAAGTTAAACTGCAATTGCACAAATTATATGAAATACTGTAAGACATGGGATGCAGCTCACCTCGACGGCAAACAAAAGCATCGGCCGTTATGACCCTGCGTAAGTACATGGACAGGCATGTTAAGTGCAACAGGGTTAGCATCCACTAAAAATAGCAAATGGGCAGCATCTCTAGTGATATCCTGAGTCATGTATTGTAAGTTTTTTGTTGGTATTGGTGAAATTGAGCTGGACATGGTAATATTTGAACATCACACAATGTGTGGTACTGAAATAAACAAGGCACAAACATGCTTAATACATCAACCGTACAACTCATAGCCGTTGCAAGTGGTATTGGTAAGATTTAGCTGGTCAGATCTTACCTGTTAAGTCCTGGGGGGTAGTCATTGGGGGACTTCATTTGGACCAGAGCCTGCACCATGTAGGCGGCGGTGGCAGAGGCGAGGTGTTCCTCCGGGTCAACACACACAGCGGCCATCGCGCCATGGACCATCATCAGCTCCTGGTGGGGGGGATTTGGAGGCATGAGGATGTTTCACAGGTGCCATTTAAGCAATCAGGCCGGGGACGTGATAGAGATCGGTGGGTTACCTGACTGGATTCAAGCAGAACGTAGATGTGGTTGAAGTTGTGGTAGCGGCGGCGGCGGTTTGAGATGCCGGTAGGGGGAGGCGCGAGGGAGGGCGGGGGAGATACTAAGGGGAAGGGGATGTGGTTGGAGGAATAAATTCTGAAATCGTGCGCCTAATGAAAATTTCGGTGCGAAACTTGAAACTTGGGCGGGGGAAACACACAACACAGACGAAGCACGTAAAATACTTGTGTGCGAGAAAAAAGAACGTTGGCAGATCCCGTCTCCAAAAAATGTACACGTATACTTGATTTTTTTCGGTCAATGTACGCCTGGTTTATTAGGAAATATCGCACAGGTAACTGACTTATGGGTCATTAACGCAAAAAACGCAGACGGGTACGGCATAGAAACCATGTGTTTTGTGATCTTCTAATGATTAACGCAAAAAAATGCACACGGGCACACATGCTAATCAACGCTCAAACCACCGCCCTCCCTCGCGCCTCCCCCTACCGGCATGGACGACGCCTGGAGAGAGCTTTGGGATGGAGGGCCAGGCAGCCGTACAGTGCGGTGGTATTCAAGAGCTCAACCACAAACGACAACAGAAATTTGGCTTCCCTTACAATTTTTCTCGTTCATTATCGCACACGGTTCATCTCCGTCGCTTCCAGAAACAATGTGCGCTGAGCCTATTGTGTGTTGCGTTATGATTGGCTGGAACCCCAGCCACGCGGATCGCGCATGTGCACTGTTGGATGCACCGCGATCGAACGACAATCCATATCCCTCACATCACACCCATGCACCTGTAGCTGGATTGGATTTATATGCGCTAAATGCCTAGAAAATGCACATAATCCCCTAAATATGGTAAATGAGCCCGGAAAAATGCCAAATTTGAAGATGGTGATTTGCAGGGTGTATGTTCGTCATATAAAAAAACTCAAGGGCAAAGAACGAAGAAAATTTGGATTCCCCTTCAATCTTGAGGATTTTCCTTTCGAAAGCATGGAACTTCCTCGGTGATGGTTCGATTTATGAAGGGCGTGCATGACAACATAAGCCAAACCTTCTCAAATTTTTACCAGGGCATGGTGAGGTCATACCATGGCACCATGCCAGGCGTCATGTTTTTTAAGCATTTATTTCATTTTTTCAATAGTTGAAACCCCAACAAACAAACATTTGTGGTTGACTATTGCCACACATTTCATCGAAATATCTGTCCATTCCTTGTAGAAGGCATGAGACTTTACTAAATGGCACGACCATGGTTTTCTAGGCCGTTCTTGTGGACCCTTTCATGCATCGATTGTTTGAGCTTGAATTATGCGCATTAATGCCTAGGAAATGCACATAATCCCCTAAATATGGCAAATGAACCCGGAAAAGTGCCAAATTTGAACACGGTGATTTGCAGGCTGTATGTTCATCATAGAAAAAAACTCGTGGACAAAGGACAAAGGAAATTTGGACCCCCCCCTTCAACCTTGGTGATTTCCCCCTTGAAACCATGAAACTTCCTCGGTGATGGTTCGATTTATGAAAGGCGCGCATCACGACATAAGGAAAACATTCTCCAATTTTTACCAGGCCATGGTGAGGCCACACCATGGCACCACGCCACGCATCATGTTTTCCAACCATGTGTTTCATTTTTTGTATAGTTGTTAACCGAGTAAACAACGCGTTTATGGTTGACTATTGCCACACATTTCCTTGAAATATCTGCCCATTCCTTGTAAAATGCATGAGAATGTGCTAAATAACACGAGCATGGTTTTCCAGACCATTCTTGTGCACCTTTTCATGCACCGATTGTTCGAATTTGAATTATGTCCATTAATGCCTAGAAAATGCACATAATCCCCTAAATATGGTAAATGAGCCCGGAAAAATGTCAAATTTGAACACGTTGCATTTGAGGCGGTATGTTGATTGTTGGAAAAAAACTGAATGACAAACTAGGATGGAAATTAGGATTCCCCTTCAATCTTGGGGATTTTCCCTCTCGAAAGCACGGAACTTCCTCGGTGATGGTTAGATTTACGAAGGGCGTGCATGACTACATAAGCCAAACCTTCTCAAAATTTACCATCGCATTGAGGTCATACCATGGCACCATGCCAGGCGTCATGTTTTTTAAGCATTTATTTCATTTTTTCTATAGTTGAAAACCAAACAAACAAACATTTGTGGTTGACTATTGCCACACATTTCAACGAAATATCTATCCATTATTCCTTGTGAAAGGCATGGGAATTTACTAAATGGAACGAGCATGGTTTTCTAGGCCGTTCTTGTGGACCCTTTCATGAATCGATTGTTTGAACTTGAATTATGCGCATTAATGCCTAGGAAATGCACATAATCCCCTAAATATTGCAAATGAACCAGGAAAAGTGCCAAATTTGAACACGGTGATTTATAGGTTGTATGCTCATCATGGAAAAAAAATTAATGGACAAAGGACAAAGGAAATTTGGACCCCCTTCAATCTTGGTGATTTCCCCCTCGAAACCATGAAACTTCCTCGGATGATGGTTCGTTTTATGAAAGGCGCGCATCACGACATAAGGAAAACATTCTCCAATTTTTACCAGGGCATGGTGAGGCCATACCATGGCACCACACCAGGCGTCATGTTTTCCAACCATGTGTTTCGTTTTTTGTATAGTTGTTAACCGAGTAAACGACGCGCTTATGGTTGACTATTGCCACACGTTTCCTTGAAATATCTGCCCATTCCTTGTAAAAGGCATGAGAATGTACTAAATAGCACGAGCATGGTTTTCCAGACCGTTCTTGTGCACCTCTTCATGCACCAATTGTTCGAATTTGAATTATGTTCATTTAATGCCTAGGAAATGCACATAATCCCCTAAATATGGTAAATGAGCCCGGAAAAATGCCAAATTTGAACATGTTGCATTTGAGGCGATATGTTGATTGTTGGAAAAAAACTGAATGACAAACTAGGACAGAAATTTGGATCCCCTTCAATGTTGGTGATTTCCCTCTCGAAAGCATTGAACTTCCTCGGTGATGGTTCGATTTATGAAGGGCGTGCATGATGACATAACCCAAACCTTCTCAAATTTTTACCAGGGCATGGTGAGGTCATACCATGGCACCATGCTAGGCGTCATGTTTTTTAAGCATTTATTTCATTTTTTCTATAGTTGAAAACCCAACAAACAAACATTTGTGGTTGACTATTGCCACACATTTCAACGAAATATCTATCCATTATTCCTTGTGAAAGGCATGGGAATTTACTAAATGGCACGAGCATGGTTTCCAGGCCGTTCTTGTGGGCCCTTTCATGCACCGATTGTTTGAACTTGAATTATGCGCATTAATGCCTAGGAAATGCACATAATCCCCTAAATATGGCAAATGAGCCCGGAAAAGTGCCAAATTTGAACACGGTGATTTGCAGGTTGTATGTTCATCATAGAGAAAACTCGTGGACAAAGGATAAAGGAAATTTGGATCCCCCTTCAATCTTGGTGATTTCCCCCTCTAAACCATGAAACTTCCTCGGTGATGGTTCATTTTATGAAAGGTGTGCATGACGACATTTTTACTAGGGCACGGTGAGGTCATACCATGGCACCACACCAGGCGTCATGTTTTCCAAGCATGTATTTCATTTTTGTATAGTTGTTAACCCAGTAAACGACACGTTTATGGTTGACTATTGCCACACATTTCCTTGAAATATCTGCCCATTCCTTGTAAAAGGCATGAGAATGTACTAAATAGGACGAGCATGGTTTTCCATACCGTTCTTGTGCACCTTTTCATGCACCGATTGTTCGAATTTGAATTATGTGCATAATTAATGCCTAGAAAATGCACATAATCCCCTAAATATGGTAAATGAGTTCGGAAAATGTCAAATTTGAACACGTTGCATTTGAGGAGGTATGTTGATCGTTGGAAAAAAACTGAGTGACAAACTAGGACGGAAATTTGGATTCCCCTTCAATCTTGGTGATTTCCCTCTTGAAAGCATTGAACTTCCTCGATGATGGTTCGATTTATGAAGGGTGTGCATGAGAACATAAATCAAACCTTCTCAGCTTTTAACCAGGGCACGGTGAGGCCGTACCATGGCACCGTGCCAGACGTCATGTTATTCAAGCACATATTTCATTGTTCTATAGTTGATAACCCGGTAAATGACACGTTTGTGGTTGACTATTGCCACACATTCCATTGAAATCTCTGCCCATTCCTTGTAAAAGGCTTGAGAAATTACTAAATACCACGAGTATGGTTTTTCCAGACCGTTCTTGTGCACCCTTTCATGCACCGATTGTCTGAATTTGAATTACGTGCATTAATGCCTACAAAATGCACATAATCCCCTAAATATTGTAAATGAACCCGGAAAAGTGTCAAATTTGAACACGGTGATTAGCGGGGTTTATGTTCATCGTAGAAAAAAACACATGGATGAAGGACAAAGGAAATTTGGATTCCCATTCAATCTCGGTGATTTACTATCGCACACGATTCATCTCCGTTGCCTCTGCGAACCGTGTGTGTTCACTCACACATGCAAAAGGAAAAGAAAACCCTCGCCCACTTCGTCCCCACTCACTCGCCGCGGACTCCTCCGCAACTCTGCACCCTAAGCTCGACGGCTGTTGGCGGCGGGCGTAGGTCGCGCTCCAAACGGCACCGGATTTCGCCTCCACCGCTTTCTGCCGCCTATCTGCACCGACATTCTAGACTCTGGTCGACTGGGGTTTTCTGCGGTATTGGGCCGGGGATTTTTCTCATGGAGAAGGTAATCAATTTAATTACCGAAATATTCACTCATCTCTTATCGCAGTCCGTCCGTCGCTGTTAATCAACCGGCGGAAATCGCCGTGGAATCATTTTTGTTCTAGCTGATTCGTGGGTGTTAATTCATTTGTGCACAGTGCGAGCACAAATCAGGCAACTGTGGTCGTGGCCAGTCGGAAACGAAGTTCTATCTCAGCATTCCGGATGACTTCAGGGAGCGCTCGGTATGTTCAATCTCAACCTACCGCGGTCGGCATGGCCTAAATTTGTGAACATATACCGTCTGTTGCTACATAATCTATATATTTGCATCGAATCTTTGTTACATTATCTATTTTTTATTCTATATTTTTGTACTTTGCTTGCATCTATATATGGATATGTTCTATCATTTACTCCCATATTTGCATCTTGCTCGGTTATTTAATATATCTAATTTACGATCTTAATTTTCATTTCAAGCAGTACATCCCTTGCTATGCAAGAACAGGAGTAGAAGGAAATCTTGGGCTTTACTTTGCTGATGACTCCCAGGATGTCATATTGACAACGCAACATGGATTTACAATGACGGTTAGCGTAAAACTTGATAAAGATGGTCACTCCTATTTTAATGCGGACCTTTGGAGAAAAATGTCTAAGTGTTATGAACTGAAAGCTAGCAATAAAATTCTAGTGCGTGCACGACGGCCTGGTCTAATTAACATAGATGTTTACTGCCCCGACGTCATCAGCCGATCAAAGTCTGATTGAGGTTAGTGTCCTTTCAACTTTCTCCATGCTGTCATATTACTATTTAAGCAACCAATTGATCACTATTTAAGCAACCAATTGTGATATCATATTCTGACTCCGTTCCTAGGCAGTAACAAATTCTGTTTACCAATTTACGTGCACTATATATTCTTCTGCCATGTTCTGAATAAATAATACCTTTCCACCTTTTAAGCAGGATATGTTGGATGCACAATGAACGATCTGTATGTTACTAAGCGTACCAAATTTCACTGGAAGGACTTGAAGCATATCATAAATTTTATTGATAATCTGACAGAGATAGCACAGCGTATGAACGTTGGATTTTGGATGGGATTAATTAGACCTATGGTGCACACACTGAACAAGGCCAATTGTGTGCACAAAGCGCTGGTAAAAAGTCTTATTTTAATGTTGATGCTCATAAACTATATATATCTTCAACGATATGTTACAATTGTTTTTTATTCTACATGTCAACAGAAATTGCCCCGTGTAGCAGTTCCTGGATCGATTTCCCGGTGTGGTCGAATTACACTTGTGCCTGCTAATAACGCCAAAGTGATTGCAAGGTACTGCATTTCCCGCAAAAATGGAACCATTCAAATTAACAAGTTCTCTCTTCTCGTGGCAATGCATCCATATTGGAAAATTGGAGACACTGTTCTACTCCTGCTCTACCAAGGCACAGGAGGGCTCTTCCTTTTCATTGACGAGATGCCGAGTCGACGTGATCAAGCTGCTTCCAGTGGATAGTTGTGGTTGTTGGCCCTCAGCCTCTTAAAATGTGCTAGATGTTACTATATATGTTAAGTATGTAGATATGGACCATATGGTTGTTGGCCCTTAGCCTATTAAAATGTGATAGTTGTTACTATGTTAAGTATGTAGATATGGACCATATGGTTGTCAAAACCGTGTTACAAAGATCCTCCTTTTGTCGAATAGTGTAACCACTATATATATGTTACTCAAATGTTGTTACCCAAGTTCATAAATTTTCATGGAAAGTAATAGTATCGTGCATAGTTCATTGAGTTTAAGTGTGTGCCCAATGTCCAGAAGGCATTTGCATATTAACTGTCCATATTGCAAATTCACGCACATGTTCACATAAGGAAACGCATGTGTAACATACTAATCATTGCACATGAGTACTCGCAGACGCATCGTGTGCGATACTCCTAGCCACCGCAAGCAACTAGTTTGCATTTTTCAAAGTTTTTTGTACACATAGAATCACACACGAAGTAACTGTATTGACCGTCTGTGTTGCAATTTCTCATCGCAAATAGTTCATCCGAGTCGGCTGTTTGCCATGTATCACACACATCTTGTTTACATGACTCATTTGTGTTCTTTTGGCTCATCGCAAACAGTTCATCCATGTGAACTGTATGCTGCATATCACACACATCTTGTTAAGTTGAACCATTTCTGTTGTGTTCCCTAATCGAAAATAGTTCATCCGAGTTAACAGTATGTCGTATATCGCACACACATTGATATGGCTGCCCGTTTCTGTTGTTCTACCTCATCGCAAATAGTTCGAATGGATTTACCGTGTGTCCTGCATCGCACACTCATTGTTATGGCTGCCCGTTTCTGTTGTTCTGCCTCATCGCAGATAGTTTGAATGGATTAACCGTATGCCCTGCATCGCACACGCAACTAAAATCTAACCGTGTTTGATGCATCCATCATCGCAAATGTTTTGCACCTTTTTTGACGGTTTTTTACACCACCGTTTGTGATTATTGCATCGCACACAGTTTCGGCAAAGGGTCTCTGATCGTAGTGTCGCGTTAGCAGTATCCTGTAGTAGTGGATGCCTGCAAGTTCGTCTCATCTTGTGATGAATGTCAAAGAATAGGTAATATCGGTAAGCGTCAAGAAATGCCTATTAATTATTCACTTGCTGTTGAACCATTTGATGTTTGGGGATATGATTACATGGGACCTTTTCCTTCCTCTAATGGGTATACACATATTTTGGTTCCTGTTGATTATGTTACTAAATGGGTAGAAGATATTCCAGCCACTAGTGCTGATCACAACACCTCTATTAAAATGCTTAAGGAAGTTATTTCCCAAGGTTTGGAGTCCCTATATATTTAATGACTGATGGTGGTTCACACTTTATTCATGGTGCTTTCCGTAAAATGCTTGCCAAGTATGATGTTAACCATAGAATTGCGTCATCCTCAGTCTAGTGGGCAAGTTGAACTTAGCAATAGAGAAATAAAATTAATTTTGCAAAAGACTATCAATAGGTCCAGGAAGAATTGGTCTAAGAAATTAGATGATGCACTTTGGGCTTATAGAACAGCTTATAAAAATCCTATGGGTATGTCTCCTTATAAAATGGTGTATGGAAAAGCTTGTCATTTGCCTCTTAAGTTAGAACATAAAGCATATTGGGCCATCAAAGAGCTCAATTATGATTTCAAGCTTGCTGGTGAAAAGAGGTTATTTGATATTAGCTCTTTTGATGAATGGAGAACCCACGCTTATGAAAATGCAAAATTATTCAAAGAAAAGGTAAAAAGATGGCATGACAAAAGAATCCAAAAGCGTGAGTTTAAATTCGGAGAATATGTTCTTTTGTACAAATCTCATTTCAGATTCTTTGCAGGAAAACTCCTCTCAAAATGGGAAGGCCCCTATGTTATCGAGGTGGTTTACCGGTATGGAGCCATCAAAATAAATAATTCCGAAGGTTGTCAATGGGCAACGAATAAAGCATTATATCTCGGGTACACCCATTAATATTGAAAGTAATATTATCCAAACTTTGACACCGGAAGAACACATAAAAGAGTCCTTCTAGAACACTCCAGAATCGTGAAAATAAGGAGGTATGTGATAAGGTAAGTAAACAGACTCCAAAAAATCCGCAAAAATATTTTTTATTAGTTTTGGAATATTTAAAAAATTTGGAAATAAAGAAACTTCTAGGAAGCATACCCTGGTGGGCACAAGACACCAGGGCGCGCCCAGGTGGGTTGTGCCCACCTGGGACACCTTCCGAACTCTGTTTTTCGACCGCATGCTTGTCCTCCAAGATAAAAATCTATATATACTTCCCGAACCTGTTAATCACCGTATCGCGGAGAAATCCTCTGTTCTCTTTTCCTTGCTGTTTTCTGTCAGATCCCATCTACCATGGCCTCTTCAAGCTCCTCCAAGGACAAGTTCCTCAAGAACGTCATCAACCCATATCTGTGGGAGGTGGTGCAGCACCCTCAGGTCATCCAGATGCATTAGGGGGTGCTTCACCTCCTCGATGTGCCATGTCCCAAGTGGACGGGAACCGTAGATGTAAGGCTTGAAGCTATGGAGCAAGACGTCTTCCGATGCAAGGGGATGGTGGAGCGTGGACTCAATGCCAATCACCTTATGATCACGGACCTCTCCCGTGATCTCAAGGTGGATGGAAAGCCCATGAAGGACACCGTCTTCACCCTCAATGAGAAAATCAACTTCCTCCAAAGCCAGATCTATGACCTCCAAAACCAAGTCTTTGAATATGAGGCGAGGTTCAAAGGTATGAGTTTGGCTGCTAGTTGCAGGACCCGTGAGACTCACTCCTCCTCTTATGATGGTGGACCACTGCCATGGAAATCCGAGGACAAGATCTCTCCTTCATCACCATCATCTTCTTCACCACCAAAAGAGAACTGAGTATCGGGTATGGGCACTCCCCTTGGCTTCCACCAAGCTTGGGGGAGGTGCCCCGCTATCGTATCATCCCACTATCCTTTTGCCTTTACTTATTTTAGTTCGATCTTTTGCTTTAGAAAATAAAAGTTTAGTTCGATCCTTTTTTCTTTGAGAGTTTGCTTAGTGATCTATCCTTGTAATCGTGTGCAAGTTATATAATAAAGTTTAGTTTGAGTTTTTGCTTTCTTTACTTTCATGTTGCAAATAAAAGAAAAGAAATAAAGAAAGAAAAGGAGAAAGGAAATAAACAAAGAAAAGATCATATACTAATCTTATGGTAGGTGATGACACCACATAAGGAAAAGTATAAGTAGAAAATTTTATTAGAGATTGACAAACATAGCATTAGTCAGTGATGCAACTCATGAAAGAATTAATAAGGGAAGATAAGATTCACATATAAATATACCATCCTAGAAATCTTTTGTGATTATGAGCCCTCATCAAAATATTATATGCCAAAATTGTAGACGTAAGACATGGAAGACAACTTAATGGTTTATGTTTGTTTATATTCACATAGAAGTCATATTGTCATAGATCCTTTAACATGTGGTGCTTGCCCCCTATCTTTGCTAGCCAAAAATTCCGCACTAAGTAGAGATACTACTTGTGCATAAAAAACTCTTAAACCCAAATCTTATTTTCAAGTGTCAACCATACCTACCTAGGGATTGAGCAAGGTCCCTCAAGTAAGTTGTCATCGGTGCAAAAAGGCAATAAAAATTGCTTCTAAAAGTGTGAGATCATTTAGTGTAAGAGAAAATTGAGCGTTGCACGAACTTGTGATGGTGAAGAATAAAAGCGACAGACTGCATAATAAAGGTCGCTATCACAAGGGGCAATGCAACGTGACGTTCTTTTGCATTAAGGGGTTGAGAATACAAACAAATAAACGCATGGCAGCCTCTTCTTCCCTCTGCGAAGGGCCTATATTTTACTTTTATGCAAGGAGTCAAAAGTTTTCCTTCTATTCCTTTTTATTTTTCTCCTTTGGAAAGCATCATGTGCTGAGGAAAGATCAAGGCACATATGTCCTGTTGAATATAGATAGCATGATTTATTATTCTTGACATCACCCTTGAGGTGAATATGTTGGGAGGAAAAACTATAAGCCCCTATCTTTCTATGTGTCCGGTTGAAACGTTTTGCTCATGTGTATGCGGTGAGTGTTAGCAATCATAGAATACTATATGATGGTTGAGTATGTGGACTTTCCTAAAGGCTCCGATACGTGACCCTTCCTGAAAGGATGATGAATTGTAGTTGCAAAGTTGACTGAGAACATAGTTTATTGGTTTTTAATAGAGTTTTTGCTTTATACTTCATTTGTGTGATGAATTGTTACTTATTCATGAGAAGTATATGATAAAAGTTTTATGATAAATGTCTTGTGTTTAATTTTGTTGTGCTATAATAATCAACATGATGCTTATATGTCCGCATTTTGTTTCTATCGACACCTCTCTCTCAAAGCATGTGGAAATGTTTTTCGATTTCGGTTTTCGCTTGAGGACAAACGAGGTCTAAGCTTGGGGGAGTTGATACGTCCATTTTGCATCATGTTTTCTTACTGTTATTTATAATTTTTTTATCTATAATAATGCTTTTTGGAGTAATTCTAATGCCTTTTCTCTCATAATATGCAAGGTATACACAAAGAGGGAGAATTCCGGCAGCTGGAAATCTGGACCTGGAAAAGCTACGTTAGGCTACCTATTCTGCACAACTGCAAACAAGCTGAAACTTCACGGAGATTTTTTATGGAATATTTGAGGAATATTGGAGCAAATAACTACCAGAGGGGCCCACCAGGTGGGCACAACCCACCTAGGCGCGCCAGGGAGCCCAGGCGCGCCCTGGTGGGTTGTGCTCACCAAGCCCACCTCCGGTGCCCATCTTCTGGTATATAGGTCTTTTTGACCTAGAAAAAATAACGAGAAGACTTTCGGGACGGAGCGCTGCCGTATCAAGGCGGAACTTGGGCAGGAGCACTTTTGCCCTCCGGCGGAGCGACTCCGCCAGGGGAACTTCCCACCCTGAGGGGGAAATCATCATCATCATCATCACCAACAACTCTCCCATCTTGGGGAGGGCAATATCCATCAACATCTTCAACAACACCATCTCATCTCAAACCCTAGTTCATCTCTTGTGTTCAATCTTGTTACCGAAACTATAGATTGGTGCTTGTGGGTGACTAGTAGTGTTGATTACATCTTGTAGTTGATTACTATATGGTTTATTTGGTGGAAGATTATATGTTCAGATCCATTATGCTATTTAATACCCCTCTTATCTTGAGTATGATTATTATTTGTGAGTAGTTACTTTTGTTCCTGAGGTCACGGGAGAAATCATGTTGCAAGTAATCATGTGAATTTGATATGTGTTCGATATTTTGATAGTATGTATGTTGTGATTCCCTTAGTGGTGTCATATGAAGGTCGACTACATGACACTTCACCATATTTAGGCCTAAGGGAATGCATTGTGGAGTAGCAATTAGATGATGGGTTGCGAGAGTGATAGAAGCTTAAACCCCAGTTTATGCGCTATTCCGTAAGGAGCCGATTGGATCCAAAAGTTTAATGCTATGGTTAGAATTTATTCTTAATACTTTTCTCGTAGTTGCGGATGCTTGCGGGGGGGGGGGGGTTAATCATAGGTAGGAGGTTTGTTCAAGTAAGAACAGCACCTAAGCACCGGTCCACCCACATATCAAATTATCAAAGTACCGAACACAAATTAAACCAACATGATGAAAGTGACTAGATGAAATTCCCGTGTACCCTCAAGAACGCTTTGCTTATCTTAAGTGACCATTTTGGCCTATCCTTTGCCTCAAAAGGATTGGGCTACCTTGCTGCACTTTTGTTACTACTACCGTTACTTGCTCGTTACAAATTATCTTGCTATCAAACTACTCCGCTACTTACAATATCAGCACTTGCAGACATTACCTTGCTGAAAACCACTTGTCATTTTGTTCTGCTCCTCGTTGGGTTCGACACTCTTACTTATTGAAAAGAGCTAAAATTAATCCCATGTACTTGTGGGTCATCACAGGACCCTGTGGTGGGCTGGTTGAACAGGAGCCGGTGGAGGGCTGGATGAACAGGAGCCCGTGGAGGGCTGGATGCATAGTAGCCAGTGGAGGCTAGATGAACAGGATCCCATGGATGAACAGTAGCTGGTGGAGGCTGGAGGAAGTCGACGGTGGATGAACAGTAGCAGGTGGAGGCTGGATGAAGTCGACAGTGGATAACAGTAGCTCGTGGAGTCCCGTTTTGCGGTACGCCACACCCCTCCCAATGAACAAGACCTTGTTTCGACTATAGGTGCTCCAATACAAGTTTGTTTCCTCAGTTTTGCGGTACGCCACACCCCTCCCGATCAATAGGACCCCATTTCGACCATACATGGTCGAACACAAGTCCATTTCCTCCGTTTTGTGGTACATACTGGCCTGAACTTCTACGTCAGTGGATCTACTACTACACGTGCCGCTGCTTGCTCGGCCACGGTTCATCATTGCAGAGAGACCGATCGACCAGTATGTACGTACACGTTCGCGACCAGAATGACGACGCTACGTATGCTTCGACTAGGTGGGTCCCGGCTATCAGGGAGGATAAGGAGGCACTTCCTTGCGTGCGAAGTTATTGATGGTAGGTCTGAGCTGTCAGGAGGAGGATTTATATTTTTGCGCCTAATATGGAGGCACTTCCTTGCGTGCGAAGATGTAGCTGGTGGGTCCATCTATCAGCCTCACCGCATACACTACTCTTCCGATGGCTGTCGTTCATTGACCACGTCGTGCGGACAGCACCCAGGCGGTGGATGACTGTGAGGCCTAGGAAGGGAACGACACTGAGCCAGGGAAGACGAGGTAGGTGGATGCCCACGCGAAGGGGAGTACGAGGGTTCACTAGTTGGGCTGCGGTGTAAGGCTACCATCACTGGAGAATAACAGGGGGTGTGGGTGAGTAGAGGGAAGGCCTGGCCAGTAGTAGTATGGTCAGGTGGTGACGCCTATGCGGCAGCACAGCCGGCCACGGGAGGCTGGAGCAGGCGGTACGGCGGGCGCAGGTTTGGGCGGCTAGAGCAACAAGACCAGAGGTTGAAGACGCAGCTTGGCAGTTGGATTAACATCCAATGGTCAGTGCAGCAAGAATCGTTTATTGACTAAGTTGACAAAGCCTTGCATACGCGTTAACTTAGTAGGCCCACAAGTCAGTCTCCAAATCTGGTGGGTCCCAACTAGCAGGGGGAATCAATTTTTTTCGTGTAATAAGGTGGCACTTCCTTGCGTGCGAAGATGTTTTCTGGTTTCTTTAATTTCTTCTTTTTCGAGTTAGAATAAAAAGAAAACAATAGCATCTTCGGTACAATCCATATTTTCACGAAAAGGATCATAATAAAGCTGGTGGGTCCCAGCTATCAGGGAGAGGAAACTTTTTATTTCCGCATAATAAAGGAAGCACTTCCTTGTGTGCGAAGATGTAGCTGGTGGGTCAAACCTGTCAGGGGGAGAAATTATTTGTTTTCGCATAATACCGGGCACTTGCTGCGTGCGGCCATGGGCCATGTGGGTCCCTACTGTCAGCCAATCCACATACATGCCTCATCTGATGGCTGTCATTTGTTGACAAAGTTGACCACGCCGCGCTGAGAGAACCAACGTAGTGAACGATGGCGAGTATTACGAAGGGAACGACCCAGAGATGGCGAAGACACAGCAGAGGATGCCCACGCAGAGGGGAGTACGAGGGTTCACTGGTTCAGTAGCGGTGTGAGGTTGTCGTCGCTGGAGAAGAACATGAGGTGTTGGTGAGTAGAGGAATGTCCTGGAGGGCGTTTGGGAGTAGGGTGGGCCGGTGAAGCCTACGCGGCAGCACAGCCGACCACGGGAGGCGGTGGTTTGGACGGCTGAAGCAAGAATATCCGAGATTGAAGAAGCACTACAGCCGTTGGATGGACATCCAACGACCACTGCTGCTAAAATCGTGTCTTGACTATAAGTCTACAAAGCCTTCCGTACGCCTTAGTAGGCCCACAAGCCTTCTGTACGCGTCACTAACTATAATTCTCTAAAAAATAGGCCCACAAGTGAGCATCACATCTGTGGTAGAGAACATATAGCCAATTTGTGATTTGTAATAATGTACAACCTATTTTTGAATTCTAATGGAATTTACTACAACCCATTCACAGTCTGTTAAAATTACAGACCATTTTCTAGCCAGGACAACGATTAATAATTTCAACCAACCTCAAACAGAATTCAACCAAAAATCCCATATTTTGATGGGATCCAAAATATTTTTATTTCGAAATTTCTAGTCAGATTAAATATAATTTCAAAATTACCTACTATACCCCCGTCCTGGTTTATAAGTACGATTTAACTAATAAAATAAGAATGCATTTCGCCAAAGATTATATCATTGGATTCGTATTTGAACATAGTTTCCAATTGTATAATTTTTATAACATGCATTAACATTTTGTTGGTTAAATCTAAGGGCAAAGTATGGTAGAGAATATAAATGGGACTAATAGACCAAGACAGAGGTAGTAGCACACGGCCGCTCTCTACGCAGCGACGAAACTGCCGGCCGGCTTGTAGGCGATCATTCCCTGCGTGTTCAACTGCTCTATGTGTGTGGTTGATCACGGTTGAAGGATGATAGCAAGAAGGACAAGAACGCCTGGCACAGTGTCTGGCATGAGAGACTGGATGAACAACACGTCAAGTACGCGGCCAAGGGCGCGTACACAAGCTACAAGATGTACATGAGGATCGTTGACATGAGGGAGTTTCTTCTTCCTGCCCCAAACGAGGGATCGAGCCACAGAGTAGTGGCGGGAGCGTCACAAGAAGTAGATGACTAGGCGATCGTTTCCTAGTTCAGAATGCATGCAATTGTTTATTGAGGTGTGTGCGAGTGTGATACGTCCATTTTGCATCATGTTTACCTACTGTTATTTGTATTGTTTTTATGCATAATAATGATTTTTGGAGTAATTCTAATGTTTTCTCTCTCATAATATGCAAGGTTCACACAAAGAGGGAGAATACTGGCAGCTGGAATTCCGGACCTAAAAAAGCTACGTCAGGCTACCTATTCTGCACAACTCCAAATGAGCTGAAACTTTACAGAGATTGTTGATGGAATATATAAGAAATACTAGAGCAAATAAGTACTAGAGGGGGCCTACCAGGTGAGCACAACCCACCTAGGCGTGCCAGGGAGCCCAGGCGCGCCCTGGTGGGTTGTGCCCTCCTCATCCCACCTCTGGTGCCCTTCTTCTGGTATATAAGTCATTTTGACCTAGAAAAAAAATAAGGAGAGGACTTTCGGGATGAAGCGCCGCCGTCTCGAGGCAGAACTTGGGCAGGAGCACTTTTGCCCTCCGGCGGAGCGATTCTGCCGGGGGAACTTCCCTCCTGGAGGGGGAAATCATCGTCATCATCATCACCAACAACTCTCCCATCTTGAGGAGGGCAATCTCCATCAACATCTTCAACAACACCATATCCTCTCAAACCCTAGTTCGTCTCTTGTGTTCAATCTTTGTACCGGAACCATAGATTGGTGCTTGTGGGTGACTAGTAGTGTCGATTACATCTTCTAGTTGATTACGATATGGTTTATTTGGTGGAAGATTATATGTCCAGATCCATTATGTTATTTAATACCCCTATGATATTCAGCATGATTATTATTTGTGAGTAGTTACTTTTGTTCTTGAGGTCACAGGAGAAATATTGTTGCAAGTAATCATGTGAATTTGATGTGTGTTCGATGTTTTGATGGTATGTATGTTGTGATTCCCTTAGTGGTGTCATGTGAACGTCGACTACATGACACTTCACCATATTTGGGCCTAAGGTAATGCATTATGGAGTAGCAATTAGATGATGGGTTGCGAGAGTGACAGAAGCTTAAACCCCAGTTTATGCGCTATTCCGTAAGGGGCCGATTGGATCCAAAAGTTTAATGCTATGGTTAGAATTTATTCTTAATACTTTTCTCGTAGTTGCGGATGCTTGCGGGAGGGTTAATCATAAGTAGTAGATTTGTTCAAGTAAGAACATCACCTAAGCACCGGTCCAACCACATATCAAATTATCAAAGTACCGAACACAAATTAAACCAACATGATGAAAGTGACTAGATGAAATTCCCGTGTACCCTCAAGAATGCTTTGCTTATCATAAGAGACCATTTTGGCCTGTCCTTTGCCTCAAAAGGATTGGGCTACCTTGCTGCACTTTTTTTTACCATTATCGTTACTTGCTCGTCACAGAGTATCTTGCTATCAAACTACTCGTTACTTATAATTTCAGTTCTTGCAGGGAATACCTTGCTGAAAACCGCTTGCCATTTCCTTCTGCTCTTCGTTGGGTTTGACACTCTTACTTATCGAAAGGACTACGATTGATCCCCTATACTTGTGGGTCATCAAGGCTCTTTTCTGGCACCGTTGCCGGGGAGTGAAGCGCTCTTGGTAAGTGGAAATTGCCAAGGAAATTTTTTACTACGTGCTGAAATTTACTGTCACTTGTTACTATGGAGAACAATCCTTTGAGGGGTTTGTTCGGGGTATCTTCACCTCGACCGGAACCACAATTAATTACCCCTCAACCTATTGCACCTACTGAAAAAATTGGTTATGAAATTCCTTTGGGTATGATAGAACAACTGCTAGCTAATCCTTATGCAGGAGATGGAACCGAACATCCTGATATGCACTTGATATATGTGGATGAAATTTGTGGATTATTTAAGCTTGCAGGTTTACCCGGAGATGAAGCTAAGAAGAAGGTTTTCCCTTTATCTTTGGAGGGAAAAGCATTGGCATGGTATAGGCTATGTGATGATATTGGATCTTGGAATTGGAATTTCACCAAAAAAAACTTGTCCTATGCATCTAGTTCATCATGATCGGAATTATATATATATATATATATATATAAAATTTTTGGCCTCGTGAAGGAGATAGCATCGCTCTATCTTGGGGGAGGCTTAAGTCAATGTTATATTCATGCCCCAACCATGAGCTCTCAAAAGAAATTATCATTCAAAAAATTTATGCTCGGCTTTCTCGTGATGATCAATCCATGCTTGATACTTCTTGTATTGGTTCCTTTATGAAGAAGACTATTTAATTCAGGTGGGATCTTTTAGAAAGAATCAAACGCAACTCTGAAGATTGGGAACTCGAAGAAGGTAAAAAGTCAGGTATTAAGCTTAAGTATGATTGTGTTAAATCTTTTATGAATACCGATGCTTTTCAAAAGTATAGCACTAAATATGGACTTGACTCTGAGATAGTAGCCTCCTTTTGTGAATCATTTTCTACTCATGTTGATCTCCCTAAGGAGAAGTGGTTTAAATATTACCCACCTATTAAAGAAGAAACTAACTGGTAATAGCTAAAGATGAAACTATTATCTATAATGTTGATCCGGTTGTTCCTACTTCTTATATTGAAAACCCACCTTTCTCTGTTAAGATAAAGGAACATTCTAAGGTCTCAACCGTGGTCAATAAAAGTAATATTAGAGCAGCTAAACTTGCTGAACAAATTAAAGTAGAACCTGGTGTTGCTATGGTTAAAGATCTCCTGGTTGAAAATTTAGATGGGCATGTTATTTACTTCTGTGATGAAGCTACTAGAATTTCTAAACCCGATGAAAAAGATAAACATAGACCTGTTATTGGTTATGCCTATTGTCTCAGTTAAAATAGTAGATCACTGTTATCAAGGTTTATGTGACATAGGTGCTAGCGTGAGTGCTATTCCTTTTACCTTATATCAAGATATTATGAATGACATAGCACCCGCTGAAATAGAAGACATAGATGTTACTATTAAACATGCTAATAGAGACACCATCACACCACTTGGGATTGTTAGAGATGTTGAAGTCTTATGTGGGAAAATAAAATACCCTACTGATTTTCTAGTTCTTGGTTCCCCACAAGATGACTTTTGTCCCATTATCTTTGGTAGACCTTTCTTGAACACTGTTAATGCTAAAATAGATTGTGAGAAACAAACTGTCGGTGTTAGTTTTGGTGATGAATCTCATGAGTTTAATTTTTCTATGCTTAGTAAAAAGCATCATAAGAAGGAATTGCCTAGTAAGGATGAAATAATTGGTCTTGATTCTATTACCGTGCCTCCTACTGATCCACTAGAATAATATTTGCTCCTATTGGTCTTGCTCCTATTGGTCTTGTTCCTATTGGTCTTGCTCCTATTAGTCTTGTTTTCTATGTGTTGTTTGCTTATTTTGATGAATCTATGGGTAGTATCGGGAGGTATGAACCATGGAAAAGTTGGAATACAGTAGATATTACACCAATATAAATAAAGAATGAGTTCACAACAGTACCAAAAGTGGTGATTTATTTTCTTATACTAACGGAGCTTATGAGATTTTCTGTTGAGTTTTTTGTTGTGAAGTTTTCAAGTTTTGGGTAAGGATTTGATGGACTATGGAATAAGGAGTGGCAAGAGCCTAAGCTTGGGGATGCCCAAGGCACCCCAAGGTAATATTCAAGGACAACCAAGAGCCTAAGCTTGGGGATGCCCCGGAAGGCATCCCCTCTTTCGTCTTCGTCTATCGGTAACTTTACTTGAGGCTATATTTTTATTCACCACATGATATGTGTTTTGCTTCGAGCGTCTTGTATGATATGATTCTTTGATTTTTAGTTTTCCACAATCATCCTTGCTGTACACACCTTTTTAGAGAGACATGCATGAATCGTGATTTATTAGAATACTCTAGGTGGTTCACTTATATCTTTTAAGCTAGGCAATTTTGCTCTAGTGCTTCACTTATATCTTTTTAGAGCACGGCGGTGGCTTTATTTTATAGATATTATTGAACTCTCTTTCTTCACTTATATTATTTTGAGAGTCTCTAAGCAGCATGGTAATTTTCTTTGGTTATAAATTTAGCCCTAATATGATAGGCATCCAAGAGGCATATAATAAAAACTTTCATATAAAGTGCATTGAATACTATGAGAAGTTTGATTCCTTATGATTGTTTTGAGATATAAAGATGGTGATATTAGAGTCATGCTAGAGGTAATTGTGGATTGTATAAATACTTGTGTTAAAGTTCGTGATTCCCATAGCATTGCACACAGTTTCGTCAAAGGGTCTTTGATCGTAGTGTCGTGTTAGCAGCATCCTGCAGTAGTGTTAGTTCGATCTTTAGTTATCTTTTGAATTAGTTGAATAAGAGTTTAGTTCAATCTTTTTTGAGTGTTTGCTTAGTGATCCATCTTTATATGTAATCATGTGCGAGATATATAATAAAGAGTAGTTTGAGTTTTGTTTCTTTACTTTTTGTTTCAATAAAAAGAAAGGAAAATAAATGAAAAGATCATATGCTAATCTTATGGTAAGTAATGACATCACATAAGGAAAAGTATAAGTGGTAAAATTTATTGGAGATTGACAAACATAGCATTGGTCAATGATGCAATTCATGAAAGAATTGATAAGGGAAGAGAACATTCACATGCAAATACACTATCTTGGACATCTTTTATGATTGTGAGCACCCATTAAATATTATGTGTCAAAATTGTTGACGTTGGACAAGGAAGACAACATAATGATTTATGTTTGTTCATATTCACAGAGAATTTATATTGTCATAGATCCTTCAACATGTGGTGCTTGCTCAATATCTTTGCTAGCCAAAAAGTTCCGCACTAAGAAGAGATAATAGATAATACTTGTGCATCCAAAACCCTTAAACCCAAAATCTTATTTCGAGAGTCCACCATACCTACCTATGGATTGAGTAAGATCCTTCAAGTAAGTTGTCATCAGTGCAATAAGGCAATAAAAATTGCTTCTAAATGTGTTGGATCATTTAGTGTAAGAGAAAATTGAGCGTTGTACGAACTTGTGATTGCAAAATAATAAAGGCAACATACTGCATAATAAAGGTTGCTATCATAAGGGGCAATATAACATGACGTTCTTTTGCACTAAGAGATTGAGCATACAAACCAAAAAGCGCATGACAACCTCTGATTCCCTCTGCGAAGGGCCTATCTTTTACTTTTATGCATTTACTTTTATGTAAGAGTCAAAGTATTCTTCCCTATTCCTTTTTATTTTCTCTTTTTGCAAGCATCATGTGGTGAGGAAAGATCTAGGCACATATATCCAGTTGGATATGAGTGGGCATGAGTTATTATTGTTGACATCACCCTTGAGGTGAATATGTTGGGAGGCAAAACTATAAGCCCCTATCTTCCTATGTGTTTGGTTGAAACTTGTTGTTCATGGGTATTCTATGAGTGTTAGCAATCATAGAAGGTTAAATGATGGTTGAGTATGTGGACTTGCCTAAAGGCTCCGACATGTGACCCTTCCTCAAAACATGATGAATTGTAGTTGCAAAGTTGACTAAGAACATAGTTTGTTGGTTTTCAATAGAGTTTATGCTTTAGACTTCAATGTTGTGATGAATTTGTTACTTGTTCATGAGAAGTTATATGATAAAGTTCTATGATAATGTTTTTTACTGTTAAAATAATATGCATGATGCTTCTAAGTCCCTATTTTGTTTTTTATCGACACCTCTCTCTCTCTAAGCATGTGGGCATGTTTTTCGATATCGTTTTTTGCTTGAGGACAAGCGAAGTCTAAGCTTGGGGGAGTTGATATGTCCATTTTGCATCATGTTTTCCTACTATTATTTACAATGTTTTTATGCATAATAATGCTTTATGGAGTAATTCTAATGCCTTTCCTCTCATAATATGCAAGGTTTACACAAAGAGGGAGAATGCCGGCAACTGGAATTCTGGACCTGAAAAAGCTACGTCAGATTTACCTATTCTGCACATCTCCAACTGAGCTGAAAATTTACAGAGAATTGTTTTGGAATATATATAAAATACTGGAGCAAATAACTACCGGAGGGGGCCACCCTAATGAGCACAAGACACCAGGGTGCGCCTGGGCCCCTAGGCGCGCCCTGGTGGGTTGTGCACTCCTTGGCCCACCTCCGGTGCCCATCTTCTAGTATATAGGTGTCAGTGCAACAAACCCTAGGTCTGTTGCCCAGACTGTGCACAGGCACGGGAACAAGATTGAAGCACCAACCCAAGTCAGAGTACAAGGACCAAGAGATTCAAAGGACCAACACATAGATCAGAGGGACCAAGATCGAGCCGAGGAAGCAGATAATCAGCAAGAGAAGGGCCTCCCTTGCCGGGCAGGCGAGCCCGGCAAGGGGCAAGGCCACCACCAGCAGAAGACAACCAAGACACCCCAGCAGGGCCTGCCGGCGCTCGCGGAGGCAGAACCACCTCACCAACCACTCAAGCACGACCCACGTTGTCAACCAGTGCGGTGTCAAGCCGCAAAGTTACTGAGTGGCAGTCATTCGCCACATGGCTGCCTCTCCTTACAGAGGAAACCCACAGATGACACCCGTCCTGCGACGTGTCAAGAGAACAAGCGCGGAGCTGGCAAGATAGCCCGGCAAGCCTTGCCGGGCACCTAGTGATGTGACACTAAGCGGTGCATTTAATGCGCCCTATCAGCCTGCAGAGTTAGGTATGATAGCACTGTTTGCTATCATATCAGTGCATAATGACTGTTTTGCCACTGTGGTTACCCCTTGATCTATAAAAGGAGGCCCATGGCAACCCTATAAAGGGTTAGAAGGTTGGATAACTCACACCCCCATACACGCGTAGTCGCTGCTGCCCCAAGGCAACCCCTGCCGGGAAAGTGTACTACGCTCGCCACCGTCTTTTCCACCATCAATCCACCAAAGAAGGAGTAGGGTTTTACGCCTCACAGCGGCCCGAACCTGGGTAAATTGCTTGTGTGATCCCTGCCGTGCTGCCCCACGCCCCTCCGCTCTTTGTATAATGCGTCGCCCCCTGCCGAACTAGCAAGGGACCTCCTGGTCCCATAGGTGGCCGTTGTTTCCCGCGACATCTTTGGCACGCCAAGTAGGGGGCTCGCTTGTGCGAATCCGAAGGCGTGCGTAGCGTGTCATCTTCATCACCATTGCCATCTTCGACGACGCCATCGACCATGGCGCCCAAGAAGAAGTCCGGTCCTTCGGCTCACCCATCCACCTCGAAGGCTCCGACGCCCGCGGCCTCCAACGCAGCGGGGGGTGCAGAGGCGCACGAGGACGCGGACGCTGCTAGGGAAGTGGTCGGAGCAGGCGGCGCTGTCACCACTTCTCCTGTGGCCGACACAAGAGCAGGAGGCACCGGAGGAGAGCAGCATCGACAACACCCCGACGGCCACGCTCCCTAAGGTGCGGGTGAGGGAGCCACTCCATTTGCACCCTTCTGCCCCTCTGACGGGCACAGCCGCTGCAGCGGCACTCAGACCGGGGCGAACCGCCGCCCTCCGGCCGCTCCCACCACGGGTGCGGTCGTCGCGCGCGCGCCTTCCCCGGGATAGGCAGACCAAGCCGCTGCGCCCGACGGAGGCGCTGGTGAGGGAGTCCTGAACTAAGGGGTCCTCGGGCGTCCGGCCTGTTCGACATGGGCCGGACTAATGGGTTGTGAAGATACAAGATCGAAGACTCTCTCCCGTATCCGGATGGGACTCTCCTTGGCGTGGAAGGCAAGCTTAGCAACCAAATATGAAGATTCCTTTCTCTATAACCAACTTTGTACAAACCTAGTCCCCTCCGGTGTCTATATAACCGGAGGGCTTAGTCCGAAAAGATATAGTCGTACAGGCTAGACTTCTAGGGTTTTAGCCATTATGATCTCGTGGTAGATCAACTCTTGTAATACCCATATTCATCAAGATCAATCAAGCAGGAAGTAGGGTATTACCTCCATAGAGAGGGCCCGAACCTGGGTAAACGTTGTGTCCCCTGTCTCCTGTTACCATCAACCTTAGACGCACAGTTCGGGACCCCCTACCCGAGATCCGCCGGTTTTGACACCGACATTGGTGCTTTCATTGAGAGTTCCACTGTGCCGTCCCCAAAAGGTTTGATGGCCCCTTCAATCATCCACAACAATTCTGTCCAAGGGGAAGTCTTCCTCCCCAGAGAGATCTTCGTGTTCGACGGCTTCGTACTGCGGGCCAACTCGCTTGGCCATCTGGAGTAGGTCGACAGCTACGCCCCTGGCCGTCAGTTCAGATTCGGGAGGTTGAACTGCGTCGCGGATATCCGCGGAGACTTGATCTTCGACGGATTCGAGACCACGGCAGTCGCTCCCCGTCACCACGATGAACATGACTTAAATCTGTCATCGGGCCATACCCTGGAAATTGCACCTGTAACCACTCTGGCTTTAGATCCGGAGCAGATCGCGCCATCCGAGGACGGGAAGCTCAACCCCGCCACGGAAGCCACAGATTCCGCGGCGTTGGAGCCGCACACAGACCTAACCTCGGGTGATGGCTGTGTCACCGAAACCTCGGACTCGTTTCCGGCTATAAGTTCTGAACCATGTGCGTCCGCGTATGTCGAGCTGGATCGGTCATCGATCGCCAAATTCAGCACCGCGGACATTTTCCGGCCCTCGCCTTTAGGCGACGTGCTGAACTCATTAAAAATCTATCCTTAGCAGGGGATTCATAGCCGAACTATATCCAGTTTGAACTGGAGGCTGATGACGGGGAATTTCGCTTCCCACCCGCCACCCACTTCATAGCCACTGTCAAAGACTTAACCGACATGCTCGATTACGGCTCCGAAGACATCGACGGTATGGACGACGATGCAGATGAGGAGCATGGCCAAAACCTGCCGTTTACCGGACGCTGGACGGCCACTTCTTCGTACGACGTGTACATGGTGGATACACGTAAAGAACCTAACGACAACGACAAAGAAGACCCCATCAAAGATAAACCTCCTGGGACACAGCCTAAGCGCCGGCGTCAGCGGCGCCGCTCTAAGTCACGTCGTGCAAAAGATAGCAATACCGGCACCAGAGAAAATAATACTCCGGACGACGCCGAAGACAACGAAGACCCTGTTGAGGCAACTTCCGAATAGGAGGAATAGGAAAACGGGCAAGTTAGCCCTGATGAACAGGCCATACATAACGACTCGGAGGACAGTTATCTTCCGCTCTCCAAGGATGAGGCGAGCCTCGGCAACGAGGATGTTATCGTGCCTGAGGAACCTCTCGAGCAGGAGCGCTTTAAGCGCCAGCTAATAGCCACTGCGAGGAGCCTGAAAAAGAAGTAGCAGCAGCTTCAAGCTGACCAAGATCTGCTCAACGGTAGATGGACTGATGTCCTGGCAGCCGAAGAATACGGCCTCAAGCACCCAGCCAAGAGTTACCCGAAGCGCAAATTGCTACCTCAGTTCGATGAGGAGGCGCCGGAGCCCATAACTCCCTTGCGCAATGTGGTCGACCAACCACCACGCGGTCGGGACAATGCGGCTGACCGACCACCACGCGGTCGGGATAAAGTGGCAGCTCAAGCCGAACAGCAGCCCGCCCCAGCTCAACGTCAAAACAGAGATAAAACAGCTCGGGGATATACATATGACCTTCGGTAGGACCTGGACAGTAGAGCAGGACATACAAGATCGATCTATGGATCGCGAGGACGTGCCTCGACACGCGACGACGGCTATCGGACATGACAAACCTAGTCAAGCCCGGGACAAAAACCGCAGACGGACTCCATCGGAGCTACGTCGCGATACGGCCCGATATAGAGGCGCCGCACACCCTCTTTGCTTCACTGATGAAGTAATGGATCACGAATTCCTAGAAGGGTTTAAACCCGTAATTATCGAATCATACGATGGAACAACCGATCCCACGGTATGGATCAAGGATTTTATTCTCCACATCCATATAGCCCGCGGAGATGACCTTCACGCCATCAAATACCTCCCACTAAAACTCTAAGGGCCAGCTCGGCACTGGTTAAACAGTCTGCCTGAAAATTCTATTGGCAGCTATGAGGAGTTGGAAGAAGCCTTCCTTGACAACTTCCAAGGTACATATGTCCGGCCACCAGATGCTGATGACTTAAGTCACATAGTTCAACAGCCTGGAGAGTCAGCCAGGAAATTCTGGACTACGTTCCTAACTAAAACGAAGCAGATCGTCGACTGTCCGGATGCCGAAGCCCTTGCGGCCTTTAAACATAGCATCCATGACGAATGGCTCGCCTGCCACCTCGGCCAGGAAAAGCCAAAGTCCATGGCAGCCCTCACGGCACTCATGACCCACTTTTGTGCGGGTGAGGATAGTTGGCTGGCCCGTAGCAAAAACACAGCAAGTGAAACGGGCACCTCCGAGGTCAAAAATAGCAACGGAAAGCTCCGACGCAGCAAACACAAACGCCGAAGCAATGGTGACAACACCGATGACACGACAGTCAACGCCGGATTTAGTGGCTCCAAGTCCGGTCAGCGGAAGAAGCCATATAAAAGAAACAATCAGGGACCATCCAGCTTGGACCGCATACTCGATCGTCCGTGCCAGATCCATGGCACCCCAGACAAACCAGCCAATCATACCAACAGAGATTGTTGGGTTTTTAAATAGGCCGGCAAGTTAAATGCCGAGAACAAGGAAAAGGGATCGCAAAGCGAGGATGATGATGAGGATCCCCGGCAACCGAACACAGGGGGACAGAAGAAGTTTCCCCCTCAGGTCAAAACGATCAACATGATATATGCTACACACATCCCCAAGAGGGAGCGCAAGCGAGCGCTCAGGGACGTCTATGCGATAGAGCCAGTCGCCCCAAAATTCAATCCATGGTCGTCATGCCCGATCACTTTTGATGGTCGGGATCATCCGACCAGTATCCGTCATGGCGGTTCAGCCGCACTGGTCCTCGACCCAATCATTGATAGATTCCACCTGACGCGAGTCCTCATGGACGGTGGCAGCAGCCTCAATCTACTCTATCAGGATACAGTGCACAAAATGGGCATTAACCCATCACGGATCAAGCCCACAAAGACTACCTTTAAAGGAGTCATACCAGGTGTAGAGGCCCGCTGTACGGGCTCAATCACACTCGAGGTTGTCTTCGGATCTCCGGATAACTTCTTTAGCGAAGAATTAACCTTCGATACCATCCCATTTCGCAGCGGCTATCATGCACTGCTGGGACGAACAGCATTTGCTTGATTTAACGCGGTGCCACACTATGCTTATCTCAAGCTCAAGATGCCCGAACCACGCGGCGTCATAATGGAAACACAGAACGCTCCCTCCGTACCGAGGAGCACACCGCTGCCTTAGCAGCAGAAGTACAGAGCGGCCTTCTCAAGCAGAACCTTAATTCGGCGGCCGAGCTCCCGGACACTGCCAAGAGAGTCCGGACAATTCTGCAGCAGGACAGCTCGGCTCGTTAAGAGCTCAACTAGCAATACGGCCTCCGCATCAGTCCCTATCAATTGGCGGCATTCGTACCGCGCGTCCAACAGTACGCACTCAAAATACCATGGGCATAGACAGAGGCATAGCTAGCTGGTGATCCACCGTACGGCTCAACCGACCCCGGACACACACATACTTTCACTTCTTGTTTTTTCCCCTTTTCAGGTTTCTCTTCCACAGGCTTTCCCTGATGGCTTGATCGCAGGTCCTTTCGAAGGACAAATACACCAAGACGGCAGTCTGCTGGGACGTAGAGGGGAATTTCTAGGTGGTTTCTTTAACGACCACTCTACCTGTTTTCAGGACCCGCACGCAGCTCTCCCTTGGTTGTGGCATGTCAAATAGCCTGTTGCTTATCGCACTATTTGTATCAATGCGCTTTGATGTATTAATCAAATTATAATGGAAACAGTTTGCGGCCCAAATTTTAGGGCCCCGGCTCATTACCTTTGCTCCTTTTCTGTTTTCCTTTTTCTGTTGATAACCTTATCAGACAGCACTCGTACACTTTGGTACGCTTCACATTTGCCAGGGGCTTCATAGCGCCCCGCACCACAGCAACAAAGTCTGAACACTTTTTTACAGTATAGTTTGGCACCCCGAATTTAGCACTATATGCATCGCCTCCGAATCATGTCTTAGGTCAATAGTTGGGTTGCCCGGCTCCTGTGCTTGCTACCTTACGTTCCGCTATATCGGCTAAGGTAGTAAAGGGAGAACTACTACGATTGTGCCCTGGTTTACCCGAAGGAGCACCTCAGTAGAGAAAGCCGAAAACTGACTGTCATGATGCAGCGAGAGCCAGTCAGCTCTTCGGAGGTCTCAAATCCTTAGAGATTTTTTTCCGCATTACGTGAGGGATCGGTACTTGCCCGATCAGGTGTTTACAGCTTCCTAGTTCGGATACCAGGGGCTGCGCCTAAATTCTTATCGTCAAACTCCTATGGCTAAGTGAGGGTGTTCAAGCCGAATAGTCTGATTGCCTGGTTCGTTGCGCTAAACACCTCCTTCAAGGACCAAATAATTGGACCAAGAGTGTTTAGATTACATCCCGAACACCCCCGTACTACCTACGCGGGGGCAGAAGCCGACGACTGGCCAACTCTCAAATTTCGTACAACACGGCCGCATAGAAGGTGATTTTTTTTAAAAAAACAAACATTATATTACAGAACACATATCATATTACATAGCAACCTTGTTTTCATCATACAAGGCAGAGACAACATGAATGTATTCATTCAAAGATAATGTCTTGCGCACATTGTGTCGCCACAATGCGAGACCCCTCCAGGACATCTTCAGAATACCGCTCGGGCGTGCGGTGCTCCTTGCCTTCAGGCGGCCCCTCGGTCACAAGCTTGACGGCATCCATCTTCGCCCACCACACCTTGACGCGGGCGAAGGCCATGCGCGCGCCCTCAATGCAGGTCGACCGCTTGACGACGTCCAGCCGGGGTAGGCATCTACCAGCCGCTTCACGAGACCGAAGTAGCTGCTGGGTATAGCTTCGGCAGGCCACAGACGGATTATTAAATCCTTCATGGCCAGTTCAGCCACCCTATGCAGCTCGACCAACTATTTTAGCTGATCGCTAAAGGGCACTGGATGTTCTGGCGCAAGATATTGTGACCAGAACAGCTTCTCCGTTGAGCTCCCTTCTTCGGCTCGGAAGAACTCCGCAGCGTCTGACACACTGCGCGGCAGATCCACAAATGCCCCTGGAGAACTCCGAATCCGGGTTAGTAAGAAATACTTTTTCTTCACATACTTGTTTTGCATACTAAACGCCTTACCCGCCGCGATTTTCTTGGCCTCCTGGATCTCCTGGAGGGCGCCCTGGGCTTCAACCTGGGCATCTTCTACGCTCTGGCGAGCCTTGGTGAGTTCGGTCTTTTGAACCAGAACATCGCGCTCCAAGTTCTCGCACTTCTTCACAGCATCCCGGAGCTCCTGCTGGACCTCATTGAGTCGGGCCTCGTGCTTTTTGCGAGCGACTTGCTCCTTAGCAGCTTTCTCCTCGGCCTTGTCCAGTGCCTTCTTAAGGACCTCGACCTCGGTCGCCGCGCCTAAGAATATCATGGCACTACAGTCATTAAACATCAATTATTCTTTCCGAATATATAGCGAGTCATTACATACCTTGCTTGTCTTCTAGCTGCTTCCTCACCTGGCCGAGCTCCTCCTCGGCCCGCTCAAGTCTCTGCTTTAGTCCGGAGACTTCGACAGTGTGTGAGGTCGCGGCCAGCAACGACGCCTGCTTATTCACATAAGACATATATAGTTAGTTTCCTATGAAATTTAATTGACCCTCTGTCCGGCTCTTCTTTCCGAACACCGGACAACGTCTCAGGGGCTACTGTGTGTATTGAGATTTTCTCTTTTGCGTCGCTTACCTCAAAACCTGTTAGCAGGCCGCTGCAGGCTTCGGTCAGTTCGCTCTTGACGGACTGAACCCTCTCAATCACCGTACCCATAAGGATACGATGTTCCTCCACAGTGGAAGCACCTCGTAGCGCTTCCAGCAGATTATCCGGTGCCTCTGGTTGGATAGAGGTCACCGGCGGGACAGACACACCTCCTTCTCTTGAAGGAGGTTGCTTGCCAGATTCCGGAGCCGCATAGGTCTCCGGTATCGTATTTTGCTGGGGGCCGAACTGAACATGGCCCCCATCGCCAGTCTCCATGGGGGACTGCTCCCCCATGTGTCCGGCGACTGAGGTCTCGCCCTCTGGCGCCTCCCGACCATCTCCCTGGCTGGGAAAGGTCCTTCGGGACAACACCTCGGCGTCGCCCTTGGCCTTGGGAGATTGAGCGGCCGGCGGTGACTCGCTAGCCATCGCCTTTGAATCCAACAAACCTCTTGATGAGGATCGCTGGGAGCTGTCATGGGCCGGACTGCAATAACATGATTAATCATATTAATACCATAAAGAGGAGAGGCCGGATACATGGATACATCTGGGCATTTTAGTACTTACGATGCGGCCAGGGGCTTGCTTCGGGGGGGTCGCTCGGGGCTGCTATCGACGTCCCATGCGGAATTATCCGCGAGGGGGCCCTTCCCCCTCTTGGGCGCCTCCACCTCTAGATTTGTGGAGGCCGCCCTCCTCTTCCTCCCCCCATCATGGGGAGAGTCGTTCTCCTCCTCCTCCTCGTCGTCTTCGGCGGCAGAGGAGTGATTCTTGTCTTCGGACGTCATGTCCGAAGCGCCCTTGCGGCGAGGGCCACCTTTGGCCCCCTTGGCCTTCTTCTTAGCCTTCTTCTCCGGCGCCTTGCAGGGCGCCGGAACCAGCATCTTCGCCAGGAGCGGGATGACTGGTTCCTCGGGCAACGGAGCCGGACACCGAATCCGCTCCGCTTTGTCCGTCCATGCCTGAAAGAATGAAATAGTAAAGTTTAGACATCCTCCTTGAACGAGCAAGTAGAGGATGCGCCTTGGGATGTGTCTTACCGCACTGGCAGGATGGGCAAGATCGTGCCAGCGGTCCGAGTCAATGGCCAGCGGCGTCTCGTTGCCCTTGAAGAGCAACTTCCAGACATCTTCGTGAGTAGTTCCGAAGAGTCTTTCCAAAGTTTGGTGCTTCTCCGGATCAAATTCCCATAAAGGGGATGTCCGGCTCTGGTATGGAAGGATTAGGCGAACTAGCATCACCTGGATCACGTGGACGAGCTTGATGTTTTTATCCACCATGCTTGGGATGTACGTCTGCAGCGCAATCATCTCGTCCGACCAAGACCAATTTGGGCCCTTCTCTATCCAGGAGGTGAGCCGCATTGGAGCTCCAGATTTGAACTCAGGAGCTGCGGCCCAGGTGGCGTCGCGAGGCTCTGTGATATAGAACCATAGCTTCTGCCACTCCTTGACCGTTGTCGGTGTCAAAACCGGCGGATCTCGGGTAGGGGGTGCCGAACTGTGCGCCTAAGGTCGATGGTTGCAGGAGACGGGGGACACGATGTTTACCCAGGTTCGGGCCCTCTCTATGGAGGTAATACCCTACTTCCTGCTTGATTGATCTTGATGAATATGAGTATTACAAGAGTTGATATACCACGCGATCGTAATGGCTAAACCCTAGAAGTCTAGCCTGTATGACTATGGTAATGAATATATGTCTTATCCGAACTACGCCCTTCGGTTTATATAGACACCGGATGGATCTAGGGTTACATAGAGTTGGTTGCATAAGAAGGAATCTACATAGTTGATCGCCAAGCTTGCCTTCCACGCCAAGGAGAGTCCAATCCGGATACGGGTGCAGTCTTCGGCCTTCATGTCTTCACAGCCCATCAGTCCGACCCACGGATAACAGGCCGGACGCCCGAGGACCCCATAGTCCAGGACTCCCTCAGTAGCCCCTGAACCTGGCTTCAATGATGAGGAGTCCGGCGCGCAGATTGTCTTTGGCATTGCAAGGCGGGTTCCCCTTCCTGAACTCCAAGATAGTCTTCAGATATAATGATTGTATCCGGACCTGTGTCCACAGCTGCAGAAGATATAATATTTCACGAGTCCAATCCGCTGACAACTTTTTGGTAATATGACATCACGCCTGCTCGGCCATTATTTTCGAACCATTAGCAGGCCCGTCGTTCCATGTCTTGAGACGTGGTTTTACTGGCATGTCTTATCCAAGCGAAGATCGTGTCCCCCCTTTTTTAGGGGATTCTTACCAACCCAGACATGGGTAACCCAACCGTCGCTTGGGTACAACTCCTTGGGAATAGGCAAGTTTTGAGGCCTAGGAGGAGACGTTTGATATTCGCAGCCATTATATAGGGGTACAGACCCGTCTTTTTCTTTCACGCTTGCTTCTTCCTCAACCCTCGCTACCCCGAGTTCCATCACCCGGGTTCCAGTTACCACAAGCCCCAATCATGTCCAGATCCAGCCGTCAAGCCGGTGGGTAGCTTCTTCTGTCATGGAGGGAGATATTGCAAAGCTTCGGGCGGCGAGGTATCTGACCACAGAAATCCATCATCGTCTTCCTGTCGAGGGGCAGGTTATTCCCACCCCCAGATCCGGTGAGAGGGTCCTGTTCATGTCCCACTTCCTCTGCGGGTTAGGGTTTGCACTTAACCCCTTCGTCTGAGGGCTCATGTTCTATTACGAGCTAGATTTTCACGATCTGGCCCAGACTCTATTCTTCTTATCTCGGCGTTTATCGTTACGTGCGAAGCCTTCCTCCGAACTCCTCCGCACTTCGGCTTGTGGCTCAAGACCTTTGATGTGAAGTCGCAAGTGATAGAAGGGGAGCAGGCTGAGTGCGGTGCTGCTACAGTGAGCAAGCTTGCTAGCGCTGTTTGGCTGAAAGGATCCTTCGCCAAACCTTTCGATTTATTGCAGCAGGGGTGGTTCTATATTACCGAGCCCCGCGGCTCCAAGTGGGCAGATGCGCCCGCATTTCGATCCAGCCCCCCAATTCAGCTTGCATCATGGATTAATAAGGGGTTGGACTGGGGATCAACGGACGAGGTGCGAACTCTGCAAAATCGCATCCGAAGCCTCATTGAGAGGGACATCAATATCGTCAACGTTGTTCAAGTAATGCTAGTTCGTCGGACCCTGCCGTGCCAGCGACGGCATCTCCGTTTGTGGGAGTTCAATCCGGAAGGGCCACGGACTCTTCAGCACTTCTTCGGCACTACGCACGAAGGAATGTGGAGATTATTCTTCGGGAAATGAAGGCAATGGCAGGACACCACCGAAGATGTCGGCCTAGACTATAACCATCCGGATACCTCGCTAAGTACCTGTTTGCCGGATACCTCATAATCAGATACCCAGTGGCAAGATACTGACAGAATCATCCTTTTTCAGGGCTGGATAAAGAAGGTGGAACGGATTAAGTGTTCGACTCCCCTTCTCGAAGACTCAGCTACTCCTGTGTTAACAAGGATGCTGGCCTCGGCACCATACCAGGCGCCGGTAAGGGAGGGTAAAGAGAAGAGTGAGAAGACCCAAGATGACCTTGATTCTGGGGGTAAGTCGGACACTGAGTCCAGAGAAATCGACCTTTCCTCGCCTGAAGACAGAGGCGGAAGAGGACCCAGTATCCCTTCTCCAAGCAGGAGGAAAAGGGCCGCCTCCGAAGATTGGGAGGGGCAACCTTCCAAGAAGGGCAAGATGCCACTATCGAGCGGCTTGGGTTTGGAAAGCGACACCGTTGAACAGCTCCAACAAGGGGACAAGCCCTCGACCAAACCGTAAGTGAATCCGGAGTACTTTGATAGCGTCCCGCTCCGTTGCTGTTACCGAAGATATACGTAACACGTTCATGCATTTTTACAGGTCGGCATAGAGTTTTTCTGGGCGATCCTCTTCTTCGGGAAGTCTCCTCCCAGAGATGATGGAGACTGAGACGCCTCCTCCAACCTCCTCGCCCAATAAGGCGGATGACTCTGAAGTGTCATCGCGGAGGGTCCCTCTTAATCAACAAGTTACGCAGGGGACAAAAGAGGCAGTACCCGAAGGTGGATCTCCGACCATCTGGGATTCTGGGGCTGATGATAACAAAGGCCCCGGACTGTCTGGCTCGCAACCGACAGTGATTCTGGAGACGGGTGAACAGATTCCTTCAAAGGATGGTTGTGCTCCTAGAGCGGCTCCCGAAGACCCGGAGACTCCGGATATATTGCGGGACATGTTGCGGAAAGCATCTGTCTCGGGGGAACAGCGTACCTTGATGGGTACAGTGATTGAGAAGATTGTGTCCGCGAAGAGCGGATTAAATGAAGCCTTCATGAGCTTGCTGAAAGGCTTCGAGGTTTGTGACATAATGTTTTCAGCTATGTTTCATTTGCAAAGATGCGCCTGTGTATAGGTAGTAGCCCCTGAGACTCGGGTTGTCTTCCTCTAGGAAGCAAACGGAGGATCGAAAAGGATCGTCTGAGGACTAACCTGATGAACTTGAACATAGGCTGCTTCCCCCTTGGCCACTTCCCGGACTATGGAAATTGCCGAGCTGCAGCGGAAGCTTGATGTGGCAGGGGATGATCTTGCAGTAATCAATATGCGTCTTAACGAGTCGCAAGGTATGTATTCGGGGCAATCCCCATACATTTTTGTGGTATAAGCATGATGCTAAAATCTATATGCTGGAATATGAGTGGCTGCAGATGGCGCTGCCGCCGTTGAAGTTCTTTGAGCGGAGCTGGGCCGGGCCAAGGAGCAGGCCCGGTGTAGCAATGCTGCTGCCGAAAAGGCTTCGGCTGAGTTTAAAGCCGAACAAGCTGCACGGTGCCACGACGAGGAGAAGATATCCACGGTGGCGCTCGAACTGGAAAATGCCACTGGCCGCTGTGAATTTCTGGAGAAAGAGAATAAAGCCTTAACGGCTGAACTAGACAAGGCCTTACAAGAAGCGAGGGAATCGCGATCGGAATCCAGAGCAACCCGTGAGGAGGTTCGGCAGGCTAGGAAGATTGCGGCTGGAAAGCCCTTTCTGCTGCAAACTAAGTTCGGTGACCCTAACTATGCTCAGCTTAACCAAGTGTGGAGTTCTCCGGACGAGTTCTTGGACTTGCCGAAGAGTTCTTCCGATGCGGCGCAGTATTACCAAGCGCGAGATGGGTATGCAACGGAGAAGCTTTTTTGGTCGTAGTTTGGCGCATCAAAGCGCCCTCTGTTGCTCAATGAACAGATGTCCCAATGGGCCGAACTTCATAGGATATCCGGTGCTGCCATGAAGGATGTCATAATCCGGTTGTGGCCAACCGAGCCTGTTCCGAATAGCTATTTTGGTTTGGTGCAGAGGCTTGTTGACGCGGTGCCGCGTATCGACGCTGTGAAGCGGTCAACGTGCATTGAGGGTGCACGGATGGCTTTTTCCCGAGTCAAGACATTCTGGGGAAAGATGAAGGCCATCGATGTCGCGGCTAAGGGTCCACCCAAGTGCAAGGACCGTCCTGAACCGGAGCGTTATTTTGAAGACGTCCTAGAGGCTGCCCGCTTAATAGAGGGTCAATGCTCGAAAGACATAATGTTTGAGTAAGGTGTATGATAATTGTAATAGACAATTTTATAGTTAATCTATTTTTATGTCTTGTTTGAAAGTTTGAATTCCTCCTGTGCGGCCGTTTTAATATAATCTGAAAGTTTTCCAGTTGTCGGCTTCAGCCCCCTCGTAGGAAGTAGGGGGGTGTTCGGAAAAGCATTTAATCACTCTTTATCCAATGTCTTGGTCCATAAAGGTGGTGATAATGCGGCGAACCAGGCAATCGGACTATAGGGCATTAACACTTTCACTTAGCCATAGGAGTTTTATGGTGGGACTACGACATAGCCCCTGGTATGTATGCGGCGTATGGTGCCTTACATATTTGATCTGAAAAAGATCCTTCGTGTGACACGGAGAATCACTAAAGATTCCAATAAGTCGTCAAGTGGTTGACCAGCTCTCGCCGCATCATGACAGTCAGTTTTCGGCTTTCTCTACTGTGGTACTTGACCAGATGAACCGGAAGCACAATCGCAGTAGTTCTCCCTTTACTACCCTAGCCGATAGAGCGGAACGTAGGGTAGCAAGCACAGGAGCCGGGCAACCCAACTATTGACCCAAGACAATGATTCAGAGCTGATGCATATAAGGCCAAACTTGTGACGCCGAAGTATGCTGTTGAGCTGTTCGGGCTTTTGCTGGCAACTCATTTGTTCCCATACCGAGCCCCTGGCAGGTTATGCCAAGGTATGTTTGTGAAACAACCATGGGAGCCGTATTTAGTGGCGAAACAACACGGATGATTAATTCGGATACTATTTACTGGGAGCTGAGCGATATGCCAATGATTATTTATTATATATATGAAAGCCATCCTCCCGGCTATTTGACATGCTCGGGGTCGGAGGCGGAGGAACAGGCATAGTACAGGCTCGAAATAGAGAGTGCGGTCTACAAAAAGTTATTTTGGACCTCCTGTCGCACGTCTGCGCCGCCAGTCCTCGGCAGGGGGAATCCTTGATGGAGGTAGCCCCTCAGGTGAGCGTACGAATCCGAACTCCGATAGAGCCAGTTTCAGATGTTTGTCCTATTCGTCACCTGTTTCTAAGGGATAGTGAAGGAAGAAATAAAAAGAAAATAGATAAAAAATGTTACTGGGATGATTGCAGGCTTGTTCGTAGTGTGCCTCCGCCAATGCCCAGGGTATCTTGAGTGCGTAGTGATGTATGCGCGGCACAAATTTTGTAGGTGTACGAGGTGGGCGGCGGAAGCCGGACTGCTATTTTCGCTCCGGGAGTAGTTGATCCTCGGGTGGAAATTGCTTCAGGCCCCCGGTATTTCATTGGTGAACCTCTCCCGTCCATGTTGCCTGGCGGCCTCTTCCCCTTGTGTTCGGCATTGAGCTTGCCGGCCCGTTTAAAGACCCAACAGTTTCTGTTAGAATGATTAGCCGGTTTGTTGGGGTGGCCATGAATCTGGCAGGGTCGGTCCAATATCCTGTCCAGGTTGGATGGTTCGTCTCGTTTCGCCTTGAATGGCTTCTCACGTTGACCGGGCTTGGGATTGCTGAATCCGGCATTGATCGTCGTGTCGCGTGATCTTTCATTATCATTGCGACTGTTGTATTTGCTTCATCGTGGCTTGCCGTTGCCGTCTCAAATTTCGGAAGTGCCCGGGTCGCTGGCGCTGTTGCTTCTACGAGCGAGCCAGCTGCCTTCTCTCGCGCAATAGCGGGTCATCAGAGCAGTGAGGGCTGTCATGGATTTAGGTCCTTCTTGACCGAGGTGGCGTGCAAGACATTCGTCCCGGACACTGTGTCTGAAAGCCGCAAGGGCTTCCGCATCCGGACAGTCGATGATTTGGTTCTTTTTGACTAACAACCGAGTCCAGAGCTTCCTGGGTGACTCTCCGGGCTGCTGGACAATGTGACTTAGGTCATCGGCATCCGGTGGCCGGACATATGTTCCTCAGAAGTTGTCGAGGAAGGCCTCCTCCAAGTCCTCCCAGCTGCCTATGGAATTTTTAGGCAGGCTGTTTAACCAGTGCCGAGCTGGCCCTTTTAGCTTTAGTGGGAGGTATTTAATGGCGTGAAGGTCGTCCCCACGGGCCATATGGATGTGGAGGATAAAATCTTCTATCCATACCGCGGGATCGGTTGTTCCGTCGTATGATTCAATGTTGACGGGTTTGAATCCTTCGGGGAATTCATGATCCATTACTTCATTGGTGAAGTAAAGCGGGTGTGTGGCGCCTCTATGTTGGGCCACACTGGGACGTAACTCCAAAGGAGTCCATTTGCGGTTTTCGGCTCGGGCGTGGCTAGGTTTGTCACGTCCGAATAGGTAGCTGTCGTCGCGTGTCGAGGCATGCCTTTGCGATCTGTAGATCGGTCTTGCATGTCCTGCTCTACTGTCCAAGTCCCGCTGCAGGTCATCTGGACAATCGTGAGATGCGTTATTCTTGCCTTTACGGCGAGGTGGGGCGGTCTGGTATTCGGCTTGAGTTGCTTCTTTATCCGGACAGAGTTGGCGGCAACCAGCCGCATTGCGTGATGATGGTACGGGCTCCAACGCCTCGTCATCGAACTGATGTAGCAATCTATACTTCCGGTAGCTTTTGGCTAGGCCACTAAGGCCTTATTCTTCGGCGACCAGGACTTGGGTCCATCTATCATTGAGTAGGTCTTGGTCAGCTTGAAGCTGCTGCTGCTTCTTTTTCAGGCTCCTTGCGGTAGCTATCAGCCTGTGCTTGAAGCGCTCCTGCTCGAGCGGCTCTTCGGGTACGATGAAGTTTTCGTCGCCGAGGCTTACCTCATCTTCGGAGAGCGGAAGGTAGTTGTCATCCTCCAAATTGTTGCTGGGCAGGGCCTGTTCATCGGGGTTGGCTTGCTCGTTTTCCTGTTCCTCCTGTTCGGATCTTGCTCCAGCAGGGTCTTCATTGTTTTCGGCGTTGTCCGGAGTACTATTTTCTCCGGTGCCATCGTTGCTGCAATGTGACTTGGAGCGGCATTTAGGGCGCCGGTACTTAGACTGTGTCTCAGAAGGTTTATTCTCAAATGGATCTCCTTTGTCATCGTCGCGCGCTTTTTTAGGTGTATCAACTATGTACACGTCGTACGAAGGGGTGGTCGTCCCACGTCTGGTGACTGGCGGGTCTTGGCCTTGCTCCTTGTCGACATCGTCGTCTATATCGTCAATGTCTTCGAAGCCATAATCAGGCATGTCGGTTAAGTCCTCGACAGTGGCTATGAAGTGGGTGGCGGGTGGGAAACGAAATTCCCCATTATCAGCCTTTAGCTCGAACCGGACATAGTTCGGCTGTGAGTCCCCCCCAGGGACAGGCTTTTTAATGAATTTAGCACATCGCCAAAGGGCGAGTGTTGGAAGATATCTGCGGTGTTGAACTCGAAGATTGATGACCGATCCAGCTCTGAGCCCGTGGGCGTGCGCGGTTCGGAACTTATGGCCGGAGACGAGTCCGGAATTCCGTTAACACTGGCATTGCGAGGTGCCGAGTCTGTGTGCGGCTCCAACGCCGCGGATTCTGCGGTTTTGGATGGCGCAATCTGCTCCTGATCTAAGGCTGTAGCAGTTACAGGAACCATCTCCTGAATATGGTCCGATGATAGATTTAAGTCATGTTCATCGGTACGAGGGGGAGCGATCACCGCAGTTTCAAATCCATTGAAGATCAAGTCTCCACGGATATCCACGACATAGTTCAAGCTTCCAAATCTGACTTGATGGCCAGGGGTGTAGCTATCGATCTGCTCTAGATGGCCAAGCGAGTTGGCGCGCAGTACAAAGCCGCCGAACACGAAAATCTGTCCGGGGAGGAAGGTTTCTCCTTGGACAGCGTCACTATAGATGATCGAAGGGGCCATCGAACATTTCATCGACGGCATAGTGAAACTCTCAATGAAAGCACCAATGTCGGTGTCAAAACCGGCGGATCTCGGGTAGGGGGTCCCGAACTGTGTGCCTAAGGTCGATGGTTGCAGGAGACGGAGGACATGATGTTATCCAGGTTCGGGCCCTCTCTATGGAGGTAATACCCTACTTCCTGCTTGATTGATCTTGATGAATATGAGTATTACAAGAGTTGATCTACCACGAGATCGTAATGGCTAAACCCTAGAAGTCTAGCATGTATGACTATGGTAACGAATATATGTCCTATCCGTACTACGCCCTCCAGTTTATATAGACACGGAGGGATCTAGGGTTACATAGAGTCGGTTACATAAGAAGGAATCTTCATAGTTGATCGCCAAGCTTGCCTTCCACGCCAAGGAGAGTCCAATCCAGATACGGGTGCAGTCTTCGGCCTTCATGTCTTCACAGCCCATCAGTCCGACCCACGGATAACAGGCCGGACGCCCGAGGACCCCATAGTCCAGGACTCCCTCAACCGTCTCCACGAAGGTACCTTTGGGCCATGTGACATTGGGCATCTTGCTCACCATGGCACCTCCGCACTCCGCGTGTTGTCCATCCACCACCTTCGGCTTCACATTGAAGATCTTGAGCCATAGGCCAAAGTGGGGAGGAATGCGGAGGAAGGCCTCGCACATGACAATAAATGCTGAGATGTTGAGGAAGGAGTTCGGCGCTAGATCATGGAAATCTAGCCCGTAATAGAACATCAGTCCGCGGACGAAAGGGTGGAGTGGAAACCCTAAACTGCGGACAAAATGATGGATGAACACCACCCTCCCGTTGGGCTTCGGTGTAGGGACGACTTGCCCCTTGGTCGGAAGCCGGTGGGCGATTTCCTTCGCCAGATACCTGGCCTCCCAAAGCTCGGCGATGTCCTTCTCCTTAACAGAGGAGGCCATCCACTTGCCTTGTCCTCCAGATCCGGACATGGTGGAGTGCTTGCTTGAGGCGGAAAAGATGAGAACTTGGCCGTTGGAGCTCAAGAATGGAAGGCCAGAGGAAGAGAGAAGGCGTGGGTGAAGAAAGGGAATCCTTATCCCCTTATAAAGGCGGTGAATATTGAACGCCTCCCCACTCGCCTTAAAACTCGCCTATTCCCAAGGGCTGTGCAAACGGCACGGTTGGATTACCCACGCCCGTATTGATGAGAATCCCACAATAAGGGGACACGATCTCTGCTTTGACAAGACGTGCCAATGGAAACCGCGTCTCGAAACATGGAGCGGCAGATGAAAACGGTTCAAAATAATGACCGGATAGACCTGATTTCATCTTGCAAAAAGTTGTCAGCGGATGGAACTCGTGAAATATTATACTCTCTACGGCTGTGTGTGTGGTATTTGTGTTGCAGATCCAGACGCGTTCGTTGTGTCCGAAGACTATCTTGGAGTATTCGGAAAGGGGAACCCGCCTTGCAATGCCGAAGACAATCTGCGCGTCGGACACCTCGTCATTGAAGCCTGGTTTAGGGGCTAATGACGGAGTCCTGGACTAAGGGGTCCTCGGGCGTCCCGCCTGTTGGACATGCGCCGAACTAATGGGCTGTGAAGATACAAGACCGAAGACTCTCTCCCGTGTCCGGATGGGACTCTCCTTGGCGTGGAAGGCAAGCTTGGCGACCAAACATGAAGATTCCTTTCTCTGTAACCGACTTTGTACAACCCTAGTCCCCTCCGGTGTCTATATAAACCGGAGGGCTTAGTCCGGAAAGATATAGTCATATAGGCTAGACTTCTAGGGTTTTAGCCATTACGATCTCATGGTAGATCAACTCTTGTAATACTCATATTCATCAAGATCAATCAATCAGGAAGTAGGGTATTACCTCCATAGAGAGGGCCTGAACCTAGGTAGACGTTGTGTCCCCTGTCTCCTGTTACCATCAACCTTAGACGCACAGTTCGGGACCCCCTACCCGTGATCCGCCGGTTTTGACACCGACAGCTGGCCCTCAAGCTCCCACGCCGCACCATGTCTAGGTGGTCGCCCCGCAGTAGTAGCGGGGGCGCAGTATTACCGCCGCTGGCACCGTCAAGAGCTGAGCGATGGTACGATTGACTTCATCGACATCCATGCCAAGCACTGCTTCGGAGGCCATGGCGCAGGCTCAACTGCTGTTGAGGTTTCCGCAAGCGGCTGGGCAGATGGACGAATGGCGTGCCACCATCCAAAGCCTACTCGGCTTCGCCGAAGCTGGGGGCTCATGGCGAGCTGACCGCCGCGGCCTCCCCAAGCGACAGCAATAGCTCGTGCTGCTGACTGTACGAAACGGGCCATTCCCATGGTGTAGTCCCCGCCGCAGCCGCCGGCGCGAGCACAACCGAATCAAGACCCCAACGACATCTTGATGGCTTCTTCTGACCCTCGAGCACGTCCAGGCCAACGCCAAGCCCCGGAGGATGGGCGGAGAGGAGACGACCTCTATCGGACCGACGGGTGCGACGGCCTCAACGTCGACGAACCCGCGATCGGTGTTGGCGGGTGCCTACCTTTCGAGGTTGGCTGCCCTACCTTTACACGAGAGCTACGGCAAGTCCGTTGGCCGTCCGTTCGCACATTCAAGCCAGAGGTATCTGAGAAGTATGACGGGAGGCTGAACCCGGCAGAGTTCCCGAGCATCTACACCATCGCTGTTCAAGCTACCGGGGGAATAATGAGAAGGTGTTTGGTAACTACTTCCCTTTGGCCGTCAAGTCCAATATGAGGTCTTGGCAGATGCACCTACCGGAGAACTCCATTCCGTCGTGGGCCGACCTCTGCCACGAGTTCATTGGCGCCTTCAGTGGCGGTCATCAGGAACCCGGCAGGCCCAGTGATTTGCAGCTTCTCTAGCAGAAGGAAGGAGAAACCCTCCGTAAGTATTTACAGAGATTCAGCAAAGTTTATAGAAATATCCCAAATATCCATCTGGCAGCTGTGATAGCAGCCTTCTAGTCCAATGTGCGCAACCGTCGTATCCGTTCCAAGATGAACGTGCGGTTTCCCAAGACTGTGAATGAGCTTTACACATTAGTGGATAAATGTGCTCGGATGGAGGAGGGAAGGAGGTTGCTCAGAGAGGAAGATTGCATCAATGTTGATTCAGAGGATGAGGATGAATCAACTAGTCAGAAGAAGAGCAAGAAGCGTAATAAGAAGCGAAGAGATAAGGCAGTGATGACCGTTGAAGGATCTGGTACGCCTAGTGCCGGCAAGAAGGCCAAAGCTGAGGCCCCCGACAAGGAAGCTGCCATGTGCACTGACTGCCAGGAACCCGCTGCTGCCGAGAAAGCCAGGAAAGGTGATGTACTGTATTACAAGATTCATCAGACCAAGGGCCACGACCTTCAAGAGTGTTATCAGGTTGAGCAGCTTGTCCAGAAGTAGAAAACAGAGTATGAGAAGCGCGAGAAGGAAAAAGGTCAGAATGTTGCTGGCGGTAAGGGCCGAGGTGGTGAAGTAAACCGCCCCGGCAAACCCTTTCAGAACCATGGAAAACCCGCTAGAGGTCGAGAAAAGGAAGCCTGTGATGATGAGAGTGATGGAGGGGATGAATAGGAAACCAGTGAGCAGGAGTTTCAGAAGGCCACGGACTCCATGTGCATTGACGGAGGTGCATCTCTACACACTTCTCACCGCCAGCCCAAGCGGTGGGCGCGAGAAGTCAATGCCGCGGAACCAGTACCAGAGGCCCGGAAGCCGCTCAAATGGTCCCATACGCCCATCATCTTCGACGAAGAGGACGATCCTAGCCGCACCACTGCGGTAGGATGTTTGTCATTGTTGGTCTCTCCAACAATCCGCAACCTCAAGGTCACAAAGATGTTTGTGGACGGCGGGGCCAGGTTGAATCTGATTTCCCCGGCAGTCATTAGCAAACTTCAAATAGGAGAAGAAGAGCTAGAGGTTACCGGCACATTTCAACGAGTTAATCCTGGCAGGAGCCATCCTAAGGGAAAGATCACGTTGCCGATAATGTTTGGGGGAGAGCTGAACTACCGGACTGAGAGGATTGTGTTTGACGTGGTTGATCTCCCCCTGCCGTACAATGGGATTCTTGGACGCCTGGCTCTGGCTAAGTTCATGGTGGCATCACACTATGCCTACAACACATTGAAGATGCCTGGGCCATTGGGAGTCATCACCATCCCATCAGATGAGAAGGATGTAATTATTTGTGTGGACAAGATGTACCGGGACACAGTCGCGGCAAAGGCAACGACAGCGGCAGCTCCCGCCAAGGGAAGTAAAGGAAAGAAGAGAGATTGTAGATACTCCGGCAAAGAGTCCGGGAAGCGTGACCCCACCGAGTGCACGACACCCGTTGACGACGTGCCGGAGTGCTCCAACAGCAAGAGATCCAAGGTTGCTGCACCCCAAGTGAAGAAGGTCCCGATAGGGCTGGCTGGTGTTGATGGTACCTTTACCATCAGCGCCACCCTCGATGACAAATAGAAAAGCGAACTTGTTGCCTTCCTGCGGGCGAATATCGATGTGTTTGCCTGGCAACCATCTAATATCCCCGGTGTTCCCATGGAGGTAATCGAGCACCACCTTGCTGTCTGCCCACATGCCCGACCTGTCAAGCAGAAAGTACGGAAGCAGGCCTTGGGGAGACAGCAGTTCATTGCAGAAGAGATCAAGAAACTTGAGGCAGCTGGTTTGGTCACAGGAGTACTGCATCCCACGTGGTTGGCAAATCCAGTGGTGGTCCAGAACGCTAACGGGAAATGGAGGCTTTGCATAGATTTCATAGATCTGAACAAGGCTTGCCCGAAAGACCCATTTCCCTTGCCGCACATCGACCAGATTGTGGATTCCACTTGAGGTTGTGATTTGCTCTCATTTCTGGATGCATACACTGGGTATCACCAAATCTTCATGTCCAAGGAAGATGAAGAGAAGACATCGTTCATCACTCCATGTGGTATGTACTGCTTTGTCTGCATGCCTTTCGGGTTAAAGAGTGTCGGGTCCACTTTTGCAAGGGCAATCCAGATTGGTTTTGAGCCACAGTTACACAGAAACATAGAAGCCTATATGGATGATATTGTGGTCAAGACCAAGGATAAGGCCACCCTTATTCAGGATTTGGAAGAGACATTTGATAATCAGCGCAAGATCAATCTGAAGCTCAGCCCGGAGAAGTGTGTATTTGGTGTTCCCTCCGGCAAGTTGCTTGGGTTCTTTGTATCCCATCGCGGGATCGATGCCAACCCCGACAAGATCAAAGCCATCGAGCAGATCTAAGCGCCAAGGTGTCGGTGTACAAAAGTAGGGGTCCTATTTTGTACCCCATTACTTGTGCACGGGCAGTTAGACCCGCGCCTGCAGCCACACTTAGCAGGGCAGAGGAAGGAAGCAAAGACACAAGACGACCAGAGCAACGCCAAGCCAGAAACACGAAGAGTAGAAGGGCGAGGTGAACTCCCCCGGCAAGGCCCTTGCCGTGGAGGCCTCCACAGCCCCGGCAAGAACCTTGCCGGGGCAACTTGCCCAACGCTAGCAGAGCCGCCACCCTTGAGCCTAAGAATTCTGACGCCATCACCCACATTGGAACCAAGGCTCGGGAGGCGTCTCCATGGTGGCATGCAGATCTTTGTGAAGACCAAGAACATATAAGACTAGATGAGAATCAGAAGATGAAGATCCTCGGCAAGATCCTTGCCGATGATACCCACGAGATCCCCCGGCAAGACCCTTGCCGGGGACCCCCACGACACCGCGGCAAGACCCTTGCCGGGGGCCCCGGCAAGACTCTTGCCGAAGACATCCGCGGAGCCACAGACAGGCCCCCACCCGCCAAGACTCCACCGCCATTCCCACACAACTGCCAGCCCACCAACTAGGCGAGCACCTGTGTGGCGGCGTGCGGCCTCCAGGCCAACTCAGCAAGCACCTGCGTGGTGGCATGCAGATCTTCGTGAAGACTCTGGCACCGCACCAACTCAGCAGCCAGCCAGCCAGCGTGGCACTACACGCCTCGTCAACTCGAACGCGCGTCGAAGCCAGGTGAGGCGGCGACAGCTGGGACGAACTTCCTTGTCATCCCCGATAAAGTAAGAAGGGCACATCGGAGTGCATTAAATGTGTTTGTCCTACGGTGCCAAGAGATAGACTCGACCACTGTATAGCTTTCCACCTCCTGTGTGCCACTGTGGCAGCCCCTTCAACTATACAAGGAGGCCCGCGGCATACTGAGAGAGGATTCGAACTTTTTGGATCATGCACGCTTTGTAGCTAGTCCAAGAACACCAGATAAACATAAACCAGCAGGAGTAGGGTATTACGCATCACTTGTGGCCCGAACCTGGATAATCCTCCTGCGTTGATATTCTAATCCCGCTCTTTCCACAGCCTCGCGCCAGCCAACCATAGCAAAAGGGATTCTACGTGATCCCGTAGGTGTCGTTTGCCTCGACATCTTTGGCAAGGTGTGAGAATCTGGTTTTGAAGCCGACGCCTCGACTTCATCATCACAATGGCCCCCAAGAAGAAGGGGATGACAACGATTGGATCGCCTGGAGCAGGCCTATCCGCACCAGCGCGGGCGGGCGATGGGTGAGCACGGATGGTGCCGGAGGCGCCGCCCGTGAGCATCCACGACACTCTGGCACCCGGAGCCGGGCGAGCGACGTTGTACGGGCCCAAGACGACGGGCCACACGCCGCTGGGTCTGGAGGTGGGGCCGTGCTACGCACAGGCGGTGCAGCAACCTCTATGGCGCCCCAGCTGGCACCCGCACCGCGGCCTTCCCAGGCCGTGCGCGATGAGCAACACCGCGATGCCGGAGCCCCTGGGCACCGCCGCGGAAAGAGCCATGTAAGCCACTCGCAGGACGCACCAGGCTGGCGAGCGCGCTCGGACGCCGGCAGAAGCGGCGTGCGACCGCGAGACCGTGACAGAGCCCCTTCTAACTTGGTTAGAAGCTGGAGCGTGTCACGGTCTACACAGCTCTCGCCACCGCCGACGCCCGCAGAAGCGCTGGCGCGCGTGCAACTGCTCCTCGACTTCCCCCCTACTGTGGAGAAGCTCGACGAGTGGAGGGCCACCATTCGAAGCCTTGTCAGTTTTGCCAACAAGGACGAGCCGCTCCCAACAGGACCCTCACACCGGCGTTCTGTCGAGCCGGTGCATGTCAGTGGTGGGGGGACCAGAGACGCTGCGACTACGGTGCACTCCCCTCCCCCACGGCCGCGATAGCAGCCACCGGCCCGTCGGGCCGACGCCTGTGACAACGTTTCCACGGCGTCGTCCGACCCGCGAACCCACTACGATCAACGTCGAGTTCTTCGAGAGCGAGCTCAGGAAGACGCTCGAACTACTATCGAGCAACGGCGGGAGGCGCGCCATCAGTCAGATCGGCGTGCGGGGCCTGCTATGGACCACCCAGCATCGGGGGCCCCTGGTGGCCTGCCTTACAAGGTGGGCTATCCGGCCATTACCCGAGAGCTGCGTCAGTTCCAGTGGCCCTCCCACCGCACGTTCAAGCCTGATGTTGTGGAAAAGTACAACGGCAAGACTCACCCGTCAGAGTTCCTCAGCATCTACACCATCGCGATGCAAGCCGTCGGGGCTCGCGACGATAAGGTGCTCACCAACTACTTTCCGCTGGCACTTAAGCCCAACGTCATGTCATGGTTGATGCACCTGCCGGTAGATTCCATCTCCTCCTGGTCGGACCTGTGCCACGAGTTTGTTGGCGCCTTCACCGGAGGCCACCAAGCTCCTGGCCAGGCAAGTGACTTGCATGCCATCCCCCAGAAGGATGGTGAGTCCCTGCGTAAATACATACAGATATTCAGTCATGTGCAGTACACCAACCCAGATGTTCATCCCGCCGTTGTCATCCGTGCATTCCACCAGAACATACGCAACCGCAAGATGCGTGAAGAGCTGGCGATGAACAAGGTCAAGGATGTGACCGAACTTTATGTTCTCGCTGATAGGTGTGCTCGGGCTGAGGAAGGAAGGAAGTACCCCGGTGAGGACGCCGGCGCGGAAACCGATTCCACAGACGAAGACGCCGCCGCCCCGATGAAGAAGGGTCGGCGCCGCAACAGGAAGCATAAGGGCAAGACTATACTTGTTGTTGAGGGATCCGGCACTCTCGACGCCACCAAGAAGGCCAAGGCTGACGACCCCGGCAAGGAGATTGCCGGGTGCGCCGCCTGCCGGGCCTTGGCGGCCGCCGACAAGCCAGGAAGCTCCGACAAGCAGTGCTGCAAGATCCACCGCACCAAGGGCCATGACCTCCAGAACTGCCGACGGGTTGAACAGCTTGCAGAGAAGCAGAAAGCTGAATATGAGAGGCGTGACAAGGAGAAGGGTCAGGATGGTGCTGAGGGGTCCGGCAAGAAGCATGGCGGCCAAGGAGGCCGCCGCGTCAAGGATAATCAACAAGAAAGGCCCGCTCGGGGCCGCGACAAGAAGGAGGAAGATGATGATCACGACGAGGATGATGAGTACGACGAGCACGAATTTCAGAAAGAGAGGCCATGTGCGTCGACGGTGGCGCCTCGCTACACACCTCTCACCGCGAACTGAAGTAGTGGGCGCGTGAGGTCACTGCAGCAGAGCCATCATTCGATGCCCAAAAGCCGCTGAAGTGGTCCCGCACGCCCATCATTTTTGACACCGAGGATCACCCTGATCGCACAACTGCAGTCGGGTGTTTGCCGTTGTTGGTCTCGCCAACAATATGCAACCTCAAAGTGACAAAATTGCTGGTTGATGGTGGGGCCGGTCTGAATTTGATCTCACCCGCTGTGATCAAGAAGCTGCAGATTCCTGATGGAGACCTCGAAGAGACGGGCACGTTTCAAGGGGTCAACCCGGGAAGGAGCCAGCCAGGTAAAATCACGCTACCCGTTACATTTGGGGGCGAGGTGAACTATAGGATGGAGAAGATCGTCTTTGATGTCGCCGAGTTCCCCTTGCCATACAATGGGATCCTTGGCCGCCTAGCGCTGGCCAAGTTCATGGCGGCATCCCACTACGCCTACAATACATTGAACATGCGAGGGCCGCTGACCATCATCACCGTCCCATCCGACAAGAAAGATGCACTCATCTGCGCTGATCAACTCTACCGAGAGGGAGTTGTAGCAACTGCCGCAAAGACACTTGCTCCTGCTGCTGAAGCTCCAGGGAGGAAGAAGGCCGGCAGGTCTCCTTCCGGCAAGACCTCTTCCGGCGAGACCTCTTGCACCCACTCCGGCAAGCGTGCCTCTTTGGAGTGCTGTGCTCCCGTTGAGGACGTGCCAGAGAGCTCCATCGGCAAGAGCAAGAAGTCCAAGGCTGCACCACCGAAAACCAAGAAGGTGTCCGTCAAGGAGGACGGCACGGGCGGGCCTTTCACCATAAGCTCCGCCCTCGACAGCAAATAGGAAAGCGCGCTCGTCGCCTTCCTGCGGGCGAATATCGATGTGTTTGCATGGCAAGCATCCGACATCCCCGGCGTTCCCAGGGAGGTGATTGAGCACCATCTTGCTGTTTGTCCTCATGCGCGGCCCGTCAAGAAGAAGGTCAGGAAGCAAGCTTTGGAGCGACAAGAGTTCATCATAGAAGAGATCAGGAAGTTGGAGGCGGCAGGCCTGGTTAGAGGAGTACTCCACCCCACGTGGTTGGCCAATCCGGTGGTGGTGCGTAAGGCAAATGGGAAGTGGAGACTGTGTATTGACTACACAGATATCAATAAAGCTTGTCCAAATGATCCTTTCCCCTGCCACGCATCGACCAGATTGTAGACGCCACTGCCGGGTGTGACCTGCTGTCATTCCTTGACGCCTATTCAGCATACCACCAGATCTTCATGATGAAGGAAGACGAAGAGAAGACCGCGTTCATCACCCCATGTGGTACGTACTGTTTTGTACGAATGCCTTTTGGGTTGAAGAGCGCTGGTTTGATGTTTGCCTGAGCGGTCCAAATGGGTTTTGAGCCCCAGTTGCATAGAAATATGGAAGCCTATATGGATGATATAGTGGTCAAAACCAAGGACAGGGCCACGCTCGTGCAAGATCTAGAGGAAACATTTGCAAACCTGCGCAAGATCAACCTCAAGCTCAATCCAGAGAAGTGTGTGTTCAGTGTCCCGTCCGGCAAACTTCTTGGGTTCTTTGTGTCTCAGCGCGGAATTGAAGCAAATCCCGACAAGATCAAGGCGATCGAGCAGATTGAAGCACCGAAGCGGGTCAAAGACGTTCGTAGGCTCGCCGGCTGCATTGCCGCCCTGAGTAGGTTCATCTCCAAATTTGCTAAGCGCGCCCTCCCCTTTTTCAAAGTTTTGAAAAAGGCGGGTCCAGTAAAGTGGACTCCGGAGGCAGAGGCTGCACTGCAAGATTTGAAGAGGTACCTCACCTCCACGCCAATACTAGTCGCGCCCAAACCACAAGAATCGTTGATGTTATACTTGGCAGCAATGAATCAAGTGGTCAGGGATGCGCTGGTGGCGTAGAGGGAACTTGGGGAAGAAGCAGCGGTAGCAGCGAAGCCATTGGGTGTTGGGCCGGGGCCCTCCCCGACAGAGTCTGACCCCGACAAGACGGAACCCCCGGCAAGGCCCGATCCCGGCAAGGCAGAGTCTGAGCTGATGAGCAAAGTGGGACAGAAGAAGAAGATGGTACAGCACCCAGTTTATTTTGTCAGTTCCCTCTTGCAGGGGGCTAGGTCAAGATATTCTGGTATGCAGAAGCTACTTTTTGGCCTCCTCATGGCCTCGAGAAAGCCGCGCCACTATTTCCAAGCACATGAGATCACCATCGTCACTCGCCTCCCGTTGCAATGAATCTTGCACAACCCAGATGCAACTGGGAGGATTGTGGAGTGGGCATTGGAGTTGTCGAGCTTTGGCCTCAAGTTTGAAAGTACTTCAACAATCAAGAGCCGAGCCCTGACAGAGTTCATAGCAAAATGGACCGCAACGCCCGACGAGGAGATTCAAGAAACCACCCTTCCCGGCAAGGAGACGAGCAATGAGTGGATTATGTACTTTGACGGAGCTTTCTCACTCCAAGCTGCTGGTGCCGGCGTACTACTCATCGCACCCACCGGAGAGCACCTCAAGTATGTAATCCAGATGCACTTTCCCCGGGAAAAATCAATGAACAATACGGCGGAGTACGAGGGGTTGCTTGCCGGTCTCAGGATCGCGGCAGACCTCGGAATCAAGAAGCTCATCAATAGAGCTGATTCGCAGCTCGTCGTCAAGCAAGTTAACAAAGATTACCAGAGCCCATTGATGGAGGCCTACGTGAATGAAGTGAGGAAGTTGGAAGAACGTTTTGATGGCCTGCAGGCAGAACATGTTCCCCGAGCGGAGAACAACATTGCCGACGTCCTGTCGAAACGCGCTGCCCTCAAGTTGCCTGTGGAACCAGGTACCTTTGTACTTCAGTTAATTCAGCCATCCGTAGAGCCATCAGCAGGGCAGAACAAGCGAAGGAAGACAAGCCCCGGCAAGTACCTTCCCGCCGAGCTCCCAGGAGCTGCCGGCAAGGAGGTTGCCGGGTACCCCAAGCTTGCCGAGGGGCAACCACCTCCGGCAGGGCCCCAGGCCCTGACCGTAGAGGCGGCCACCCCTACGGCCGAAGATGAGCCTTTAGTCCTCGCCGTCGAGCCCCAGGCCCCGGCGTGGGCACAGCGCACCGTCCATTTCCTCCAAACAGGGGAACTCCCTGAGGAGCAGAAAGAAGCAGAAAGAGTAGCCCGTCGGTCCAACATGTACCAGTTTGTGGATGATACCCTGTACAGGAGGAGACCAAACGGTGTCAGGCTGAAGTGCATCCCTCAAGAGGACGGACTGGAGCTGTTGGCAGAGATACATGGAGGTATGTGTGGCTCCCACATAGGGTCAAGAGCCCTTGCCGGCAAGGCATTTCGGCAAGGTTTCTTCTGGCCCACAGCCCTCCAGGATGCAGCTGCGCTAGTAACCAAGTGTGAAGCGTGTCAGTTCCATTCGAAGAAGCTTCATCAACCAGCTCAAGCCCTTGAAACAATCCCTCTCTCCTGGCCATTCTCGATCTGGGGGCTCGACATACTGGGCCCCTTCCCCCGTGCTGTCGGGGGCTTTGAGTACTTGTACATCGCAATCGACAAGTTCACGAAGTGGCCCGAAGTGGAAGCAGTGAGGAAGGTGACAGCACAGTCAGCCATCAAGTTCTTCAAGGGGCTAGTTTGCCGTTTTGGTGTGCCGAACAGAGTCATCACCAACAATGGCACGTAGTTCACGAGCCGCGCTTTCATGCAGTACATTCAAGACCTCGGCAGCAAGGTCTGTTTCGCTTCTGTTGCCCATCCCAGAAGTAACGGCCAAGTTGAGAGGGCGAATGCAGAAGTGCTGCGGGGACTCAAGACCAGAACTTTTGACAAGCTGCACAAATGCGGAAGGCTCTGGATTGAAGAGTTGCCAACGGTTCTTTGGTCAATCAGGACGTCACCAAATCGAGCCACTAGCCGGACACTCTTTGCCCTAGAATACGGGGCAGAAGCAGTTCTCCCCACGGAACTCACATATGGGTCACCTCGAGTGCTCGCTTATGACGAGCTTGAGCAAGAGCAGTTGCGGCAAGATGACGCGACGCTCCTTGAGGAAGATCGTCTTCGGGCGGCTGTGCGGGCTGCACGCTACCAGCAAGCCTTGCGCCGCTACCATAGCCGCAAGGTTCATGCCCGATGTCTTGAGGAAGGCGACCTTGTTCTTCGGCGCGTTCAGTCGGCCAAGAATTCCAACAAGTTGACGCTGAAGTGGGAAGGCCCTTATTGGGTAATACGAGTCACCAGGCCTGGCGCAGTCCGCCTGGAGACCGAAGATAGTATCCCAGTGAGCAACTCCTGGAACATCGAACATCTTCGTAAGTTTTACCCGTGAGGCGCGGTTACCAGGCCTCCTGGCAAACCACCTTTAGTACAAGCCTTTCCGACAAGGCATGTAACCCTTTGTACAGAGCCAGGCGAAGACCCTGAGCATAAATAAATGAAGCGCTGGTGCCCTAAGTTTTAGCATGCATGCTAGGTCAAGTCTCTCTCTTTGGTAGGGTTGATAGTGCTCAGCGGCAACTAACCCCTAGCATAGAGGTCGGGTGTGTGTCTTTCCGTCCTTTCTTTGGTTCACAGGCAACACAGGCGTTTCTGCCAAGCCATTTAAGGGCAGAACAGATCGACATCCTCGACCCGGCAAGCCATTGCCGGGGGCTGCAGATTCAAGTATCCAACCACGGCAAGCCAAGGTTGCCGGGGGCTGCGGATTCAGATAAGTCTTTTATCCCCTGTTATGCATTTCCGTATGGAACTGGGACGTATGAAGCCTCGTTTATTCCTGGGCCACCATGCTCCCTCTTTCCTGTGCCCAAGAACTATTCTCTGGGCCGGAACTTGGTTGTAGTTGCGGTGACAAGGAAGCAAACAAAGGGCCTAATCCTACTTCGCCCCTGCCTCCGCCGAGAGCGTGAGTACGGTCGTGCTATGAAGTAAGGTGACGACGAGGCATGTTGCCGGGCGACAATGTTTGTCTTAGGAATAACAAGGATTCATTCCTTGGCATGGGCCTCGCTCACGCACAAAGAACCCGGCAAGCACCCTTTTTCATTAATATGTTCCAAACAAGTACAGTTTGTACGGAATGTAAACATGAGCAAGGGGATTACAAGGTTTAAATCTAACAAATGCCCGCAAGCTTAAAAACTAAAAAATGATAAGATGCCCGTAATCCCTTTCTTGTCCCTCTCCTTAGGAAACGAATCAGGATAAGCGGGAGGGCAAAAGGGGCGCCTAGGCAAGGTACGAGCAGCAGAAGACACCAAGAAAAGGCTGGTGATGACGGTGCCGGGGAAGGGGCCGAAAGATGAGGCAGCGGGCCGGCAATACGCGACAAAGGCATCGGTGCCATCACTACAAAAAAAATACATTTCCGTGATGATACGTGTTTGTCACAGTAGGTCACATTTTCTATCATGCATGTACATCCATGACGATTTTATGACAGAATCAAGATAGTCATACCTGTGCTGTCGTAGAAGTGTTCCATGACATTACCAAAATTATCATCACGGAAGTGTCCACTTCCATGACGATAAATCCCACGTCACAGAAGTGCTTTCGTCAAGGGTGACCGACACGTGGTATCCACCGTAACGGAACATCGTTAAGCTATCGGGTCGGGTTTTGGATCCGACAACCCGTTAACAGCCCCGACCAATGGGGATTTTCCACGTGTAAAATCATCATTGGCTGGAGGAAACACGTGTCGGCTCATCGTTGGGACAGATGTCATCCACTCATTGGACAGAAGGCGCCTATGATACGTCGACACGTGGCACGGCCCAACAGAGGCCCATTCTTGTGAAAAGGCCGGCCCATTTGACTTGGTCAAAAGGTGGCGGGCCGGCCCATGTAAAGCCTGTTAACGGCATGTTCGCATATAGCCCATTTACAGCCCGCTAACCCAAGGCTCGTTACGCCCTATCCGAATTAGGCCCAGTAGCGTCATCTGGGCCACCCAATATGATTCCAGCCCGTTTTCACTTCTGGCCCATGTATGGCCCATGACGTCTTTCGGCCCATATGAGGCCCTATGTAACTCTTGGCCTATTAACGGCCCGTGGTGAAACTGGCCCGTAATGAACAGTGTATCACTTTACACCCATTAACGGCCCGTGGTGAAACTGGCCCGTAATGAACAGTGTACCACTTTATAACCATTAACGGCCCGTTATTCCGTTGGGCCGTTTCCAGCCCATGTTATCTTTCGGCCTTCTCAGAGCCCATTTATTCTTGGGCTCATTTCCAGCATTCGTTTACTTACGGCCCGTTACTATCATTTTCTGCTTGTGGGCCAAATTCAGCTCATGGTTACAGTCGGCCCGTTTGTGGTCCGTTAATACGTTGGGCCGTTTTCATAGCGTCATCAAATACGGCCTATTAACGATGGCCCGTGATGGTCGGCCCATGAACGGACGATTCCAACTCTAGCCCGTTTACGGCCATAATGCGGCCTGTTATTGGCCCATGTTTGGCCAATCGATCATACTGCCCGTATAAGGCCCATTGATGATACGGCCCGTAGAAGGCCCATTGTTTCTACGGCCCGTAGAAGGCCCATTGTTTCTACGGCCCATAGAAGGCCCACTGTTTCTACGGGCCGTAGAAGGCCCGCTGTTTCTACGGCCCGTAGGAGGCCCAGTGTCACTATAGTAAATATTAGCCCATGGTTATTGTGGCCTAGTTTTAAAAAATAGGTTATTGAAGCCACTAGCAAACCGCGGAAAAAGAACTGCAATGACTACAAGCAAACAAATAAACAAGACAACAAGGAAATAAATAAGCAAGCAACTTACGCTAGGCTATCACGGCTATCACACATATTACATCCACTGGGCATCAAAGTTCGCCACCAGTGCAAATAAACGCGCCGACAAAAGAATATACAAAACTAAGAGCACTTCAGAAGGCACTAGGCCTGGCCACGTCGGGCCCCCCAAACAGCTGAAGAAGCTGAGTAGACCTCAGTTGTGTCAATGATAGATGCATCAACACTAGATTTAAGGCATGATGATGCGCACGGCAATCCTCTGACATCTTCATTGCATCTTTGACTTCAAGTCGGAGCTGGGCTGAAGCAAGCCTTTCTGCTTTAAGTTGAGACTGAAGAAGTCGAACTGATTGAGGCAGCGACTGCATAGAGGTTGTCTCACACCTGCTGGTGAGTAGCTTCAACTCACTGTCTTCATCAAGATAGGACCTTGGGGTCATCTCGCTGTCCTCAAGATGTTTTGGCTCACTATCTTACCTAAAGTTCTGCCTGGCGTAAGAGATACGAGTCTGAAAGAGAAACAAGGAGACACGTAACAGGTTTCACAATTATATAAGCAAATAAATGGATCTGTTCTGCATAAGGAACATGTTTTTACAACTACAATTTGAAACTGGTAGTTGTTGCAAACATCCAATCAGATGTAAACAGCAAAGCAAACAACAGTGGAGGAAATGATGCCTATCCAAATCTATACTAGAACAAAGTTTGAAGGCTTGAGAAGGATGAACTTACATTACATGTTAACACGGGCTGGACAAAGCCCTTCTCCATGTTGATGGAAGGATAATTCAATAAATTCCCCAAAGAAATTCTTTATAAGCGTTGCCATTATTCTACATTTTGCAAAGAGTAAATATAGAGCAAATAATATTGGAAGAAACAGAGGATAATGAAGCTCAGGTGCAGACTGATGATACATAATCAAATAGCAATTAATTAAGTACAGCGTTACAAGGCAAAAGGGAGAGAGGTACTGACAAGAGCAATGCAGAGCCCATTATTGTTTTGAGATCGTATGATCCTTTGAGCAAGGAGATTCATCTGAAATTAGTTTTCATACAAGAGAGAAGGTAAGGCACAAGCAGAAATTTAGGAGTTCAAATTTTGAATTGATATCATAGACAGTACCTGACGCTGGGCTCCCAGCAGTTCTAATAGGGGTTTGGCCACTGGAGTAGGGGTAAAGTGTGGTACAGTTGGGCCTGTGTTTTCTGTGGTTGCTGATCTATCTGATTTAACAGGTATCACAACCTTTTCCAAATACCTAGTTTGTACTCCTTGAGGATCTGCACTCACCCTCTTCCTTTTGGACATCTATTACGAAAGAACAACATTTGACTGGAAAAACATAATGTGACGACACATGGAATAGGTACAGAAAATGGATAGGTATGGCATATACTCATATATGATGCTTAAACTAAGCAGATGGTGTAACAAAGTAGAAGTAATGCAAGAGGTCAGATGCAAAATATGTGCGACCAATACAACTTTGCAAAGTTAGAGCAAGCACCTTGATGGGTGAATAAGATAGGCCATCCTCCACCATGCCAAGTTTGTTAGCCAGTGGATCGTTCCGCAATATTCCTCTCATGTGCCCATTCTCATATTCATTTTGATAATGTTCAATATCTGACATGCATGAAAACATAAAAACAAGTGAGATTTTCTTTGTAATGCAGAAGTGATTCTAATCCAATACTGCCTCCCTGTAAACCCCTTTGTGCTATCTCTGCAATTCTTTTAAAAGATGCCATGCATGCTGTAATTTGTTGCGTGCATTAATATAATGTGGCCTACTACTCAAAATATGAGAGCTCCAGAAGTGATGACACTTCGCAGATGATAGCTTCAACATATAGTAAAGAAGAACAAGTCGACCTGCCCTGACAGATTCAAAATATACTAAGGGAGAACAACTCGACCTGACCAGTCGACCACAAGAGAAGAGTATCATCTTAAAGAAGAGCAGAAGAGCAAGAAGATTGAAGATATTACAAGTCTTTCAATACAATGTCGGTTGGCCACCCATGATGAACCAGAGCGCATAGAGAAATACTATTCTTTCCGGTCTCTCCATATGTGGCTCACATGCATTTCGAAACTAAAGTAGGAACATTTAGCTAACCAATTAAACATCTCTCAGTTTTGCTAATATCAGCAATAATATCAGATATGAATTTGTACAACTAAGCTTGTTTAGCTCGATGGGTGGAGCAGTGCTATTCGACACGAACCACGTACGCTGATTGTGGTCATCATAAAATGGGGAAAACATAAGCATGATGAGTACAGTGTTGACCGTGGCAGTGGGATGGCAGATCTGAAGCTGCAAACCGTGCAAAGGGTAGTTTAGCAAACCGATGTTTGCTTTGAAATAACAACTAAGATTTTGGTATGGACAAGAAAGTACGGTCAAACAAGTGACAAAGAAATGCAATTATGCTGTCTCTCTATATGTCGCGACATGCATTTGGAACTCAAGTGGGACCTTTAGCTAACCAATTAAATGTGTCGGTTAACTAATATCAGTATCATATCACAATCATATTTGAACAACTAAGCTTTCGAATTCTGAGTGTTGTGTTGTTTAGCTTGAAGGGTGGAGTAATGCTAGTACGACAGAAAGCACCTACGCAGATCATAGTAGAGTAGATAAAAGGGGAAAACCCTAAGCATCAAGAGAAAATCAGGAAAGTGGAACTAGCTGGACCAGTGGGTGGTGCACATGCTTTTCGAAACAAATATAGGAACATTAGGTGACCAATTAAACGTTCTCTGTTTTAGTGATATGAGCATCATATCATATTCGTATTTCAACACGTAAGCTTTGGGTTGAGGTCTTGAGGAGCAGTGCTAGCACGACACGAAGCACCTACGATGATGGTAGTGAATATAAAGGGGGGAAACCATAGGCTTTACGAGTATAGTGCCCGTGCCATGCCGGATCTGAAGGTGCAAACCGGACAAAGCTACTTCGCAACCAATGTTTGCTTTCAACTAGCCACTACGATTTGGTACGGACAAGAAAAGTACAGTAAACAAATTACGATCTATTTTCCGGGTGAGATCAATAACTTAAGCACATATGGAAGAGTACCACCTCTCTTGCGACGCCGTGTAGGCCTATGCTGATACGTTGAGGGTACTGCGGGTGCGATGGCTGTCGGCGGCGGGGAAGAAGACTTTAGACGGCAGACGGCCGGGTCGGGGGATATATCCTGTTGCCGTCGACGAGGCGGTCGTAGGAGCGGCAACGGCAAGGTGGACGACGGCGCCGATGAAGCAAGAGGAGGCGATGAAAGGATCCTGGTCCAGCGTCGTGGATGAGAGACGTCCATCTCTTGAAGTGGACGACGGGGTAGGGGTAGCGGCTCCGGCAAGGTGGAGGATGGGGTGGCGGACGTAGGAGGCTGGCCGCAGTGCGGAGGTTGTTGTGCCGCCGACGGTGTATGAATGGGGAAATGGAGGGGAGGGGGATCTCAAACTTTGGGACGCGCTTCTCTGAAATGGGGGAAAGTTACGAACTTATCCCCCGTTTAAAATTTCGGACATCGCGTCGGTTGGGGATAGGACGGTAATCTCGCATCTCCCAAATATTTGCCGGTAACTATTTCGGGCGAGGAGAGGGTGTTTTGCCGCCCACGGTTGGCGCCCACGGTGTATGAATGGGGCTGACAGGTAGGGCGGTTGTGTCACGTCTGATGTAAGTTACACATCTGCCCCTATTTAAAATATTAGCCTACATCGATTTCGGACGAGGAGAGTTTGTTTTGCCGCCCACCGTGTATGAATGGGGAAATGGAGGAAGAGACACATGTCTTTCGGACGAGCTTGAATCAAATGTGTTTTGCCGCCCACGTTTGGCGCCCACCGTGTCTGAATGGGCTCAGAGGCCATCGTGTCACGTCTAATTGAAGTTACTAGTCTACCCCTATCGACAGCAGTGTAAATCCGGTCGATAAGGATGTCAAGTGTCAGGGGTAGACAGTAATTTCCATCTCATAAACACTTGCTTCGGGCAGCCCACAAATTATAGTGGGTGTTTAGCCGCTTCGTTCAAAACTTGGGAGAATTAGCATTCATGTTTGCCCTGGGACCTGGCAAACTAAATTCAAATCCAATTTGTATTCGATTACGAATATCCACAGATAATTATACGTTTTGTTATTTATTTCTTCAAAACCACAACAAAGATTTATTCCACCTTTATATATGATTATGATTTAGAAATGCCGTGATCTTCGAATTCAGTAGGTTGGATACACTCTGAGTCAAACGGTTATTTCATCCAATACAATATGCTCACACGAAAAACAGTTCACCTTATGTCAATCATACAAGTACTGAGGATTACCTCGCCTAAAAAATTCGGATCATTACAACACATGGACAACATAGGGGGTCTTGCAACATAATCCATTCAGAGACATGACACAACATGCAAGTACAATAATCTAATGACAATTTCAACTGGTATCTAAAGAAGAACCGGGATTACCTTGGGCTTCAGATAGCAGAAACAGCAGGACCTCCTCCGTCTTCAAATGCAACATTCTTACTTCCTCCAATTCTTGGGTTGCTTGCATAATGCATGTCGCTAATTCCGTAATTTCCAGCCTCAAGATAAAGATTACCTCATTCATGGCAGCCACACCATCTCTTTCTGCCTCTAGTAGAGCCTCAAGCACTATAATATCTGTGCTCAGACCGCTCTCCGGCGGTGTTGCCTCTGAACTGCTACCATCTGGTAACATGGATGGGCACTGCTTCCACAAATAGATTCTGGGGTTGTACATTGTGTCCTAGTGTGAACGGCAGCTTGAAAGGTTTCCACTGGACATCAGTAAGAGATAGTTATCGTATGATCCAGGCAGTAAGCTTACATGGTAAACGACGGACAAATTATTGCCGAGCATGGCAAACTATATTTAAATGGTTCAAAGCAGCATCAGCCGAAAAGAAATTAAAATGGTAAGATGAAACTAGGGATGTAAGTGGCAAATAAACGACATCCGCCAGTCCCATCTAGTTAGTTTTTGCTACCTCCCTAGTTCATTTTCCTCAAAAAACAAAAACTCTTTTGAACTATCATACCACTAGTGGACTTTAATCGGGATTAAACGGGACCCAGTTGACATCCCTAGTTGAAAGGGAGTGTATAACTGCTATATTTAAGTTGCCAAGGCATCTAAGCAGTTGAAATAATCTGAGAAAGCACTTAACAGTGTGGCCTCATATAAACTACGAAGACAGTCTTGTGATGAAGTTGAGAGGAAAAGTTAAGGACTCAAATGAAATAGGCATGCATTTCTTTACGATAGTACAGCAGGCACTGCTGACATATTGGCCAACTCAGGTATAGCGTAACAACAAATAAGCATTCGAATCAAGCAATACAGCAAAGCAGACAACTGAACTATTTGTAATTCGGTAGGATTACACGTTGAGGGCACAAGCCAAGAAAGCAGCCCACTCGCATTACATTTCACATGTACTAAAACACACTGGCTTACCATATGTTGCTGTGAAGCCTAGCTGCTGTTGCAATGTTCTTTGAAGATATCGTCAGCATCCCGTGGTTGCAAATCTAGTTGTTCTAGTTTATTCTGCACTATGTATTTAGGTAAAATTAATTTTAATCGCATGCACTGGTCCGAATTGATCATCAATGGTTCATCTAAACTAATGAAAGAAGGGTGTGTGCATACACGACAATATATCTGCTTCCCTCTATTTTATGCTTGTTCGAGGTGCCAGCCCCAAAAGAACAAATATTTTGCTTGATGGGGTTGGCAACTCCATAATTAATAGAAGCATCAAATTAGTCATGCAACTTGGGAAGATCAAGAACACACAAACAAGTAATGAACAGAGGCTCGGAGCAGTGATGTAATAGCTAGCATCAGAAAATGTAGGGTAAAACGAACAAAAAGCAGCGGAACCACATGCTAGTTTGCTGATGTGTAATTAAGCATAGAGAACATTAAGCAGTCTAATGGAACCAACAGGTGGCATCAGAACAAAACTAAAGCATATTAACTATATGTGCACTGGTATGTAATTTAGCACATATAACATGTTCACTGCCAGAAGTATGGCCCTACAGGTGCAAGCAGAATAACGCGTCTCATGAAAAACTGAATGATGCCCTGAAGAAATTCAAAGGTGCGGTGCTTATGCTAGGAAAGTGAACGTAGGCGCCGGCCGTTGGATAATAGTACCTGATTCTCGGCGGCGTATGGGTATCATTGTCATACTTGATAGCTAAGGATAGTCGATGGTGCTCGTGTTGCGGTTGAGTTTGGGCCGGTTGTCGCCGTCGCTGAAGCGGCTCCGGTGCTACGGTTGCGGCGCCTGTCGACATACAAGAAAGCTCATCTGTGGTAAGTGAACAGTTGCACGATAAAGAGAAAAACCGAAGGAGTACAAATCAAAATAACCTGATGAGGCTGCGGCATCGGTAAAGCAGGGCCGGTGGAGTTGAATATGGCGTCCGTGGAGCGGGTCCGGTGCAGTGGACGAAGGCTTCGGCGGGCGCATTGTACTGTGCTTTCGGTGAGGCGGATCTGTTGCGGCGGACGAGGGCTTGTATGAAGGGCCAGCGAAGGGGCGGACGAGGGAGTCAGTGAAGGGCCTACGCTGTGGTGGACGAGGGCGCCGGTTAAGCAGATCCGGTGCGGTGGACCATGATGGTGGTCAAGGAGATCTGGAGCGGTGGACAAGCCAGTCGCTGAAGCGGCTCCGGTGAAGTGGTGAGTTGGCAATTGGGGGTTCCAAGGTGCGGAAGGTAGATCCGGTGGGGTGTGAGGTCCACCGCTGCGGCGGAGCACTAGATTCGGTGGCTTGCCGTGGTTGGGGGTCGGGGAAGGGGAGGGGCTCTAGGGAAGAATGTTGGGGGCAAAGAGGGGAAAATAATGGAGTTACCAAAGCAGCCATTTTCCGTTCATGTGGCAGGGGTAAAACAGGAATATCGCAGGGCTAAACTTTCGGGCGCGTGATATTTCGATGTGAGCGGGAAGTTTGAAAGCTTTTGGCGCCTAAAATTATAAGTATTCTGCTCTCGTACGGCCGACTATGATATCATGGCCGACAATTTGTTTGTTTTGCACGCAAAAAAAATGTGCAAGTTTTGAAAATCAATGTCTCCAACTCGAAACTTAGATTGTCCATTCAATTCAAATATGGATCATTGAGCTACTACAAGCAAATACCATCATACGGTCCAATTCAAATGAAATTTCCAAATGTGTTTATCCTAAATATGATGACAAAAGCAAAAATGTGTATGTGTATGAATAAAGTGGATGATTATAAAGTTTGAACATGCCCGTATGTGTATATCTCTAGGTTTGATATATGAATTTGAAATCATGAAATCCCGGCTTAAAAAAGTACCTCCGTTTAAATGAATTTCAAAAGCTAATGATGGAGTCGAATTCCAAAATTCCAATCTTAGGTTTGTAATTCTGGTACATCAAGGTATATCACGCATGTTCAAAAGTATCGTTATCTCATAGTACAAACTGTGAAACAAATTGATCAACCATGAGTGCACAATATCTCAATTACGCTAAAGTCCCTCAAATATAGACACCTCACTCTTTATCTGAAGTCACCCCCCCCCCCGCCACCACACACACACACACACACCCACATAGAGAAGTCGTTCTCTTCCCCAAACACCAACACACGAGCACATTAACACCCCTCTCTCTTGTAAAGTCCGGACCCCAACATAGGTCTCTATCACTTGGTCTCTCGGGCATGCACACATCTCTTCCCTCACTCTCTAGGTCTCCCGCTATCTCTCTTACCCAAGCACACGCACTATGTAGAGTGTATATTTCCCATACACACAAAACGTCGCCCCAAACATCTATCTCCCTAGTTATGTGGTTCTCGCGCACTCACCTCACACACCACCCCCACTGCAAACAAGCACACTTTGTCTCCTTGTGCACCACTCTCCTCTTTCTATCTCTCCCACATGCGGACCCGCCCCAGCTCCTTCCCTGTATACATATATGTCGTGACTCTTTGCATAGCTCCCTAATGTATAATCGTTCTCGATTTCACACATTGTTCTCTACACCATCTATTCTAGATCTCTCATGAAGTCCCTATCACACACACGATGACTAGCTTCCCTTGCGTCTCCGTTCATAGGCCAATTTCGGACAACATCAACATTTTCTCCCTATCTATACGCCATTTATGGACACAAACGACCCCTCTCGCCCCCTCTCTTCCTCTCTCTCTCTCTCTCTCTCTCTCTCTCTCTCCGTCGCTAGCTCTCTCTCTTTCTCTCGCTCTCACACCCCTCTCCCACACACACACTCGATGTCTCTTCCAAATAGTCTGCTCCCCCCGCCCGCACCCGTGCTATCTCGCTACTACACATGTCACACCATTCCCCCTTCCCTTATACTAGGTTTACATCATCAGTGGTCTCTCTACTCCACATACACTCTCTCCCTCTCACACACAAACGCGTGCACAAACACACACAGACACGCACAAACACCCATTTATCTGGATCCTCATCTCTCCTCATGTCCGCATGTGTATCTCACACACTCACTCTCTAATTATGTATATGTGTCTCCACGTTACACAACACAAAGCCCCATGTACATGTCTCTCACTATCCTCCACACACATAGACACAAAGAATCTGTTATCATTGCCTCAGTCTCTAACATATCACACACGCACACTCTCTCTCTCTCTCTCGCAAACACGCTCAACAAGGGTTTCCCCGTGAATAACTTACCGTCTATTCATCAACAGTCGTGGCAGTACGGCGAACACGAGACGTGAAAAAGAATAAATCTACACGTGCTTAGACCACCTAGTATGACTACTAGGACTAGAGCAAGCCAAAAAGCGCGCCGTCGTCACCCCATCCTTGTCGGCGACGGGAAAATCTTTGTTTTACACAGTCGAGAAGTCATTGTGCTAAGGCCCCACATGCCGAGGCGTTGAATAGAATGTAGATGCTAGTTTACGGAAGCAAGTATCAATAATACGTTTGTATCTCCATACTTATATTTCTTCTCTTATAAAAAAACCGAGTTGGTGATGATGGTACATGTGCCATCTTGCAATATAGACCGTCCGATCTATATCTGACATATGGAAATTAAACTAAATGATACCCGCACCCCTCTCCACATTTGCAGACAAGGCCTTCCCTCGTTCATCCTTATCTCCAACAAACCTCATTGTTGAGCAATTAAGAAAGGAAGCCTCTAGAACAAACTGGCCTGGTGGCCGCTGCCGGCGTCGTCAATCCCCATGCCTCCGCTCAGTCCGACCACCAACCACCACCACACCCCACTCCTCTTCACCTTATCTCATATTTCTCGAGATATCATTAGTTTTTACACATGGGATTACTCCCGCATGGGTCAATCACAACAAGTGTTTTATAAAAAAATGCATCTTGATGTTCTGTGCAATGCACGGATCTTGCTAGTACTCCTACACAAGACTAAGTTGGTGATGCTGGTGTGTCTGCCATCCGTCGTTTCTGACCATTAGATCTACATCTAACGATTGTGAGGTAAGTTGTTGCCTTTTCTCACCAACATCCCACTTGTCTACCAATTTGCAGAAAAACCCATAATTAGTATCTTAAAACCAACCACATCCCTCCCTGACCTCACCAAAACAGCCCAAGGAATATATTCTAATTGAAACATAATATATCTCTAGTGACATATGTATATCAAAATTAGAGTGTTTTGTACCAAGTTAGTGAATAAGTATTATTCTAATTATGATTCGTTGCAACGGACATGAACATTGCTAGTATTTCCAACCATGCATTTTTCCTAGTATTCCATAGTTTCGAGTTTTCCATCAAGATATTAGTCACTCATGGTTGATATTTACTTTCAATCATGTACACATATGCACTATGTAACTAGCCTTGCTTATTGGCTTCCAAAGCTTAACTTTCGCTCCTACTTACAATATGTAGAGTATTTAACAAAAAACTACCACTTTCAACCAGCCCTAGGAAGAATCTATTATACAAAAAATAGCAAAAACATACCCAAAATTTCTTAATCCACGCCATAAACTACCTAGTACTCCTACCGATTAGGTTCGTTTAAACCCATTTATGATAGGGTTGGCCCACACGTCCGTGCGGACGAGGTAGCTTAAACCAACACATTTTGTTTGACCGTTGACACGAGGGACCCACATCTGACCTTCTATCCTGTTATTCCCCCTCAAATCATTATTTTTCCTGAACATTACTTCAAACAGTACTGATGCGTGTTCGCCGGTGGCGCCGGTGATGAGCGAGTTGGCCGCCGCTCCGCCGGACGGGCCGGACGCCGCGCTGGCCTCCGCACTGGTTGGCAGGCTGGCCCGAGCGTGACTCACGAGCGAGCAAGCCGCCGCGCTGGCCTTCGCTCGAGCCAGATGGCTGGCCTTAGTGCGGCACGCGCGAGCAAGACGCCGCATTGCCGTGCCAATCTAGCTAGCAAACCTTGCAGACAAGCAGCTGGACGGAGCTATCTTGGCTAGCTAGCGGCCGCGAGCGTCGGACGGAGCTGGCATCCGGGCTGCCGCAACATGGGCTCCGCACCACCGACGGTTTTGACCTCGCCTTCTGCCGGCGGCGGTAGCTGCGTCCCATGGCCGAGGATGACTAGGTGGACGGGCCGGAGGTAGGTCACTCGAGGATTTTTGTTGGTAAGAGCATGTACAATGGTTGATAAGGTAGTCTTATCTTAAGTCTGCCACGTATGCAAGTGGTAGTAGTTTCTTGGCATTTTAGTGGTTTCTTGCATTATTAGAGCAAGTACAATAGAGCTGAGTCAGCGGCCTATAAGAAATAAACTAGTATATTTCTGCTTAGTTGGAGGAAAGAGGAGAGGAGAGAGAAGGTAAGCGGGCTCTTCGTGAAGAGCCAGCTCTAGCACGTGCTCCTAGGCACTTTGTGAGAATGAGAAGTGGGCCACATAATAAAAAGTAGTACACTCTTTTGATCTCTTATTGTACATGTTGGCTATAAGATGGGCTGTACATGACATGGCACTGGCTTATAGCCAGCAGCTGGCTATACTATTAACCATGCTCTTAGGGGTTTCTTGTAAGGAACAATGTACGTACTACTAGCGACAAAAGGTGATTCTAGGTTGCGTTGTACTCCAACGAGTACTACTAGTGGTCGCGGGAGTGTATACCTCGTTTTGTGGGTTCGATCCCGGCCGAACGCACGGCGGCCTTTTTTTTAAATAGTACTACTACACTTCGCTCTGAGCCAATATTTTACACGGGTAGTTTGAGTTTTGAAGTCAAACGGACGTGCGGCCCCACAATCTGGGTGCACTGGACGGCCTAGCCACGTGAACGGGTTTTCCTTCCCAGCATCCCGTGGCTCGCGTGCTCGCCCTAGCCGCACCTCGCTTGCAGCTTCCAACTAGTAGCATATTTAAACTAGCGCCTCCCAATTAAGCCCGAGGAGCCGGAAAAGCCTGGCGGGGCATTGGGAACTGTGCAATATGGCTCTGTACGTAAAGTGCTCTACTACTACTCTGTAGCTTGTGGCGTTGCACGCATGGACTTCACTCCATTATCGGCTCTACTATAAAAGAAATTCCTCTTGACGTGTTTTTTTTTTGAAATGGAGGCAAAAGCTTTGCTTCATCTCATTCATAAAGAAGGAACTACAAACAAAGTTCGACGAGATCCATTACACCTCCACAAATGGAAGCGAAAAGCCTAGTCTCGCTGTATCAAATAACTCAAATGTTCTGCCCCCGCAGTAACCGTCGCTGATAAACAGGCTGCTAGTGTGTGCGTGAGAGGAGCGGCTGAGTAGGCCAGCTACGTGAGAGGAGCGGCTGAATAGAGCACCAAGAGTACCCACTAGGCCACTACACAGGTGTACTTCCCCTGCATTGATAGTACAGCGATGGTTCTAGAGAACAGTAGTACCCTCCACTTCCAACTGTAGCTCCTTGGCCCTGAGATTCAAGAGTTCAAAACTGGTGCACTATACTAGACTAGACTAGAAGTACAGTACATCGCACTACTAGTTGAGAAAAGTAGTACTAGTACTGCTACAGTACGAGTACGTACTCCTCACATAATGTAAGACGTTTTTTGACACTAGTTTGCGTGTACAAAAAATGGCAAAAACATACCCAAAATTTCTTAATCCACGCCAAAAACTACTACCGAGTGCCAAAAGTTTCTTACTAGTGCTATTATTTACAGTATAATGCAATCCCATAACGTTCCATAATGCTAGTAATAGTAGTAAATAATAGCCTCACCCCTTCGCTGAGGAACGATCTACAGTTGGAAGGGACGAGGCCCTGCGGTTACTACGCTCTTATCTCCTCCTCGCCAGTTCCCCTCCCCCGAAGAGAAGGCAGTTCGTCGCTGCTCCCATGGATTCGCCAGGTGGTTCTCCTCCTCGTTGGGGCTGGGAGACCTTCGACGATGATCCTCTGGGAGAAATCGCACGCCGCTCTGACGTCCTCACCGCCGCAAGACTCGGTGCTTCCTGCACCAACTTTTTCAAGACGCTGCTTAAACAGGCTTGGGAAAAGGCCATGCTTGTTGGTCTTCCATGCGTCCTCGAGGAGAAGGTTCTTCTATGGGACAATCCTTCGAACAGTCCACCGCTCCCTGGCCATGGTTGCACGTTGACTCCGCTAGAGTTGCCGACGTTGAGAGGTAGTCGGATTTTGTCCGATGAGCAGGTCAGTAATGGAGTTTGATCATGTAGTACTTAGTTATTCCATTTCCATCTCGAAATTTCTCCGCTGCCCACCGTCTTATATATAGGTCTGGGTCGATGCCAATGAAGATTGGCTTGCATACCTCCGGCCGGATACCACCATCATTTTGCACAACATCCACAGCAGTGCGGCCGTTCCGGTAGACCCCTTCTCCACCATTGGGATCGGCCTTCCGGACTGGCTGGGCTTGAATACGTATGATGATGCCTACATGAGATTGAAGAAGATAGCAATTGCGGACCCACCGACAAAGCGACGCGGCTACGACGATTACTGTCTCATCGCGGTGTTCGACATAAGGATTGCCATCAATGCAAGAGGCAGTAACGGCAGAGGCTGGCGCATGTTGGCGGCGGCAAATTTGTACCCCTACACGTTTGAAGACGCCGTGCGCCATCTAGGCCGCATCTTCGCGGTGACAAGCCAGGGGACTTGTTTCATCTGGTTGCCATCCTACGGTACGGGAGATTACAAACGGAATGCACAAACCATCATTTGCATCCCTAACGGTACTCCATTACTTTGCAGGGACCAGTCATCCCCCGATCAAAATAAGATCGCCGATCCTGGATGTGCATTTGCATCCGCGATTCGGTCTAACCTGGAACCTTGTAGCTGACTTTGGCATATTGGGATCAACTATCTTAGCAGTCGTTACCCATGGTACCACTGATGTGCAACATGGTCACACAATCTACCACGATCGGACCGTCACCATCTACCCAGGTATTCCATTTTTTAACCCTCTCCCCTTCTCTTTCATTGTTGTACTAGTAGTATACTTTGTAGTACTAGTAGGAGTACTTTTTACCTTCCTCTATACCGGAGTAGTACTATTTGCTGCACAGTATTACTGACCGCCATATTTGAGCATAACATTATTATGCATGGACCTTGACTATGTACGTCACCATGTGTCCAGATCTGGGATGCCGCGTGTACCAGATGAACGGCGCTGAGTTCGACCCCCGTGATGCTACGTGGGTGCCGAGGAACACTCTTGGAGAGTACTCACTTTTCATCGGGGACAGCTACCCCATTGTGAAGCGGATGCCACCTTCCGTGCACGACACGGAAGGCCTGCCATTCATGAAGCATGGTTGTGTCTTCAGTGCGCACCGCCGGATGAACGACATGCTGGGACACGCTATCCCTGATTTATGCCGCTTCAGCTAGGATGAGTCTCCATCGTGTGGAACCGGACTAGAAAGCTGCGACAATGATTCCCGTTGCCCACCGCTATGGATCGTGCCATCCATGAAGAACACCTGGGACTGGAACCTGGAGGAGGACATGTAGCCCATATATAACGTCTAAGTGGAGTACAGTAATTGTGAACGGTAGTGCTGTGAATATATGTAGACTAGTCGTGTACAAATTTATCACATGAATTGGAGATGAACTTGTGTGGCATACTGGCATTTGTCCTTTAGAACTTATTACCAGTAAATTGTGTTATGTGTACGTGCAACTTGTGTGGTTGTTGCATGGGCTCCAACACGCTATTTGAGAAAAAAGGTGGCACGGCTTTGGATATACGTGACATGGCGGCATCATACAGTAGCATCATTCGCTATAGTTGTAGTACACTCCTACTAGGACGACAACTCCTATAAAACCTTGCGCTTGGCTCTTTGCCTCTTCGGGAGGTTCAACAGTTCATACTCGTGTGAACCTTGCACTTGGCTCTTCGCCTCTTCGGAAGGTCCAACAATGATGATACTACAGTACAATATGCTTCTGGCAATCTGACACCGATTGAACTGCTGCACGTCCACCGCGAGGGCGAGGGAGAGGGAGAGGGAGAGGGCGCTGTAGTCAAAACCCTCTCCTCGTCCTGCGAACCACCGCGCGCGTGGGCGAGGGAGAAGCGTAGTAAGCAAGCTTCTCCTTGTTCGGCGAGTTGACGGGACACATCAAAGCAGTACTAGTACTAGTAGTAGTAGTCCATACTGCGTCCTTTCCGATTAATATGGCTTAATTTGAAACGAGAAAAATACACTGGCGGTCAACGTATGTAACAATACGCTCTTTACGGTCACTATATATAGTTTTGTGGCGATTATACGATCACTAGCTCATCGTAGAGCACCGTATTGCACCCTACTGACCGGCCACATAGTCGACGTGGCACTTTGTTGACTGGTTAAATTGTCACCTAGTTTCTGGGTCCCACCTGTCAGTTGGCAGAGCAAAGAAATCAGTTAAACAAAACTTTACGCAGGCGCGACACGAGTCCAACCCTTGCGCGCGAACCGCCCTGGTTGTGTATGTGAGTGCATGCACGTGTCCTCCCTCGGTCTTCCAACAAAGAGTGTACATCGGCTATAAAACAAAGAGTGTGGTACATGATGTACATCTACACTTCCAATGCATTTAGCCTTTAATCTAAATCGATATTGATTGACTAATGCACCAACTTGTGCTGTAGGTATAGGCTACATGTCTATCCTTAATTACAGCATGCAACGGCCTTCATTTAATCTTCTTATCTCAATGGTCGCATGCACACATAAGTCTGCTACTTTTGGGCGTTAATTATGCCCTGGTCAATGTGTAAATCTCTAAATGTACAGTCTTTCACAGACGCAGGGAGTAGGTTGAGCACTTGAGCGTGAGCGTGTGTGTTACGTCGTGTGCTGTGTGCCGCATGGGTGCGTGAGTGTTGCGTGCGTCCATGTGTACGTGTGAGTGTTGCATGTTGCATGCATGCATGCATGGGGCTTACTCCCTCCCATTGACATGTTCATATTTCAAGCTTCCTCTGTTCCCTCCATATGGTGATACTCCCTCTGTTCCCAAATAGTACGGAGTAAAAGCCTCCCTCTGTTCCCAAATACGGAGTATTTGTCTTTCTACAGATTTCAACAAGTGACTAGGTACGGAGCAAAATGAGTGAAGTGAGCGTAGAGGCATAGGGATACTATAGAAAGGAAGTCCTCGCGATCCATTATTCCCATCTCGGTCAGAGAGAACTATTCAACTAGTCTTCGCAGTGAAGTGACAATACACGCTGTAGCAGATGGGACACGTAATTAATAAGCTAAACCAGCGTGTTGGTGTTACTAAATCAGCCTTACCCAGTACTGCCATCATGTTTGCCAGTAGAGCACGCTTCCGCAAATACGCCTACGCACCTCTGTCCTCCATTAACTGACATATGGGCCATGTTGTGGTAGACCCACATGTCATCGGTGTAACTATTTACACTCCGAAGGACGGTATATCCTGGTAGTAGTACTAGTAGAATTGAGATTGAATGCACTTTCTTCCCCGTCTTCCACTCTTCTTCCTCCTCTCTTCTTCTTCCTCCTCTCTTCTTCTTCCTCCTCTCTTCCCCATCGTCGGCCGCACACCATTTACCCCCGCTCACTGCTCGCCCGCCCGCGCCATCTTCCTTGGTAGCTCGCGCGTACCATATCCCCCCGCTCACTGCTCGGCCACACGAGGAGAAGCTTCTTCGCTCGCCCGCCCGAATCCACTTCCCCGCTGGCTCGCAGGGACCAAAAACCCCAATGGCAGAACCGACTGACACGCAGAGCCGCAATTGGAATTCCCTCCCCGATGTTCTCTTGGAGCAGATCTGTAGTCGTATGGACCTACTCAGCACCGTCCGTCTGGCCGCATGCTCGGTGTCTTTGTACCATCTACTCGTCTGAAACCGGCCGGCTCTTTTCAAGACACCCTGCTTGCTGATGCCCGATCCTCGCAGGTGGCCCAGACACCGACTTGACGATCCTACGGAGGTTGCCGTGGTGCCCCTCGACATGCTACCACTACCCGTCCACCTGTCTTTCATGCGCGGCCACTACTGGGCGGGCATGAAGGCCAACTGGATCGTCCTCATCCACCACACTGGTAGTCCGTGGCATCTCGTGGATATCTACACCCAGCGAGAGATCACCCTTCCATCGTTGGATACCGCCGCCATCGAGCCTCGCGGCCCGCCGGACACTCCTGCCTACTACGCACGAGACGCGTCAAGCTTTTGGCTCGACCTCTGTTTGCAGAAAGTTGTAATCTGTGAAGTGCCCACACCATCAGAAGACTACATGATTACAAGCTCATTGCCTTGTTCAACATGGGATTAGTCTATCTGGAATCCGGTCGCCATACATGGTTATGGCTCATCATCAATCCTGTTGAGGCAACATTTTTGTCTGATGCTATAGTGCACGATGGCATCGTTTACGCGGTCGACGCACAGAATGGCTGCCTATACTGGTGGAATCTATCATCGTGTAATTGTTCTATCTCATCTCATCTTTACCTTATGAATACGACTGCCTGTTCATTTGTTACAAATTTAGAATGCATAGCATGTCTATAACCACATCATTGCTATATGTTCCTCTCATTTCCTAGATTTTTATGACCACACATGTTATTGTTAGAGTTGATATGAGAACAATTGGCATCTAATGATTGTTAGAATACATATTATGAGCATAACATCATGATTGCTATATGTTACTCTCGTTTACAAGATTTTTATAACAACGCATGTTATTGCTTAGAGTTGATATGAGAACAGTAGTAGTAAGTGCTATGGTAGAATATGAGTAGGCGCTGTCATAGCTGTTTTCCTCTCATTGTTACATGATGTTTGAACCATGACATATTGCTAGAATATGAAAGCCATTGGCTTATTTTTTTAACTTGGGGTATGATTATGACCACGGCATTGCAATTCTCTGTCTATGATATGTGTCACTGTTATAATAATCTTAATTCCACACATACTCTGAACATGATTGTTTATTTTTGTCCTTTTGGTCTCCAATTTGAATTGTTGCAGCAAACGCAAATGCGCTGGCCTTCATGTTTCCAGGACCTGGAATCATACCAGCCGATGGGTGGTGGTTTATCGCTCGTTTAGCTGACGGCGGTCATTTGATGCTCATTCGCATGTACCAAATTGACCAAACCATTACATCAAACCACATGCAGTACAATGCATGGGGCGTTCGTGACATTGATGGCTATGGCTGCTTCGTGTTCGAGAAAGATCCCAGCTCCGTTGGGCCAGGCGTATTCAACTGGAGGCGGGTTTACAGCCTCGGCAACCACTCCTTGTTCCTCGGGCTCAATTATCCGATCATCCAACCAGTCATCGATCATATCACCGGCGATGATTACTGTGCTATGCAACTTCCATTCGCGAGGGGGGCTGTGTTTACACATCATACCATGGGTTTCATGAATCACCATATCCAGAGATTCGTCGACACGGCTTGTTGCCAGATAATCTTCAGTGTGTGAAAGGCATCAAGCTTCCATGCGATGGATGGCTTTTGCAAACCCAACATGCGGCGATGTGGTTCATGCCAACAGCAAATATGCACAACTTGATTCGTGCTGATATCCAGACTGAGCCATGTATTCTGCTGTTGTAGCACGACCCTCTTTTGTTGGATATTATGTACTGTTGTTAGTTTGAAGCACTCCTCTGGTTTGAAGGATAGATACCTTCCTGGGATCAAGTGCATCCTAACTCACCTGCGTAGGATGTACTGATAATGATGATGGAGATGTTGTGCAGAAGCCATATATATATATATATATCAGTTAGGCTTCAAGTGCGTACTTGTTAGTTAAACCTATGTGTAAATTGTGACACTAAATATGACTAGTAAGTAGTACAGTAGCAGTACTAGTATACGTCGGTCAAATTATTCATCATGTCCACACATTGAATTGACGTGACAACACGCTGCGCGTGAGGTGACACAAGAATCCCGGCGGCGTGTTCAGGTATTCTGGACTTCAGATTTGGAGGACCACTTATTTGTCGAAATCTTTCATCATTCACTTAAAACAGTCGATTGATCATACATTGAGTACCATATAACTGGAATTACCGATGCAAGTCGAAGAAGGATTGGCCGGTGCTGCCGGCTGGCGTCAAGTTCGATCCCACGGATCAGGAGCTGATCGAGCACCTTGAGGCCAAAGTCAGTGCTCACAGCGCGAGATTTCAGTCTCTCATTGATTTGTTCATACCAACCATCGACAGCGAGCACGGCATATGCTACACCCAACCTGAGAAACTTCCAGGTAAGACACCGATCGGCCGTCTACTTGCACAAACATATTCCTTTGTTTATAGCTCTATTTTTCTTTTTAGACGCAGACCTGGTGAAGCAATTACAATTTGACAGTTAATAAAAAGTGAAACAAGTGACTGCAACATGCCAAAGATGTTATGAAAATGCCAGCTAGGTACACTAAAACCTGTATTCCACAATACTGCAGGTATCACACTGAGTGGCCTAAGGAAGCATTTCTTCCAACGCAATTCTAGGGTGTTCAAAAGGGGCACGTGGACGCATCGCAAGATACAGTCGGAGTGCAGCATGCACGCGATGTGGCACAAGACCGACAATACCTTGCCGGTGATGGTCAACGGCCGGCAGACGGGCAGCAAAAAAGGTTCGGGTGCTGCACACCAACAAGAACTTCGACCAGCAGAGGACCAACTGGGTGATGCACCAGTACCACCTCGGGGACCTGGAGCAAGAGAAGGAGCGGGAGCTGGTCCTCTGCAAGATTTTCTACCAGACGAACACTAGGGCTAGGAGTAAAAAGATTATAAGTTAGTTTGGTATTGGTAGTTGTACTACCTTGTCGTCCGCAAGTTGGTATTGTTGTTAACGATCTTTTGGTATGAACTTGCATTTGCTTCCAACCATCATGTCGAGGGTCGACGTGGATACAAAGCTGAATCATTTGTTTCGAAACGAATTTCCAGGCACCTGATTTTTATTTGATGGGTAGCATAAGCACCCACCGTTCGAATTCCCAGTTCTCCAATTTTTTCGAAACAAGTGCATGCACTTATTATCACGATAAAAAAACAATATCCGTGCTGCATCCCAGTTATCAATCTGTGCTTGCAGAATTCTCTCGTTTATTGAGCACGTATATTGTTTTTTCAGGTCGAGCAAGTTTCAACTGGGTTGTAGACTGCCCCGGGTTGGTTTTGTTTTTAACAGGCCCAGCCCATGACGACAACGGGGCACAAAGATCCAAAAGGTATCTACTGGCCTCTGGCCCGCCAGCGTTAGTTATATTTTGTCTTACAACATCCGCAGGCAGTTTTTTTACTGAATCAAACACACAGCCCAGTTCTATTTTCCTCTTGAAACGCATGTCCTACATCCGTTTTCTAATCTCTACCTATAGTTTTACTAGTTCATATACACGTATCATTATATTGAAAACACATAAAATTCCCTTTTCATATTTACATCCTTATTTTTGTTGTTTTTTCCCACCCAGCGTTGTATTTCTTACCACTGGTTTTCCCTTAAACCAACTCAATTGTCCCACGTCTTATTTGCTTACAAAAACAAAACAATTTTTTGGCAAATCAATAAGTTCTTAAAAAATGTTTATCATTTCGGGATTACAACAGTTCGGACTCCACCGAAATATGCAAAATAAGGTTGAACTTTTTGACCGTGGTCCTGGGTAGAAAATGGGCTGTAATAAATTACTTAAGAATTAGCAAATGGGCTGCAAATTATAGAAAATAGTAAATGGGCTTTATGTTGTCTGCCACAGATTTGGAGGCTGACTTGTGGGCCTACTAAGTTCATGCGTACACAAGGTTTCTCAAAAAAGAAACTTAGTCAACAATCGACTCCCGTGTCGCATGCTCCTGCCTCCCGTGGCCGGCTGTGCTGCCGCGGAGGCCTCACCGTCCCCATACTACTCCCACCGCTGGCCAGGCCATCCCTCCACTCACCCACTCCCCCTGTTATTCTGCGGCGATGGCAACCTCACACCGCAGCCGAACCAGTGAACCCTCGTACTCCTCTCCGCGTGGGCATCCACTGCCGTGTCTTCCCCGGCTCCGCGTCGTCCCCTTCCTAGGCCTCGCCGTCGTCCACCGCCGTGGTGCTCTCGGCGCGGCGTGGTCAATGTGGTCAACGACCGGCTTCCATCGGAAGAGTACTGTACGTGGAGAGGCTGACAGCTGGGTCCACGGCAGCCGCAAGGAAGTGCCTCCTTATTACGCGCAAAATAATTATTCCTCCACCTGACAGCAGGGACCCACCGGACGGGCCACCAGTATTTCATGGAAAAAACGTTTCCCCCTGACTGCTGGGACCCACCGGACGGGCCACCGTATTTCGCGAATAAAACGTTTGCCCTTGACTGCTGGGACCCACCGGACGGACCACCGTATTTCGCGAATAAAACATTCCCCCCGCTGTCAACTCAGACCCACCGGAAGTGCCTCCTTATTACGCACAGAAAAATGAATACTCCCCCTGCTAGCTAGGACCCACCATGGTGGGAGGCTGACTTGTGGGCCTACTAAGTTGACGGGGACGGAGGGCTTTGTCAACTTAATCAATATGAATGATTCTAGCTCCAGTGACCGTACGATGTCCATCCAACGGCCGTCGTGCTTCTTCAATCTCTGCTCTTCCTGCTCCAGCCGCTCAAACAAGCACCGGCGGGACTGCCTGCTCCCTCCTCCCCGCGGCCGGCTTTGCTGCCACGCAGGCCTCACCGCCCCACCGTACTCCCAATGCTGGCCTAGCCATCCCTCTACTCACCCACACCTGCTGTTATTCTCCGGCGATGGCAGAAGAACTAGTAAACCCTCGTACAGTCGTACTCCCCTCCGCGTGGGAAACAACTGCCGAGTCTTCCCTGCCTCCGTGTCATTCCCTTCCTAGGCCTCGCCGTCGTCCACCGCACTGGTGCTCTCGGCGCGGCCTGGTCAACGTGGTCAACGACCGACATACATCTGAAGTGGACTGTATGTGGAGAGGCCGACAGCTGGGTCCACGGCCGCACGCAAGGAAATTCCTCCTTATTACGCGCGAAATAATGATTCCTCCACCTGACATCAGGGACCCACCTAAAGGGCCTCTGTATTTCACGAAAAAAACGTTACCGTCGCTATCAGCTCAGACCCACTAGCTATATCTTCGCACGCAAGGAAGTGCCTCCTTATTACGCACAAAAAATGAATACTCCCCCTGTTAGCTGGGACCCAGTATAGTGGCAGGCTGACTTGTGGGCCTACTAAGTTGACGGGGACGGAGGGCTTTGTCAACTTAGTCAATATGCACGATTCTAGCTCCAGTGACCGTACGATGTCCATCCAACGGCCGTAGTGCTTCTTCAACCTCTGGTCTTCTTGCTCCAGCCGCCCAAACTAGCGTCGGTCGTACCTTGTGCTCCTGCCTCCCGTGGCCGGTTGCGATGCGGCGGAGGCCTCACCGCCCCCTACTACTCCCACTGCTGGCCAGGCCATCCCTCTATTCACCCACACCCCCTGTTATTCTGCGGCGACGGCAGCCTCACACCGCAGCAAACCAGTGAACCCTCGTACTCCTCTACGCGTGGGCATCCACTGCCGCGTCTTCCCTGTCTCCGCGTCGTCCCCTTCCTAGGCCTCGCCGTCGTCCACCGCCCTGGTGCTCTCGGCGCGGCGTGGTCAACGTGATCAAGGAACGGCTTCCATCGGACGTGGACTGTACGTGGAGAGGCTGACAGCTGGGTCCACGGCCGCAGCAAGGAAGTGCCTCCTTATTACGTGCAAAATAATTATTCCTCCACCTGACAGCGGGGACCCACCGGACGGGCCACTGTATTTCGCGAAAAAAACGTTTCCCCCCTGACTGCTGGGACCCACCAGCTACACCTTCGCACGCAAGGAAGTGCGTCCGGGCAAAAAAAACGATTCGCCCCCCCCTGACTGTTGGGACCCACCAGCTACATCTTCGCACGCAAGGAAGTGCCTGACAGTCGGGACCCACCTGGTCGAAGCGTACGTAGCATTGTCATTCTGGTCGCGAACGTGTACGTACATATATACTGGTGGATGTAGAGGCGCGCACGTGTCGTAGTAGAGGCGCGTACGTGTCGTAGTAGAGGCGCGCACGTAGCATGTACACGTACGTACAGCGGCCAGGGTGCAAGAAAGAAAATACGGCCACGTATGTGTACATACGGGCGGGGTCTCGAACGCCTACTCGCGCATACGTACGGCCAGGGCTCGTGTACATGGCTGGGTCGGAACGGAGAAACAGCGTCGTCGTCGTGTTCATGGGGAGGCAACGGAATGCGTCGTGTTCATCGGGAGGCAACGGAACGCGTGGGAGCCAACCGGCTGGGTCAGAACGAAATGCGTGGTCGTGTTCATCGGGAGGGCTTGGACGGAACAGGCGATGGAAACGAGGCCTGGCGTACCGCAGAACGGAGGAAACGGACCTCCTACGGTCAAAACGGGGGTCCTGTTGATCGGGAGGGGTGTGGCGTACCGCAAAACGGAGGAAGCGGACCTCCTACGGTCGAAATGGGGGTCCTGTTGATCGGGAGGGGTGTGGCGTAACGCAAAACGGAAGAAACGGACCTCCTACGGTCGAAACGGGGGTCCTGTTCATCGGGAGGGGTGTGGCGTACCGCAAAACGGGACTCCACGGGATATTGTTCATCTCCACCGTCGACCTCCTCCAGCCTCCACGGGCTATCGTCGACCTCCTCCAGCCTCCACGGGCTCCTGTTCATCCAGCCTCCACCGTGCGCTACTCCACCGGCTACTGTTCAACCACCCCTCCATGGGCACCCCTCCACCGTCTACTGTTCATCCAGCCCACCACACCACGGGGTCCTGTTCAACCACCCCTCCACGGGCACCCCTCCACCGTCTACTGTTCATCCAGCCCTCCACACCACGGGGTCCTGTTCAACCACCCCTCCACGGGCACCCCTCCACCGTCTACTGTTCATCCAGCCCTCCAACACACCACGGGGTCCTGTTCATCCAGAGGCAACGCCACCGCTCACTGTTCATCCAACCCCCCCCCCCCCCCGCAACGCTCACTTTTCATCCCAGAGGCAGCATCGATCGGCTTCAGTTAGCAGCAGTAGCGCAGGAATCGCTCGATCGGGTTTAGTTAACAGCCATCGATCGATCGCTCGGGTTCAGTAACGCGTAGCCTGTAGTGCAATCGCTCGGGTTCAGTTAGAGCCTAACGCCTCGCTCGGGTTCAGTTAGAGCCAACGCCTCGCACACATGCGCGTACGTGTACGAGAGAAGCGCGCATCGCTCGGCCCCTGACCTCCCACCGTAACCGGGAACTCCCCAAAATTTTCCTCGCCCTCGCTTCTACCATGGTTTTTTCCATCATGGACGGCCCAAAGAATGTCATGCAGCAGCGTCTCCGGCCCGCCCAGGACGAAAAGCCCATTTTCTGTCATGATTTTTTGTCATAGAAGTAGGAGCCCACCACATCTATGATGATACCAGGTTTTGTCACAATTATCGTCATAGAAGTGTCATATGTATGACAGAAAAAAATTCGTTCGGCCCAAAATGTCACGGATGTGTCTTTTTTTGTAGTGCATCATACTCCAAGTTGACGGCCCGCCACCCGCCTTCTTCGCCTTCTCCAACCCTCCAGCACCAGCCACCAGAAGCAGCGGCCCCGAGAAGTTCAAGGAGCTGCTGATGCAAATGGTGGTGCTGCCGGTGTCGCCCAGGGACGGTGTGTCCGACACCTAGTCGGACCCGTCATCCTCCCGCCCGCTACCCTCGTCGTCGCTGTCGCTGTCCTCCTCCGCCCTGTCGCCCGAGGAGGAGCTTTCATCGTCGGTCGAGCTCTCCGCACAGCACCCTAGCCTGTGTCCCGAGCGCCCGAAGACCTTGATGGAGAGCAGGTCGCTCTCCGCTAGCTTGAAGCAGAGGACGTGCCCATCCATCCAGCAATGGGCACGTGCGAAGGTTTTCCAGCCCCGACGAAGGAGCATCACATGAGGGGCGGGAAACCTTGTGTTCACCCACATGTCTTCGTGGCAACACCCCTTCATATGAAGCCTCAGCCGCGGTGGCTGGTCGATCTCCAGCACCCTCACGAACGCCCCGGGAAGGCGAAGGCGGTTGCATGGCGGCCCACGCAGCTGCAGAATAAACTCGAGCATCGTGTCCCCAACGTGACCACTCGACGAAGCAGGAGGAGATGGTGGAGGAGATGGCGACGGAGATGGAGACGACGCAGGCGTCCCCCTTCCGTGCCCACCTCTGCCTCGCCCGCCTCCGCCTCGGCCGCCTCACGGACCGCGGCCCCGTCCGGTGCCCCCGCCTCGAGCATGGCCTTCACCTTGGGCATCTGGCTCTTCCTTGACCGCCGCAGCTCTCTGGCGGGAGGAGGACCTGGTCGCCTCCGCGGAACAACGGTCGCGACCACGCCCTCTCGCCATCACAGTGGATGAAGAATGGAGACGGAGGGGAGGCGCAGGGAGATGCTCTTCCTCCTACCCCTGAGTTCCCTTTTTATAGCTGAGCGGGGAAGGCCAAAAGACTAGCTCTACGCCTTTGAAGAGCCCGCTTAGGTCCGGCTCATTAAGTGGCAACGAGCAAGGCCATCGACCGCCCTCCCTGTCCAATCAAAGGCACGTGAGTATCGGCCCCCGCGCGCCTTCCCATGTTCCATGCGTCTGTCACCTACCCCACGCCGTGCATGCGGCGTACGTGGCGCAAGGGGCAGACATAGTGGGAAACGTGGAACGACAGTTCCAAGGCAGAGAGAGTAAATGGGCAGCGGCCCTACAGTTTTAAAGGGACACGCAAGCCGCCTCTTTACTATTCACCACGGGATGACGCGAGCATGCTGCGGTCATTCCATGCACAACCCGCACGTCACGCATTCAACGCGGGTCATGGGGAAGTTCAACTGGCGAGGGGGTTACTGCAGTAAAACTTGGCCCCGCATACCCGCGCACTGTTTTGGGCCTAGCCCAACAACGCGTCGCGTTTATGTGTGGCCCAGGCCGAGGGGCTCCTGTCGGTGTACAAAGTAGGGGTCCTATTTGGTACCCCTTTACTTGTGCACGGGTAGTTAGAGCCGCGCCTGCAGCCACACTTAGCGGGGCAGAGGAAGGAAGCAAAGACACAAGACGGCCAGAGCAATGCCAAGCCAGAAACACGAAGAGCAGAAGGGCGAGGTGAACTCCCCCGGGAAGGCCCTTGCTGGGACGGCCTCCACAGCCCCGGCAAGAACCTTGCCGGGGCAACTTGCCCAACGCCAGCACAGCCGCCACCCTTGAGCCTAAGAGTTCCGACGCCATCACCCACATTGGAACCAAGGCTCGGGAGGTGCCTCCATGGTGGCATGCAGATCTTTGTGAAGACCAAGAACATACAAGACTAGATGAGAATCAGAAGATGAAGATCCTCGGCAAGATCCTTGCCGACGAAACCCACGATACCCCCCGGCAAGACCCTTTCCGTGGACCCCCACGACGCTGCGGCAAGACCCTTGACGGGGCCCCGGCAAGACTCTTGCCGAAGACATCCGCGGGGCCACAGTCAGGCCCCCACCCGCCAAGACTCCATCGCCGTTCCCACATAGCTGCTAGCCCACCAACTAGGCGAGCACCTGCGTGGCGGCGTGCGGCCTCCAGGACAACTCAGCAAGCACCTGTGTGGTGGCATGCAGATCTTCGTGAAGACTCTGCCACCGCACCAACTCAGCAGCCAGCGTGGCACTACACGCCTCGTCAACTCGGACGCGCGTCGAAGCCAGGCGAGGCGGCGACAGCTGGGACGAACTTCCTCGTCGTCCCCGATAAAGCAAGAAGGGCACGTCGGTAGTGCATTAAATGTGTTTGTCCTATGGTGCCAGGAGATAGACTCGACCACTGTATAGCTTTCCACCTCCTGTGTGCCACTGTGGCAGCCCCTTCAACTATAAATGGAGGCCCGCGGCGTACTAAGAGAGGATTCCGACTTTTTGGACCCTGCACGCTTTGTAGCTAGTCCAAGAACACCAGATAAACATAAACTAGCAGGAGTAGGGTATTACACATCACTTGCGGCCCAAACCTGGATAATCCCCCTGCGTTGATCTTCTAATCCCGCTCTTTCCACAGCCCCGCGCCCGCCAACCGTAGCAAGAGGGATTCTACATGATCCCGTAGGTGTCGTTTCCCCCGACACAAGGACAGTCAAGGATGTGAGACACCTGACAAGATGTGTTGCCGCGCATAGCAGATTCATCTCCAAGTCTGCCGAGCGCGCCCTGCCGTTCTTCAAAATTTTGAAGAAGGCCGGCCCTATGAAGTGGACCCCAGAAGCAGATGCAGCCTTGCAAGAGTTGAAGGCCTACTTGTCCTCTGTGCCTACCTTGGTTGCTCCCAAACCCCAGGAGCCGTTGCTGCTATACTTGGCGGCAACCAACCAAGTGGTCAGTGCGGCCTAGGTAGCGCAGAGAGAGGTGGATGAGGCAGGAAGTGAGCAGAGACCGGCAGAGTCAGAAAAAGATCAGGATAGCAATGAGCACGGCAACGATAGTAATCCCAAGGACGCGGCAAGGAAGAAAGTGGTGCAGTGCCCAGTGTACTTCGTCAGCTCCCTATTACAGGGGGCTAGATTGAGGTACTCTGGCTTGCAGAAGTTGATCTTTGGCCTCATCATGGCCTCAAGGAAACTTCGTCACTACTTCCAGCCCATGAGATCACGGTTGTTACTCGTTTTCCGTTGCAAAGGATACTCCGAAACAATGAGGCTACCGGCAGAATAGTGGAGTGGGCTTTGGAGTTATCCTGCTTTGGTTTGAAGTTTGAGAGCACATCAACTATTCAGAGCAGGGCGTTGGCAGAGTTTATTGCAGAATGGACGCCAACCCCTGATGAGGAAGTGACAGAGACAGTTATCCCCGGCAAGGAATCGCCCCAAGAATGGATTATGTATTTTGATGGTGCCTTCTCCCTGCAAGGTGCAGGGGCTGGCGTGCTTCTTGTCGCCCCCTCCGAGGGGCACTTGAAGTACGTTGTCCAAATGCATTTTGCCCGGGAAGAGGCAACCAACAATACAACTGAGTATGAAGGACTCCTTGCCGGGCTCAGGATCGCAGTTGAATTGGGAATTAATAAACTGATCATTCGAGGAGATTCATAGCTTGTGGTGAGACAAGTCAACAAGGATTACCAAAGTCCATTGATGGAGGCATACGTCGAGGAAGTGAGGAGATTGGAGGAGCACTTTGACGGATTGCAAACAGAGCATGTACCCCGTGCGGAAAACAGCATAGCTGATCATCTATCAAAGTGTCCTGTGCAGAACCTTCCTATGGAACTAGGGACTTTTGTTCTCCATCTCACTCAGCCCTCCGTACCCCCCACGACAATGGCCCGGAAAAGGAGAAAGTTGGACGCCGGAAAGCCTCTCCCGGTAGAGCCGTTTTCTCCCAGTAGATTCCCTGCTGGAAACAACTCCTCACAGCCTACCGGACCACCCCCTCCAGCCGGGTCCACAAACCCCACAAATGAGGATGGTGCTCCTGCCGCAGAGGAGGTGCCACTAGTCCTCGTTGCCGAGCCCCAGGCTCCAACTTGGGCAAGGCACATTGTCCACTTTCTCCAAACCGGAGAGCTTCCCGGCGACCAAGATGAAGCTGAAAAAGTAGCCCGGAGGGCCACTATGTATCAGTTTGTCAATGACACTCTATACAGAAGGTGGCCCAACGGTGTGAAATTGAAGTGTGTCTGCCGGGAAGAAGGAAAGGAACTGCTGGCTGAGATTCACAGAGGAATGTGCGGCTCCCACATTGGATCAAGGGCATTGGTTGGGAAAGCATTCCGGCAAGGATTCTATTGGCCCACAGCCCTCCAAGATGCGGTTGAGCTAGTCACGACATGTGAAGCCTGTTAGCTCCATTCCAAGAAAACACACCTGCCTACCTAAGCTCTTCGAACAATCCCTCTATCATGGCCATTTTTGGTCTGGGGGCTCGATATCCTTGACCCCTTCCCCCGAGCAATCGGGGGCTTTGAATTCTTGTTCGTTGCCATTGACAAGTTTACAAAGTGACCGGAAGTGACTGCCGTGAGAAAGGTGACTACTCAGTCAGCTATCAAGTTCTTGAAAGAATTGGTGTGTCATTTTGGAGTTCCAGCAAGGATCATCACCAACAATGGCACCCAGTTCATGAGTCGCGCCTTCATGCAATATGTTCATGCCCTCAGATGCAAGATCTCATTCTCCTCTGTGGCACACCCCCGGAGCAATGGACAAGCTGAGAGGGCGAACGCTGATGTGCTGCATGGACTCAAGACGAGAACTTTTGATACGCTGCAGAAGCACGGCAGGCGGTGGATCGAGGAGCTGTCAGTAGTTCTCTGGTCCCTCAGAACGACACCAAACCGAGCTACCGGGCAGACTCCCTTCTCCCTGTTCTACGGGGCAGAAGCAGTTATCCCCACGGAACTCATTTACGGGTTGATACGTCTCCAATGTATCTATAATTTTTTATTGTTCCATGCTATATTATATTCTGTTTTGGATGTTTAATGGGCTTTATTACACACTTTTATATTAATTTTTGGGACTAACCTATTAACCGGAGGCCCAGACCAAATTGCTGTTTTTTGCCTATTTCAGTGTTTCGCAGAAAAAGAATATCAGACGGAGTCCAAACGGAATGAAACCTTCGGGAACGTGATTTTCGGAACAAACGTGATCCAGAGGACTTGGAGTCTACGTCAATAAATCAACCAGGAGAGCACGAGGCAAGGGGCGCGCCTACCCCCTGGGCGCGCCCTCCACCCTCGTGGGCCCACGTTGCTCCACCGACGTACTTCTTCCTCCTACATATACCTACGTACCCCCAAACTATCAGATATGGAGCCAAAAACCTATTTCCACCGCCGCAACCTTCTGTACCCGTGAGATCCTATCTTGGGGCCTTTTTCGGCACTCCGCCGGAGGGGGCATTGATCACGGAGGGCTTCTACATCAACACCATAGCATCTCCGATGATGTGTGAGTAGTTTACCTCAGACCTTCGGGTCCATAGTTATTAGCTAGATAGCTTCTTCTCTCTCTTTGGATCTCAATACAAAGTTCTCCATGATTCTCGTGGAGATCTATTTGATGTAATCTTCTTTTGCGGTGTGTTTGTTGAGACCGATGAATTGTGGTTTTATGATCAAGATTATCTATGAACAATATTTGAATCTTCTCTGAATTCTTTTATGTATGATTGGTTATCTTTGCAAGTCTCTTCAAATTATCAGTTTGGTTTGGCCTACTAGATTGATCTTTCTTGCAATGGGAGAAGTGCTTAGCTTTGGGTTCAATCTTGCGGTGTCCTTTCCCAATGACAGCAGGGGCAGCAAGGCACGTATTGCATTGTTCCCATCGAGGGTAAAAAGATGGGGTTTATATCATATTGCATGAGTTTATCCCTCTACATCATGTCATCTTACTTAAAGCATTACTGTGTTCTTATGAACTTAATACTCTAGATGCATTCTGGATAGCGGTCGATGTGTGGAGTAATAGTAGTAGATGCAGGCAGGAGTCGGTCTACTTGTCACGGACGTGATGCCTATATACATGATCATACCTAGATATTCTCATAACTATGCTCAATTCTATCAATTGCTCGATTGTAATTTGTTCACTCACCGTAATACTTATGCTCTTGAGAGAAGCCACTAGTGAAACCTATGGCCCCCGGGTCTATTTCCCATCATATTAATCTTCCAACACTTAGTTATTTCTTTTGCCTTTTATTTTACTTTGCATCTTTATTTCTCTTTATCATAAAAATACCAAAAATATTATCTTATCATATCTATCAGATCTCACTCTCGTAAGTGACCGTTGAGGGATTGACAACCCCTTTATCGCGTTGGCTGCGAGGTTCTTATTTGTTTGTGTAGGTGCGAGGGACTCGTGCGTGATCTCCTACTGGATTGATAACTTGGTTCTCAAAAACTAAGGGAAATACTTGCTCTACTTTACTGCATCACCCTTTCCTCTTCAAGGGAAAACCAACGCAGTGCTCAAGAGGTAGCAAGAAGGATTTCTGGCGCCGTTGCCGGGGAGATTCGCGCCAAGTCAAGTCAAGACATACCAAGTACCCATCACAAACTCTTATCCCTCGCATTACATTATTTGCCATTTGCCTCTCGTTTTCCTCTCCCCCACTTCACCCTTGCCGTTTTATTCGCCCTCTCTTTTCCGTTCGCCTCTTTTTCGCTTGCTTCTTGTTTGCTCGTGTGTTGGTTTGCTTGTTTGTCACGATGGCTCAAGATAATACTAAATTGTGTGACTTCACCAATACCAACAACAATGATTTTCTTAGCACTCCGATTGCTCCTCTTACCGATGCTGAATCTTGTGAAATTAATGTTGCTTTGTTGAATCTTGTTATGAAAGATCAATTCGCCAGCCTTCCTACTGAAGATGTCGCTACCCATCTAAATAGCTTCGTTGATTTGTGTGATATGCAAAAGAAGAAAGATGTGGACAATGATATTGTTAAATTGAAGCTATTTCCTTTTTCGCTTAGAGATCGTGCTAAAGTTTGGTTTTCGTCTTTGCCTAAAAATAGTATTGATTCATGGAATAAGTGCAAAGATGCTTTTATCTCTAAGTATTTTCCTCCCGCTAAAATCATCTCTCTTAGAAACGATATCATGAATTTTAAGCAACTTCATCATGAACATGTTGCACAAGCTTGGGAGAGAATGAAATTAATGATACGTAATCGCCCTACACATGGTTTGAATCTTTGGATGATTATACAAAAACTTTATGCCGGATTGAATTTTGCTTCTAGAAATCTTTTAGATTCGTCCGCGGGAGGCACTTTTATGGAAATCACTTTAGGAGAATCTACTAAACTCTTAGATAATATTATGTTTAATTATTCTCAATGGCACACCGAAAGATCTACTAATAAAAAAGTGCATGCGATAGGAGAAATTAATGTTTTGAGTGGAAAGATAGATGAACTTATGAAATTATTTGCTACTAAAAGTGTTTCTTCTGATCCTAATGATATGCCTTTGTCTACTTTGATTGAGAATAATAATGAATCTATCGATGTGAATTTTGTTGGTCGGAATAATTTTGGTAACAACGCATATAGAGGAAACTTTAATCCTAGGCCGTATCCTAGTAACTCCTCTAATAATTATGGTAATTCCTACAACAATTCTTATGTAAATTATAATAAGATGCCCTCTGAATTTGAGACTAGTGTTAAAGAATTTATGAATTCACAAAAGAATTTCAATGCATTGCTTGAAGAAAAATTGCTCAAAGTTGATGAATTGGCTAGGAACGTTGATAGAATTTCTCTTGATGATGATTCTTTGAAACTTAGATCTATTCCACCTAAGCATGATATCAATGAGTCTCTCAAAGCCATGAGAATTTCCATTGATGAGTGCAAAGAAAGAACCGCTAGGATGCGTGCTAAGAAAGATTGCTTTGTGAAAGCGTGTTCTTCTAGTTTCTATGAAAATAAAGATGAAGATCTGAAAGTTATTGATGTGTCTCCTATTAAATGTTTGTTTTGCAATATGAATCTTGATAATGATGGGACTGAATATGAGCCACCTTTACCTAGAAGGCGTTCCAAAAATTCAGAGTCTTTAGATCTTGATGCAAAAATTGGGAAAAGTAAGATTGAAGAGATCAAAACTCTAGATATTAATGAACCCACTATTTTGGATTTCAAGGAATTTAATTATGATAATTTCTCTTTGATAGATTGTATTTCCTTGTTGCAATCCGTGCTAAATTCTCCTCATGCTTATAGCCAAAATAAAGCTTTTACTAAACATATCATCGATGCTTTGATGCAATCTTATGAAGAAAAACTTGAGTGGGAAGTTTCTATCCCTAGAAAACTTTATGATGAGTGGGAACCTACTATTCAAATTAAAATTAAAGATCATTAATGCTATGCTTTGTGTGATTTGTGTGCTAGTGTTTCCATGATTCCAAAAACTTTATGCGATTTGCTAGGTTTCCGTGAATTTGATGATTGCTCTTTAAACTTGCACCTTGCGGATTCCACTATTAAGAAACCTATGGGAAGAATTAATGATGTTCTTATTGTTGCAAATAGGAACTATGTGCCCATAGATTTCATTGTTCTTGATATATATTGCAATCCTTCATGTCCTATTATTCTTGGTAGACCTTTCCTTAGAACGATTGGTGCAATTATTGATATGAAGGAAGGGAATATTAGATTCCAATTTCCTTTAAGGAAAGGCATGGAACACTTCCCTAGAAATGAAATAAAATTACCTTATGAATCTATTATGAGAGCCACTTATGGATTGCCTACCAAAGATGGCAATACCTAGATCTATCCTTGCTTTTATGCCTAGCTAGGGGCCTTAAACGATAGCGCTTGTTGGGAGGCAACCCAATTTTATTTTAGTTTTTTGCTTTTTGCTTCTGTTTAGGAATAAATATTTGATCTATCCTCTGGTTATATTTGTTTTTATGTTTTAGTTAGTGTTTGAGCCAAGTTAAACTTATAGGATCTTCTTGGATGATAGTTATTTGATCTTCCTAAAAATTCCAGAAACTTTCTGTTCACGAAAACAATTGTTAAAAATCACCAGCACGTGATAAAATACTGATTCCAATTGGAGAAGATAAATAAACAAATTTTATAGGTCGTCCTATTTTGGTAGATGTTTTGGAGTTCCAGAAGTTTGCGTTAGTCACAGATTACTACAAACTGTTCTGTTTTTGACAGATTCTGTTTTTCGTGTGTTGTTTGCTTATTTTGATGAATATATGGCTAATAAAATAGTTTATAAACCATAGAGAAGTTGGAATACATTAGGTTTAACACCCATATAAATAAAGAATGATTTCATTACAGTACCTTGAAGTGGTGTTTTGTTTTCTTTCGCTAACGGAGCTCACGAGATTCTCTGTTAAGTTTTGTGTTGTGAAGTTTTCAAGTTTTGGGTAAAACATTTGATGGATTATGGAAAAAGGAGTGTTAAGAGCCTAATCTTGGGGATGCCCATGGCACCCCAAGATAATATAAGGACACCAAAAATCCAAAGCTTGGGGATGCCCCGGAAGGCATCCTCTCTTTCGTCTACTTCCATCGGTAACTTTACTTGGAGCTATATTTTTATTCACCACATGATATGTGTTTTGCTTGGAGCGTCTTGTATGATTTGAGTCTTTGCTTTTTAGTTTACCACAATCATCCTTGCTGTACACACCTTTTGAGAGAGACACACATGATTCGGAATTTATTAGAATACTCTATGTGCTTCACTTATATCTTTTGAGCTATATAGTTTTTGCTCTAGTGCTTCACTTATATTTTTTTAGAGCACGGTGGTGGATTTGTTTTATAGAAACTATTTTTCTCTCATGCTTCACTTATATTATTTTGAGAGTCCTACAAAACAGCATGGTAATTTGCTTAAATTGAGAAATTAGTCCTAAGGTAATATGCATTCAAGATTAGTAAAAATTATCTTATGAGTGTGTTGAATACTATGAGAAGTTTGATGCTTGATAATTGTTTTGAGATATGAAGATGGTGATATTAGAGTCATGCTAGTTGAGTAGTTGTGGATTTGAGGAATACTCGTGTTAAAGTTTGTGATTCCCGTAGCATGCACGTATGGTGAACCGTTATGTGATGAAATCGGAGCATGATTTATTTATTGATTGTCTTCCTTATGAGTGGCAGTCGGGGACGAGCGATGGTCTTTTCCTACCAATCTATCCCCCTAGGAGCATGCGCGTAATACTTTGCTTTGATAACTTGTAGATTTTTGCAATAAGTATATGAGTTCTTTATGACTAATGTTGAGTCCATGGATTATACGCACTCTCTTCCTTCCACCATTGCTAGCCTCTCTAATACCGCGCACTTTTCGCCGGTATCATACACCCACCATATACCTTCCTCAAAACAGCCACCATACCTACCTATTATGGCATTTCCATAGCCATTCCGAGATATATTGTCATGCAACTTACCACCGTTCCGTTTACTATGACACGCTCCATCATTGTCATATTGCTTTGCATGATCATGTAGTTGACATCGTATTTGTGGCAAAGCCACCATTCATAATTCTTTCATACATGTCATTCTTGATTCATTGCATATCCCGGTACACCGCCGGAGGCACTCACATAGAGTCATATTTTGTTCTAAGTATTGAGTTGTAATTGTTGAGTTGTAAGTAAATAAAAGTGTGGTGATTATCATTTTTAGAGCATTGTCCCAAGTGAGGAAAGGATGTTGGAGACTATGATTCCCCCACAAGTCGGGATGAGACTCCGGACGAAAAAAAAGAGAGGCCATAAAAAAGGCCCAAATAAAAAATGAGAGAAAAAGAGAGAAGGGACAATGTTACTATCCTTTTACCACACTTGTGCTTCAAAGTAGCACCATGATCTTCATGATAGAGAGTCTCCTATGATATCACTTTCATATACTAGTGGGAATTTTTCATTATAGAACTTGGCTTGTATATTCCAATGATGGGCTTCCTCAAAATGCCCTAGGTCTTCGTGAGCAAGCGAGTTGGATGCACACCCACTTAGTTTCTTTTGTTGAGCTTTCATATACTTATAGCTCTAGTGCATCCGTTGCATGGCAATCCCTACTCACTCACATTGATTTCTATTAATGGGCATCTCCATAGCCCGTTGATACGCCTAGTTGATGTGAGACTATCTTCTCCCTTTTTTGTCTTCTCCACAACCACCATTCTATTCCACGTATAGTTCTATGTCCATGGCTCACGCTCATGTATTGCGTGAAGATTGAAAAAGTTTGAGAACACCAAAAGTATGAAACAATTGCTTGTCTTGTCATCGGGTTTGTGCATGATTTAAATACTTTGTGTGGTGAAGATAAAGCATAGCCAGACTATATGATTTTGTAGGGATAACTTTCTTTGGCCATGTTATTTTTAGAAGAGATAATTGCTTAGTTAGTATGCTTGAAGTATTATTATTTTTATGTCAATATTAAACTTTTGTCTTGAATCTTTCGGATCTGAATATTCATACCACAATTAAGAGAATTACATTGAAAATTATGCTAAGAAGCATTCCACATCAAAAATTCTGTTTTTATCATTTACCTACTCGAGGACGAGCAGGAATTTAGCTTGGGGATGCTTGATACGTCTCCAACGTATCTATAATTTTTTATTGTTACATGCTATATTATATTCTGTTTTGGATGTTTAATGGGCTTTATTACACACTTTTATATTATTTTTGGGACTAACCTATTAACCGGAGGCCCAGACCAAATTGCTGTTTTTTTGCCTATTTCAGTGTTTCGCAGAAAAAGAATATCAAACGAAGTCCAAACGGAATGAAACCTTCGGGAACGTGATTTTCGGAACAAACGTGATCCAGAGGACTTGGAGTCTACGTCAAGAAATCAACCAGGAGAGCACGAGGCAGGGGGCGCGCCTACCCCCCCTGGGCGCGCCCTCCACCCTCGTGGGGCCCATGTTGCTCCACCGACGTACTTCTTCCTCCTATATATACCTACGTACCCCCAAACTATCAGATACGGAGCCAAAAACCTATTTCCACCGCCGCAACCTTCTGTACCCGTGAATCCCATCTTGGGGCCTTTTCCGGTGCTCCGCCGAAGGGGGCATTGATCACGGAGGGCTTCTACATCAACACCATACCCTCTCCAATGATGTGTGAGTAGTTTACCTCAGACCTTCGGGTCCATAGTTATTAGCTAGATGGCTTCTTCTCTCTCTTTGGATCTCAATACAAAGTTCTCCACGATAATCTTCTTTTGCGGTGTGTTTGTTGAGACCGATGAATTGTGGGTTTATGATCAAGATTATCTATGAACAATATTTGAATCTTCTCTGAATTATTTTATGTATGATTGGTTATCTTTGCAAGTCTCTTCAAATTATTAGTTTGGTTTGGCCTACTAGATTGATCTTTCTTGCAATGGGAGAAGTGCTTAGCTTTGGGTTCAATCTTGCGGTGTCCTTTCCCAGTGACAGCAGGGGCAGCAAGGCACGTATTGTATTGTTTCCATCGAGGATAAAAAGATGGGGTTTATATCATATTGCATGAGTTTATCCCTCTACATCATGTCATCTTACTTAAAGCATTACTGTGTTCTTATGAACTTAATACTCTAGATGCATTCTGGATAGCGGTCGATGTGTGGAGTAATAGTAGTAGATGCAGGCAGGAGTCGGTCTACTTGTCACGGACGTGATGCCTATATACATGATCATACCTAGATATTCTCATAACTATGCTCAATTCTATCAATTGCTCGACTGTAATTTGTTCACCCACCATAATACTTATGCTCTTGAGAGAAGCCACTAGTGAAACCTATGGCCCCCGGGTCTATTTCCCATCATATTAATCTTCCAACACTTAGTTATTTCTTTTGACTTTTACTTTACTTTGCATCTTTATTTCTCTTTATCATGAAAATACCAAAAATATTATCTTATCATATCTATCAGATCTCACTCTCGTAAGTGACCGTTGAGGGATTGACAACCCCTTTATCGCGTTGGTTGCGAGGTTCTTATTTGTTTGTGTACTTGCGAGGGACTCGTGTGTGATCTCCTATTGGATTGATACCTTGGTTCTCAAAAACTGAGGGAAATACTTAAGCTACTTTACTGCATCACCCTTTCCTCTTCAAGGGAAAACCAACGCGGTGCTCAAGAGGTAGCACGGGTCGCCTCGAGTGCTTGCCTACGATGAAGTAGCAAAAGATCAGCACCGGCATGATGACGTTGTGCTACTCGAGGAGAACCGTCTCCGGGCTGCTACGCGTGCTGCCCGCTATCAGCAAGCCCTGCGTTGCTATCATAGCCGCAGGGTTCATGCCCGGTGTTTTGAGGAAGGTGACCTTGTCCTTAGGCGCGTTCAGTCCGCCAAGGGTACACACAAGTTGTCACCAAAGTGGGAAGGCCCTTACCGGGTAGTACAAGTCACCAGATCGGGCGCAGTCCGTCTAGAGACCAGAGATGGCACTCAGTTGCAAAACTCATGGAATATTGAGCATCTCCGCAAGTTCTACCTGTAAGGCGCGGCTATCGGGCCCTGCCCGGCAGCCACCCTTTTGTATAGGCCTTGCCTCAGTTGCATGTAACCCCTTGTACAAAGCCGGGGCGATGACTCCGTGCAAGAGAAAATAAAGAAGCACTGTAGGGGGCCCCCAACTAAGATTGCATGCATTCATGAGCACACCAAGATCACTCCATAAGCATTTCATGAGCATTTGCATATGCATATAGATAGGATCGCATCTCGCATTCATTCTCATCTGCATGAAGTTGCAGGTTCCTGACGTGAACTTGGCTTCGTCAAGAAGTTGAGAAGATTGCGCGACACAGCGATCCCCAGCAAGCCAAACAGATAAGTTTTACCTCCTGTCCATTAGTGTTCTGTAAGGCTATAACTTGTGCATGAGAAAGCCCATCCATGACTCGAACATTGCTTCAGTCGGAATGGTCACAGTAGCCTTTGGAAAAAGAGGTCGGCGGGGGGCTGGTCCCTCTGTCTGATCCCCGACAGACGCAGTTCTCCGATAGACAAAAAGGGTACCGGCAGTATAGCCTATCGGGGAAAACTCGTTTATTTACATTAAAGAGGCATCTCACCTCTGCATGGACATACACATGCACAAGTTCCCGGCAAGGTTCATCTTTTTCATTCATATGCTAATACAAGTACAAGCATTACAGAACACAAACATGGACTCGAGAGATTACATTATTTGAATTAAAATTTGGCAGTTGCCTACAGGTTTAAGACTGAAAAAAGATAAGTTCTCCGTAAACTCCTCTCCATGTCCCTCTTGTCCGAGGTAGTGTGGTGGGAAGAGAAGGGGACGGGTGACGCGCCAGCACAACGCCACCCCGATCCTTGTCAGGAGTTGGCAAGCACAGCCTGACAAGATCGGGAGTGGTGAGGCTGCGGAGGAGGAAGACGTGTGGAGCACCTCGGTGGCCCCCTAGTCACCACCTCCATGACTAGGTGGGGGGCTCCAGCACAGGCACCGGCAGAAGACGGCACCGAGGCCCAGCCAGAAGACCCCAAAAGGAAGCGGAAGCACCAGGGGGAAAAGCCTTTTCCCGGCAGCCAGAAGAAATGGTGATGACGGCGCCAGGAAAAGAGGGGAAGAGGCAGACAGATGGGCAGCAGGTCGCCAGTATGACACAAACGCGTCGATGCAGTTGTGCTCCTACTGGGCGGCCTGCCTCCTGTCTTCTCCTTCTCCCCTGGCTTCGTCTTCATCAACACCGTTCCGAAGGAAGGCCGAGACTCCAGTCCGGCACCCCCCTCGGGAAGACGACGAGCGGCCAGGACGGCCAGGGGGCTGGAGGCACACCGCTCCCCACCTTGAAGGGCAAGAAGGCACGCCTCTTGTCGACATCAGCCCCAAGACTTCCAGGAGGGGAAGTGCTGGGATTACCAACGATCTCCAGCCCCGCCTCCCGGCCGAGCCTCGAAGGAACCAAGAAGTTCATCACACTAAGGACCAAGCTAACTCCCCGAGCATCAGCACGAGCGTGCAGCAGTGTTGGCCCCGACCAAGAGCCCAGGGCTGGCCCCAGGCTCTCCCCTTCGACATCACCAGCGGAAACAAAAGATAAGAGGAGGATAAGTGCGGGGATGGATGACTCCGCCCTCCCCTTTTATAGGCAGGGCAAGGAGGGCAGCTGCTCCATCAATGGATGGCCACCGTCCTTCTTCGCCAATTCAAGACGACCGGGCCCTCACCTTGGTGCTCTCCCGCGCCACACAACTCTGTTACCCACCCCGCGCGATGCATGCAGCATACGTGGCCAGGGATAAGGGCGTGGTGGGAAGAGTGAATTGGCCGTTTCTACCCCGTGCGTTAAAGTCATTCACGAGCCATTACTGGAGCGGCCCCACCACTATTGGCTTGACACGACGCACGGAGAAACCGGAAACCGTCCCGGAATCAAGGCTAATGAATAAGCAAAAGAGACTTCAAGAGACCAGCCTCTTCAGCAACCCTTGCCTGTGCACTTATTAGGCCCTACCCCGACGATGCTCGGCAGCGCGTTCACGGCAGGCCCGGGGGCTTTTGTCGGTGCAATAAACCCTTGGTCTGTTGCCCAGACTGTGCATAGGCACGGGAACAAGATTGAAGCACCAACCCAAGGCAGAGTACAAGGACCAAGAGATTCAAAGGACCAACATATAGATCAGAGGGACCAAGATCGAGCCGAGGAAGCAGAATATCGACAAGAGAAGGGCCTCCCTTGCCGGGCAAGCGAGCCCGGCAAGGGGCAAGGCCACCACCAGAAGAATACAACCAAGACACCCCGGCAGGGCCTGCTGGGGCTCGCGGAGGCAGAACCACCTCACCAACCACTCAAGCCTGACCCACATCGTCAATCAGTGCAGTGTCAAGCCGTGAAGTTACTGAGCGGCAGTCATTCGCCACATGGTTGCCTCTCCTTACAGAGGAAACCCACAGGTGACACCCGTCCTGCGACGTGTCAAGAGAACAGGCGCGGAGCTGGCAAGATAGCCCGGCAAGCCTTGTCGGGCAGCCAGTGATGTGACACTAAGCGGTGCATTTAATGCGCCCTGTCAGCCCGTGGAGTTAGGTATGATAGCACTGTTTGCTATCATATCAGTGCATAATGACTATTTTTCCACTGTGGTTACCCCTTGATCTATAAAAGGAGGCCCATGGAAACCCTAGAAAGGGTTACAAGGTTGGATAACTCACACCCCCATACGCGCGTAGTCGTTGCTGCCCCAAGGCAACCCCTGTCGGGCAAGTGTACTACGCTCGCCGCCATCTTTTCCACCATCAATCCACCAAAGCAGGAGTAGGGTTTTACCCCTCACGGCGGGCCAAACTTGGGTAAATTGCTTCTGTGATCCCTGCCATGCTGCCCCACGCCCCTCCGCTCTTTGTGCAATGCGTCGCCCCCTGCCGAAGCAGCAAGGGACCTCCTGGTCCCATAGATGGTCGTGGTTTCCCACGACAATAGGTCATTTTGACCTAGAAAAAAATTAGAGGGGGACTTTCGGGATGAAGCGCCGCCGTCTCGAGGCGGAACTTGGGCAGGAGCACTTTTGCCCTCCGACGGAGCGATTCCGCCGGGGGAACTTCCCTCCCGGAGGGGGAAATCATCGTCGTCGTCATCACCAACAACCCTCTCATCTTTGGGAGGGCAATCTCCATCAACATCTTCAACAGCACCATCTCCTCTCACACCCTAGTTCATCTCTTGTGTTCAATCTTTGTACCGGAACCTCAGATTGGTACCTGTGGGTGACTAGTAGTGTTGATTTCATCTTGTAGTTGATTACTATATGGTTTATTTGCTGGAAGATCATATGTTCAGATCCATTATGCTATTTAATACCCCTCTGATCTTGAGCATGATTATCATTTGTGAGTGGTTACTTTTGTTCTTGAGGTCACGAGAGAAGTCATGTTGCAAGTAATTATATGAACTTGATATGTGTTCGATATTTTGATGATTTGTATGTTGTGATTCCCTTAGTGGTGTCATGTGAACGTCGACTACATGGCACTTCACCAGATTTGGGCCTAAGGGAAAGTATTGTGGAGTAGTTATTAGATGATGGGTTGCTAGAGTGACAGAAGTTTAAACCCTAGTTTATGCGCTACTTCGTAAGGGGCCGATTTGGATCCAAAAGTTTAATGCTATGATTAGATTTTATCTTAATGCTCTCGGCGCACTGGATCGTTGGCTCCGGCTCAAGTACTAGAAGAAGAATTACATAGAATGCTTGGCATAAAATATGTGAATGATGAACATGATTGCAATGTTGTTAGTATGAATTCTTTGAATACCCATGATTCTAATGATATGCAAAGCCACAAGCTTGGGGATGCTATGTTTGATGAAGATGATATGTTTTGTCCCCCAAGTTTTGATGAGCAAATTTATTATGATGAAAGCATGCCTCCTATTTATGATGATTATATTGATGAAAGTGGGTTTGGAAGAGTGTCAACTTTAGGAAGTAATGATCACACTATTTTGGAGGGTGTTGAATCTTATAATATTTATGTAAGTGGATTTGTAGAGGTCATGACTTTATTTAGTGATGATTCCACTATTTCAGAAGAGGTTCCAATTGGTTATGAGAACAAAGTTGCTATCTATGATGATTATTGTGATGACTTGTATGCTATTAAGAATAATGATAACCATGAAAATTGGCATCATGATTTTAATTTTCAATTGGATTATGCCTCACATGATAGTTATTTTGTTGAGTTTGCTCCCACTACTATTCATGAGAAGAAATTTGCTTATGTGGAGAGTAGTAAATTTTCTATGCTTGTAGATCATGAAAAGAATGCTTTATGTGATGGTTATATTGTTGAACTCATTCATGATGCTACTGAAAATTATTATGAGGGGGGAACTTATGCTTGTAGGAATTGCAATAATATCAAGTTTCCTCTCTATGTGTTGAAAATCTTGAAGCTATGCTTGTTTTGCCTTCCTATGCTAGATCATTATTGTTCCCATAAGTTGTTTGCTCACAAAATCCCTATGCATAGGAAGTGGGTTAGACTTAAATGATCTAGTCATATTCTTCATGATGCTCTCTTTGTGTTTCAATTCTTATCTTTTATGTGAGCATCATTGAAATCATCATGCCTAGCTAGGGGCGTTAAACGTTAGCGCTTGTTGGGAGGAACCCAATTTTATTTTTGTTCTTTGCTTTTTGCTCCAGTTTAGTAATAAATAATTCATCTAGCCTCTGTTTAGATGTGGCTTTATGTTTTAATTAGTGTTTGTGCCAAGTAGAACCTTTGGGAAGACTTGGGTGAAGTCTATGCGATCTTGCTGTAAAAAACAGAAACTTTTGCGCTCACAAGATTAGCTGCCATTTTTTTTACTGGAGAGTGCTTTTAGGTTGATTATTTTTGCAGATGATTAATAGACAAATTCCTCAGGTCCACCTATTTATTACAGAATTTTTGGAGTTACAGAAGTATTCGAATGATACAGATTACTACAGACTGCTCTGTTTTTGACAGATTCTGTTTTCTATGTGTTGTTTGCTTATTTTGATGAATCTATGAGTAGTATGGGAGGGTATGAACCATAGAGAAGTTGGAATGCGGTAGATATTACACCAATATGAATTTAGAATGAGTTCACAACAGTACCTAAGTGGTGATTTATTTTCTTATACTAACGGAGCTTACGAGTTTTCTGTTAAGTTTTGTGTTGTGAAGTTTTCAAGTTTTGGGTAAAGATTCGATGGACTATGGAATAAGGAGTGGCAAGAGCCTAAGCTTAGGGATGCCCAAGGCACCCCAAGGTAATATTCAAGGACAACCAAGAGCCTAATCTTGGGGATGCCCCGGATGGCATCCCCTCTTTCGTCTTCGTTCATCGGTAACTTTACTTGGAGCTATATTTTTATTCACCACATGATATGTGTTTTGCTTGGAGCGTTATCTTATTTTATTTTGTTTTGCTTTCTGTTTGAATAAAATACCAAGATCTTAAATTCTTAAATGTTGGAGAGTCTTCACATAGTTACATAATTATTCGACTACTCATTAATCTTCACTTATATCTTTCGGAGTAGTTTGTCAGTTGCTCTAGTGCTTCACTTATATCCTTTTAGAGCACGGCGGTGGTTTTATTTTGAAGAAATAGATGAACTCTCATGCTTCACTTATATTATTTTTAGAGTCTTAAACAGCATGGTAATTTGCTGGGATTATAAAATTTAGTCCTAATATGATAGGCATCCAAGAGGGATATAATAAAAACTCTCATATAAAGTGCATTGAATACTATGAGAAGTTTGATTCCTTATGATTGTTTTGAGATATGAAGATGGTGATATTAAGAGTCATGCTAGTGAGTAGTTGTGAATTTGAGAGATACTTGTGTTAAAGTTTGTGATTCCCGTAGCATGCACGTATGGTGAACCGTTATGTGATGAAGTCGGAGCATGATTTATTTATTGATTGTCTTCCTTATGAGTGGCGGTCGGAGACGAGCGATGGTCTTTTCCTACAAATCTATCCCCTAGGAGCATGCGCATAGTAGTTCGTTTCGATAACTAATAAATTTTTGCAATAAGTATATGAGTTCTTTATGACTAATGTTGAGTCCATGGATTATACGCACTCTCACCCTTCCACCATTGCTAGCCTCTCTAATGCCGAGCATCTTTCGCCGATACCATACACCCACCATATACCTTGCTCAAAACAGCCACCATACCTACCTATTATGGCATTTCCATAGCCATTCTGAGATATATTTCCATGCAACTTTCCACCATTCCATTTATTATGACACGCTCCATCATTGTCATATTGCTTTGCATGATCATATAGTTGACATCGTATTTGTGGCAAAGCCACCGTTCATAATTCTTTCATACATGTCACTCTTGATTCATTGCACATCCCGGTACACGGCCGGAGGCATTCACATAGAGTCATATTTGTTCTAAGTATCGAGTTGTAATTCTTGAGTTGTAAGTAAATAAAAGTGTGATGGTCATCATTATTAGAGCATTGTCCCATGTGAGGAAAGGATGATGGAGACTATGATTCCCCCACAAGTCGAGATGAGACTCCGGATGAAAACAAAAGAGAAAGAAAAAGAAGCCATAAAAAAGGAGAAGGCCCAAAAAAATGAGGGAAAAAGAGAGAAGGGGCAATGCTACTGTCCTTTTACCACACTTGTGCTTCAAAGTAGCACCATGATCTTCATGATAGAGAGTCTCCTATGTTGTCATTTTCATATACTAGTGGGAATCTTTCATTATAGAACTTGGCTTGTATATTCCAATGATGGGCTTCCTCAAAATGCCCTAGGTCTTCGTGAGCAAGCGAGTTGGATGCACACCCACTTAGTTTCTTTTTGAGCTTTCATACACTTATAGCTCTAGTGCATCCGTTGCATGGCAATCCCTACTCACTCACATTGATATCTATTGATGGGCAACTTCATAGCCCGTTGATATGCCTAGTTGATGTGAGAATATCTTCTCCCTTTTTGTCTTCTCCACAACCACCATTCTATTCCACCTATAGTGCTATGTCCATGGCTCACGCTCATGTACTGCGTGAAGATTGAAAAAGTTTGAGAACATCAAAAGTATGAAACAATTGCTTGGCTTGTCATCGGGGTTGTGCATGATTTAAATATTTTGTGTGATGAAGATAGAGCATAGCTAGACTATATGATTTTGTAGGGATAACTTGCTTTGGCCATTTTATTTTGAGAAGACATGATTGCTTTGTTAGTATGCTTGAAGTATTATTGTTTTCATGTCAATATTAAACTTTTGTTTTGAATCTTATGGATCTGAATATTCTTGCCACAATAAAGAAGATTACATTGATAAATATGTTAGGTAGCATTCCACATCAAAAATTATGTTTTTATCATTTACCTACTCGAGGACGAGCAGGAATTAAGCTTGGGGATGCTTGATACGTCTCCAACGTATCTATAATTTTTTATTGTTCCATGCTATTATATTATCCATCTAGGATGTTTTATATGCTATTTTATATGATTTTTGGGACTAACCTATTAACCTAGAGCCCAGTGCCAGTTTCTGTTTTTTCCTTGTTTTTGAGTATCGCAGAAAAGGAAAACCAAACGGAGTCCAATTGACTTGAAAATTGACGGAGATAATTTTTGGACCAGAAGAAGCCCACGGAGTATCGGAGATGGGCCAGAAGAGTCCCGAGGCACCCACGAGGGTGGGGGCGCGCCCTATCCCCCTAGGCGCGCCCCCTACCTCGTGGCCGCCTCGGAGACCCTCCTGACCTGTTCCCGATGCCAAAACCTCTTATATATACAGAAACCCCCAAAACATAACCTAGATAGGGAGTCCCGCCGCCGCAAGTCTCTGTAGCCACCAAAAACCAATCGGGACCTTGTTCCGGCACCCTGCCGGAGGGGGGAACCCTCACCGGTGGCCATCTTCATCATCCCGGCGCTCTCCATGACGAGGAGGGAGTAGTTCACCCTTGGGGCTGAGGATATGTACCAGTAGCTATGTGTTTGATCTCTCTCTCTCTCGTGTTCATGAGGTGGTACGATCTTGATGTATCGCGAGCTTTGCTATTATAGTTGGATCTTATGATGTCTCTCCCCCTCTACTCTCTTGTAATGGATTGAGTTTTCCCTTTGAAGTTATCTTATCGGATTGAGTCTTTAAGGATTTGAGAACACTTGATGTATGTCTTGCATGTGCTTATCTGTGGTGACAATGGGATATCACGTGATCTACTTGATGTATGTTTTGGTGATCAACTTCCGGGTTCCGTGACCTCGTGAACTTATGCATAGGGGTTGGCACACGTTTTCGTCTTGACTCTCCGGTTGAAACTTTGGGGCACTCTTTGAAGTTCTTTGTGTTGGTTGAATAGATGAATCTGAGATTGTGTGATGCCTATCGTATAATCATACCCACGGATACTTGAGGTGACATTAGGGTTTTGGTTGATTTGTGTCTTAAGGTGTTATTCTAGTACGAACTCTAGGATAGATTGAACGGAAAGAATAGCCTCGCGTTATTTTACTACGGACTCTTGAATAGATCGATCAGAAAGGATAACTTTGAGGTGGTTTCGTACCCTACAATAATCTCTTCGTTTGTTCTCCGCTATTAGTAACTTTGGAGTGACTCTTTGTTGCATGTTGAGGGATAGTTATATGATCCAATTATGTTATTATTGTTGAGAGAACTTGCACTAGTGAAAGTATGAACCCTAGGCCTTGTTTCAACGCATTGCAATACCGTTTACGCTCACTTTTATCGCTTGTTACCTTACTGTTTTTATAATTTCAGATTACAAAAACCTATATCTACCATCCATATTGCACTTGTATCACCATCTCTTCGCCGAACTAGTGCACATATACAATTTACCATTGTATTGGGTGTGTTGGGGACACAAGAGACTCTTTGTTATTTGGTTGCAGGGTTGTTTGAGAGAGACCATCTTCATCCTACGCCTCCCACGGATTGATAAACCTTAGGTCATCCACTTGAGGGAAATTTGCTACTGTCCTACAAACCTCTGCACTTGGAGGCCCAACAACGTCTACAAGAAGAAGGTTGTGTAGCAGACATCAATAACTCATCTATGTCAGCAGAGCTCCAAATCTTAGTTTCTAGTCAGATTTTCAGTTTGTGAAGCAACCATATTTTATATTGCTTCATTTAAGCTGAAAATTTACCAGGACATTCTCCTATCCATATACACTCTCTCTCCACCAAGTCTTGGATCAATTCATTAATCCATTTGCCATGTGCATTTTTTCCAAGTTTTTATCCAGAGAGAAGCTATATGAAGCAAGTGCTAGTTTGGCTAACCCAAATGGCCTGAAACTCTTTGAGTATCTTCATTTCTCTATATCATTGGGCCATGCCCATTTTCAGCTCACTTCAATCAACTATGTGAGTGCACCTTCATGATCTTGATTCTGGACCAGATTATGCAGTTGTTAAGCAACCATGATAAATCTTAGTCCATTTCCTCTCTAACTTCACAGGATCATAGTCCTTTCTAGCCTGAACACCTCGGACATCATGTTTAGCCCTTAGCATCTCCATGTGGATGACAGTGACCTTATTAAGTTTGCAACAGCAAACTTCAGAGGATCATTACCACCTAACCACAGTGCTCCTAATCAATTCATCACCACATTTGTAACCTAGCTTGGAGGGACTACATGTGTGACATGGTCGGCCTAGCCAAAACGCGCCGCTTGCACCCGTGCCCATGGTGATCACGCTTGCGTCATGACTAATTGCGAGCATTGGCTCGTTCCAGCCACTGTTCTCGTCCCCTCCCTCGTCGTCTCGACGTGCAACCTTGTCCAGGAGCTCCCCCGTGCTCGTCTGCGTCATCCCGTTCCCGGACCACCTCTTGGTTTGCCATGAATGCGCCACTAGAGCCGTGCTCGTGACGCGTCCGGCGCCTGTCCTCCATTAGAGCTCGGCTTGAGCTTACATGTGATGCTCTAGAGTCTTCCCCGCGGCCATATAAGAGTGCCCCGAGTCCTCCGGCACCTCACCCACTCCTCCCTCACTTCATTTGCTCACCGGAATCGCCACATCTCACCGGAGTTCGCCGTTCGTCCTCGGCCATCATCGGAGTTCGAGCTACCCCGGCCAAACCGAGCCTCCCCTCTCTGTCCTACCACCTCCACCGCACTCCCCACATCCCCGCGGTTCGCCCCACCCCCTCTCCCCTCGCCGGAGCAGCTGCATCACCGAAGATCACCACCGCCGCCGCCTCTGCCTCCTCCCTGCCTCCTCTCGTCGTCGCCTCCCCTACCCTCCCCGGCAGCCGTTTCCCCCCTGAACGGAGGCGCCACGGCCCCGCGGTCCCGCCGGTGGCCTCAGCTCGACCGGAGCTGGTCGGCCCCTCGCCGCCTCCCTCCCCTGCTCCTCCTCTGTTTCATGGGAGCACAGGCGCAGGGAGGAAGAAGACGAGCGCCTGCCCCCCCTGCGCCTGGGACCCGCGCGCCTGTGGCCCAGCCACCTCTGCCCACGTGGCAAGTGGAGACGGTTTTACGAGTGTACGTTTTCGTAATCTAAAAGCGTATTTCTTTCCTCTTTGTCCAAAAGTACGTTTTCTATGTCTGAAAGCGTATCTCCCTCTACTGCGGCCAAGAATGCGTTTTCTCTGTTCCGAAAGCGTATTATCTTAAATCCGTTTCTGTCTTATCCACTCAGGGACCCGCTGGTAATAAAATAATCACACATTAGTCCCTGAACTTCCACCCCTCGTATCTCCACGACCGTAACTCCGATTGAGGTGAAACCAACGCTCACTTCTTCGTATCATCAAGATATTTCTATTGGTAACATTTTAACTAGGTGGTACCATAGTGAAAATGACCATTTTGCCCTTGCTTCTAATCAGCCCCTCCGAGAGAAAATCGTCCGACATTTCGCTTTGCGGCTTCACCGCACTTCTTCCCGGAGTCTCTGTCGCCCCCAGGCAAGCCAGAACAGCCACTTGCATGGTAGCCATAAAGTATCCATGGTTTCTACTTTAATATTTAATAAAAGTTTGCCTGTTATCTGTCTGCTTGTTTGCTACTACTGTTGTTGTTTCGGTTATGCTCGTGGTTTCATGTTCACCTTCACGCTATGTTCCGATGCATCTTGTTATCTTGTACTACTTGCTAGTATTATTTTCTCATGTTATGCTTGGTAGTAGTAGCACATGCTAGTAGCAGTGATGTTCTTCCTGATGCATGCTTGTTTATCAAAGTACCGTTGTTATGCATGTTCCTTTGCATCTAGTTGGTCACATGCTTACTTGGTAGTGTTCTTGCTATTTTCTTGCACGGTATTTATTTATGATGCTAGTAGTCATGCTATGCTCATGTGTAACATTATGCCTATGCTCGTCGGTATGCCATGCTCACATGGTTTAATGCTTCATTGTGGTTATGCTCGATGGTTATGTTGCACCTCCATGCTTATGTTGATACCATGCTCATGCATTGTAGCTGCATCATGTTATTTTAATATGGCTCAGCTCATTGCATTCAAATTTAACTGAATAATAATGAACTTGAACAACTGTTGGCTGAGTCATGGTGCCACCAAATCGAGCTGACCAGTGCAACCACATTTGCCTTTTTTGGGAAGGCCCTAATGTTGTCTATTGTCATGCCTCTCGCCGGTGCCTCCAAAGAGGGAAGGTTATGGGCGCGCGCTACCCTGATCAGGTAGGCGGACATAAACCTTGTGTGCTCGTTGTTGTTGTTTTGATACTGGGTCCCCATTTGGGATCGTTTATGTTTGGCCACGATGGTGGCGTTGGATGTCACGGGTTGACATCGGGGCCACCCATGGCTTAGCCCAAAGGGGAGTTGGTCAGAGTGGCCAGGAGAGTGTCATGGCAATGGGTTGGTTTTGCCAGAACGCCGTTGGTCCACCCGAATGGGAGTGCGAGGCCATGGGTTCCGTGGTGTGGGTACAGTGTACTAAACTCTGCCGAATGTGTGTTTAAATCTATCGATAGCCGCGCCCGTGGATATGGGCCCAGTTCGTAGTCGGTCACACTATGAGCCAACTATAGTAATAACTTGATTAATAATAACCCCGGTTCGATGATGAGAAAGAGATTGGTTGTGATCGAGGGAGGATCACGGAGGTATCGTGGATACCGAAGTTGGTTGATCTTTATGTGATCGCAAGATGATCACAGAGGTATCATGGATAACGATGTGGGTGAGTGGATGTATGAGATGGTTACGAGGTAACTGCCGAACAAGAGTAAGTTGGTGCATGATATGGTTTACCTGTTGCATGTAGTATCATCATGATTATATGCTGAGGTCATGCTAATGTTATTTTAGCCGTATCATGTTTAGTTTTTGCATGCCATGTATCATGTTCATGATTGCTTTAACCTGCTAATGCCATGTTGTTGTTTGTCTTGACTGCTTTTGGTTTATTGTGAGCTTGCAAGTACATTCAATGTACTGACCTGGCGTGTCATGCCAGTTTGCAGGTCGTGCCTGGATTGCTTGCTTGTTTGGTGTGGTTCTTGTGTTCGCGAGCTAGGATAAACGTTCCAGCCAGAGTCCCTGCGGATTGGAGTCCATCATTGTCGTTCGTTGTTCCGCTGCCAGTAGAGGTTCAGCTGCCTCGAGTTGTTATGCTACTTGCATAGAGCAACTGTGGTTGGCGTAGCGTCGTCATGCCGATGTTATTCATTGTAATATCGGAGACCTTGTATTCGTATTCGTATTGTAATAGAGAGCTGGTTTGTTCTATGCTAAGTAGTGATGTATTCCAGAAGACTTCACCTTGATCTCCAGGCTGGAATACGGGGCATTCCGGTTTCTCTGAGCCGGGTGCCACAGGGCTTGGTATGAGAGCAGGTCTGGATGTAGAGTGTCCTAGTCTGCATGAACATTAGAAAAAGGTAGTATAGGGTCTGGTTGTTGCCCTTGCTTGTTGCATTTATTTGCTGCATATAGTCTTATTCGGTTACCCCTAACCCCTGTTTCATGCGTAGATGGCGGTCAGCTTCCACGAGTTCAATGCCATCCCCAGAGCTCCCGGTGTTGTTCCTATTGCGTTCAGTCCCACTCCTACACCTCTCAGCTTTGCCGCCCTCCTTGGTGATATGTGGCATAGCATTTGTCCCCATGGAGATCCACCCCATTATCAAGTATTCCAGTTTTCTGCCGGAGGAAGAATCCTGGAGTATGTTGCTCATGTGCATCTGTCAGCCCCGATTCCTGTTGGTAAGCGCACCTATAGTTTCCACGGTGGTTACGGCGCTACTCCCGAGTGTGCCGTTCAGCTTGCCGCAATGGCAGGAATCACCGGTCTTCGCCATCAAGAGAGCATGGTGCAAGAGAACCGTGCTTATCAATACTATCCCACCATCATCGAGAATCCTAAGCGAATCAGGTTCCCCTCTGTCAATCCTCAAGATAACCCGGCTATCCTCGCCATGTCCCGTTACATGACGACCGAGTGTCTTCTTATTTCTGAATTAGTCCGAGACGCCATTCGAGCCAGGAGATTGCTTGGTGCTTCCCTACCTCAGTCTCCACCAGCTTCTCCAACCCCTCCGCCTCATCCATGCGGAGTTTCGGAGTCAGCAGTTCCACTCGCTACTCCCTTAGCTTCTTCATCAGTTTTGGAGCGTTTTCTCGAGCGTAGGGTGTAGTGCATGTGCATCTACTGTAGTATCATGCTTGTGTGTGCCTGTGTGGAGTATTTATGTAGCTTGTTTGCTGTGTGCTTTATTGCAATCGATCATTTTCTTGTGCTTCTTTGAATCTTCAGTGTTACCCCCTTATGGAAAATTGCTCATCAATCAACACCGGTTCAGAAGAAGCCATGAGAAGTAAAGATATACACCAAGGAACTCAGTTAAAAGCAATGATATTTTCAGTTGACAGCATTGTATTGCAGACATCCGGTCTGAATACAAAATTATATTTTGCTCAGACTTTCAGTAACAAGTACCCGTCAGAGATACATCTTTATTGCAGCAATGATTAAACCAGCAGGAGCACAAAATTGGATCTAAGTCCAACATGCATTTCAAGTCAAAGCAAGAAGGACAGTCAGACAATTCTTGTCATACAAGTAATCAGCAATGTCAAGAATATGTATATATATATATGTCATCCCGTTCACAAAGAAAATCAGTCCAGTCCTTCACCACAACTTAACAGCGAAGCGTACAAGACACGATTCCCCAGTCTGCATCCGTAAGGTATGAATGGATTCCCATGCAAGATATTCGGTCTTCTTCAATAAGATACTGCAAAAGCTTCTGGCATAAGGTACTGAGTCTTCCCTAGTAAGTCCTTAAGGGGGGAAGCTTATAAGGTACGCTACCCAGCCTTCCTCAGCAAGATATTCGCCGAAAGCTTCGAGCACAAGCCATCCAGTCTTCCTCAGCAAGATACCCCCGGTGGCATTCAACGCAATTTTCCCAATCTTCTTCAGCACGGCACTAGTACAAGAAAATAAACAATGGGTTGTCAGCATATGGCAGTGTTTTCCAAGTGTCAAATCTGCAACAGTTGGGTCAGAAACAAGAATCAGTCAGAACAAAGGTATGCCTCGAGAATCAGATATTTCTTCATACAGTGAGTATGATGTCAAGTTTTCATGCAAGTTCCTCGCACAAGGAAGAATTCATGGTACACATCCGACAACCTCACTGGACATGCAAGTAACAGAAAACCAGTGGGTGATGCAAGAATCGACAAGTCTTGAAGAAAGACAACATTGAGACACCATCTTGGCAGTAATTATCAAGATCAGCTCCGCACACCCGACAAGGTGATGTTATTAATCATGTCACTGTCCGGCATGTCAACGCCAAAAATGAGATCCGTACGAACACACGTGAACCGGGTAAATATCCCGAGACTCGAGACCAAAGTATGAATTGCAAGATATTGCACATGACAGTACTCAGGGCCGCAAAAATAGTCAAGGATATATAAGGCCCCACTCTTTCAGTTAAAGATCCAAATGAAGAATGAAGGAGCAAGACCAACAACAAAAGACCTCGTATCAAGGCAACTAGCTCAGTCCACAATATGCTCAGAACTGTCAGCATTGAATACCCAAGTGTGTCAAGTCCAACCCAAGGACAACTCAACATATTGACCTCAGCGACCATGCTAAAGCATCGCACGACCTACTATCCACATGAGAATACCGGAAAAATGAAGAATCGGGGTATTAAATCACAAAGCATGTGCTCTCACATATGGGAATTGATTAAAAATAGCCTGCCGTGAGCGGGATTCTTTGCCAAGATCATCGCTAGTCAAGTCTGCAAATGTTATCACCTGGAGATGGTGCATTTTTCTATCAGTCACGTCAAGCGGCAGTCAAACCTTTGGTACAGATTGGATACTCAAGACTGTGAAGCCAGTCAAGAGAAGTCAGAAACTCCTGCAAGATGCCAGAATCCATCAGAAGAACAGGTATGATTCACATCACTATTTTGAGCCCAGAAGGCATGCATACATATTCGAGCAACACGATGCTTGGATAGAAGAGATTCTTTGTTCCACGGGAAGATGTGTTCCCAACCCCATGGAATATTCTCAGTACCCGATACGAGAATAACATCTCCAGCAAGGATCAATATCAAGAAGGACACGTATGTCAGTAATGATGATCTTTCGGACCTCAGCTAAGCCAGCAGATATGAAGGAAAAATTGGAGTCAGTATGAACAGGAACATATGAGGTAAGTCCCGTCCGTATGTCAGACACGGTGAAGCAAACCACCCTAGATCAAGACAGTCAGTCAGACGCAATTCGGTGGGAACATAATATAAGAGTAAATAAGAGAAACCCGAGTTGGAAACGGTTTCTTCCAGTCGGAATATTTACTTTTTCCCTAAGCAACCAAATCTCGAGGATGAGATTTCTTTAAGGGGGGAAGGTTTGTAACACCCTGGATTTTTCCCTTTTCTTTTTCTGATGATTTTCTTGGATTTCTTTATTTGATTGCTTTTCTGTGGCTATGTGGTCCTAAAACATGGGAAGATCATATCTTCCTAGGTTTTATAGTGGCTTGCTATCCTCATCATCATCCCAAGATCATGTCGATTTCATCCTTGACCTAATCCCAATATTCTTTTTAGGGAATATTCCTTTTCTATTAAAGGAATATGTTTTTTGAGTTGGCATAGATCGAGATTAGGATTTGTCACTCCGAGTATCGGAGAGGTATCTCTGGGACCTCTCGGTAATACACATCATAAGCTTGCAAGCAAATGACTAAGGATTTAGTCACTGATGCCTGCTAGACTACGTCGGTATTTCCCCAAAGAGGAAGGGATGATGCAGCACAATGACGGTAGGTATTTCCCTCAGTGATGAGACCAAGGTTATCGAACCAATAGGAGAACCAAGCAACACTACATAAATAGCACCTGCCCACAAATAACAAATACCCGCAACCCGACGTGTTAAAGGGGTTGTCAATCCCTTTCGGGTAACGGCACCAGAAATTGGCAAACGGACATGAGAAAGTTGTAATAATTTGATAGATAGATCTCGTGGGAATGCGAGATAAAATAAATTGCAGCAAGGTATTTTTGCTTTAATAGATCTGGAAATAAAAGCAAATAAAATAGATCGCAAAGGCAAATATAAGGAGAAAGAGACCCTGGGCCGTAGATTTCACTAGTGGCTTCTCTCGAGAAAAATAGCAAACGGTGGGTAAACAAATTACTGTTGAGCAATTGATATAACTTCAAATAATCATGATGATATCCAGGCAATGATCATTATATAGGCATCACGTCCAAGATTAGTAGACCGACTCCTGCCTGCATCTACTACTATTACTCCACACATTGACCGCTATCCAGCATCCATCTAGTGTATTAAGTTCATGGAAAAGCAGAGTAATGCAATAAGAACGATGACATGATGTAGACAAGATCTATTTATGTAGAAATAGACCCCATCTTTTTATCCTTAATAGCAACGATACATACGTGTCGGTTCCCCTTCTGTCACTGGGATCAAGCACCGTAAAATCGAACCCATCATAAAGTACCCCTTCCCATTGCAAGATAAATAGATCAAGTTGGCCAAACAAAACCCAAATATCAGAGAAGAAATACGAGGCTATAAGCAATCATGCATGAAAGAGATCAAAGACTCAAATAACTTTCATGGATAAAAAGATTGATATGATCATAAACTCAAAGTTCATCCGATCCCAACAAACACACCGCAAAAAGAGTTACATCATATGGATCTCCAAGAGACCATTGTATTGAGAATCAAGAGAGAGAGAGAGGAAGCCATCTAGCAACTACCTACGAACCCGTAGGTATACAAAGAACTACTCACGCATCATTGGAGAGGCACCAATGGACATGATGAACCCCTCCGTGATGGTGTCGAGATTGGATCTGGTGGTTCTGGAACTTGCGGCGGCTGGATTGATTTTCGTCGACTCCCCTAGGGTTTATGGAATATTGGGGTATTTATAGAGTAAAGAGGCGGTCCGGGGGGCACCCGAGGTTGGCACAACCCACCAGGGCGCGTCTGGGCCTCCAGGCGTGCCCTGGTGGGTTGTGCTCCCCTCGGAGCAGCCCCCACGTGCTTCTTCGGCCCACTGGATGTCTTCTGGTCCAAAGTAAATCCACAGAAAGTTTTGCTGCGTTTGGACTCCGTTTGGTATTGATTTCCTGCGATGTAAAAAACATGCAAAAACATAGGAACTCACACTTGGCACTATGTCAATAGGTTAGTACCAAAAAATGATATAAAATGACTATAAAATGATTATAAAACATCCAAGATTGATAATTTAACAACATGGAACAATAAAAAATTATAGATACCTTGGAGACGTATCAGTCACGAGGTGATGTATTACGGAACGAGTAAAGAGACTTGCCGGTAACGAGATTGAACTAGGTATGAAGATACCGACGATCGAATCTTGGGCAAGTAACATACTGATAGACAAAGGGAATAACGTATGTTGTCAAAGCGGTTCGACCGATACAGATCTTCATAGAATATGTAGGAGCCAATATGAGCATCCAGGTTCCGCTATTGGTTATTGACCAGAGAGGTGTCTCGGACATGTCTACATAGTTCTCGAACCCGTAGAGGTCCGCACGCTTAACATTCAATGATGATATAAAATTATATGAGTTATGTGATTTGATGACCGAATGTTGTTAGGAGTCCCGGATGCGATCACGGACATGACGAGGAGTCTTGAAATGGTCGAGAGGTAAAGATTGATATATAGGACAATGGTATTTGGACACCGGAAGTGTTCCGGAGGGTACCAGGTACATATCGGGTCACCGGAAGGGGTTCCGGGCACCCCCGTCAAAAGATATGAGCCTTATGGGCCAAGAGGGGAAACCCACCAGCCACCAGGGGCTGGTGCGCCCCCCATATGGGCTGAACCAAGGGGAGAAGGAAAGAAGGGAAGAGAAAGGAAAGGGGGGATTTGACCTCCCCCTTCCCTTTCTCCCCCCTCCTCTTTCCTTCCCCCTCCAACTAATATGGAAAGGGGGCGCGGCCAAGGGGGAACCCAAGTAGGATTCGGTCCTACTTGGGGCACCTCCTGGCCTCTCCCCTCCCCTCCCACCTATAGATATGTGGGGGGTGCCCCTAGCACACACTGCTACCTCTTGAGCACTGCGTTGGTTTTCCCTTGAAGAGGAAAGGGTGATGCAGCAAAGTAGCGTAAGTATTTCCCTCAGTTTTGAGAACCAAGGTATCAATCCAGTAGGAGGCTACGCGCGAGTCCCTCGCACCTACACAAAACAAATAAATCCTCGCAACCAACGGGATAAGGGGTTGTCAATCCCTACATGGTCACTTACGAGAGTGAGATCTGATAGATATGATATGATAATATTTTTGGTATTTTTATGATAAAGATGTTGGGAATCGTAGCATAATTTTAAAATTTTCCTACGTTCACCAAGATGCATCTATGGAGTGTACTAGCAACGAGGGGAAGGTAGTGCATCTACATACCCTTGTAGATCACGAGCGGAAGCGTTCCAATGAACGTGGATGACGGAGTCGTACTCGCCGTGATCCAAATCACCGATGACCGAGTGCCGAACGGACGGCACCTCCGTGTTCAACACACGTATGGTGCAGCGACGTCTCCTCCTTCTTGATCCAGCAAGGGGGGAGGAGAGGTTGATGGAGATCCAGCAGCACGACGGCGTGGTGGTGGATGTAGCGGATCTCGTGCAGGGCTTCGCCGAGCTTCTACGAGAGAGAGAGAGAGAGAGGTGTTGCAGGGGAGGAGGGAGGTGCCCAAGGCTGTTGTCTGCTGCCCTCCCTCCCCCCCTTTATATAGGCCCCCTGGGGGGGCGCCGGCCCTGGAGATCAGATCCAAGGGGGGGGGGCGGCGGCCAAGTGGGGGGGAAGGGGTGCCTTGCCCCCCAAGGCAAGGGGGAACTCCCCCCTAGGGTTCCCAACCCTAGGCGCATGGGGGGAGGCCCAAGGGGGGCGCCCCAGCCCACCAGGGGCTGGTTCCCTTCCACTTTCAGCCCACGGGGCCCTCCGGGACAGGTGGCCCCACCCGGTGGACCCCCGGGACCCTTCCGGTGGTCCCGGTACAATACCGATAACCCCCGAAACTTTCCCGGTGGCCGAAACTGGACTTCCTATATATAATTCTTCACCTCCGGACCATTCCGGAGCCTCTCGTGACGTCCGGGATCTCATCCGGGACTCCGAACAACTTTCAGTTATCCGCATACATATATCTCTACAACCCTAGCGTCACCGGACCTTAAGTGTGTAGACCCTACGGGTTCGGGAGACATGCAGACATGACCGAGACGCCTCTCCGGTCAATAACCAACAGCGGGATCTGGATACCCATGTTGGCTCCCACATGTTCCACGATGATCTCATCGGATGAACCACGGTGTCGAGGATTCAATCAATCCCGTATACAATTCCCTTTGTCAATCGGTATGTTACTTGCCCGAGATTCGATCGTCGGTATCCCAATACCTTGTTCAATCTCGTTATCGGCAAGTCTCTTTACTCGTACCGCAATGCATGATCCCGTGACTAACGCCTTAGTCACATTGAGCTCATTATGATGATGCATTACCGAGTGGGCCCAGAGATACCTCTCCGTCATACGGAGTGACAAATCCCAGTCTCGATCCGTGCCAACCCAACAGACACTTTTGGAGATACCCGTAGTGCACCTTTATAGTCACCCAGTTACGTTGTGACGTTTGGCACACCCAAAGCACTCCTACGGTATCCGGGAGTTGCACGATCTCATGGTCTAAGGAAAAGATACTTGACATTGGAAAAGCTCTAGCAAACGAAACTACACGATCTTTTATGCTATGCTTAGGATTGGGTCTTGTCCATCACATCATTCTCCTAATGATGTGATCCCATTATCAATGACATCCAATGTCCATAGTCAGGAAACCATGACTATCTGTTGATCAACGAGCTGGTCAACTAGAGGCATACTAGGGACACTTTGTGGTCTATGTATTCACACATGTATTACGATTTCCGGACAATACAATTATAGCATGAACAATAGACAATTACCATGAACAAAGAAATATAATAATAACCATTTATTATTGCCTCTAGGGCATATTTCCAACAGTCTCCCACTTGCACTAGAGTCAATAATCTAGTTACATTGTGATGAATCGAACACCCATTGCGTCCTGGTGTTGATCATGTTTTGCCCTAGGGAGAGGTTTAGTCAACGGATCTGCTACATTCAGGTCCGTATGTACTTTACAAATATCTATGTCTCCATTTTGAACACTTTCACGAATGGAGTTGAAGCGACGCTTGATATGCCTGGTCTTCCTGTGAAACCTGGGCTCCTTCGCAAGGGCAATAGCTCCAGTGTTGTCACAGAAGAGAGTCATTGGGCCCGACGCATTGGGAATCACCCCTAGGTCGGTAATGAACTCCTTCATCCAGACTGCTTCCTGTGCTGCCTCTGAGGCTGCCATGTACTCCGCTTCACATGTAGATCCCGCCACGACGCTTTGCTTGCAACTGCACCAGCTTACTGCTCCTCTATTCAAAATATACACGTATCCGGTCTGTGACTTCGAGTCATCCAGATCTGTGTCGAAGCTAGCGTCGACGTAACCCTTTACGACGAGCTCTTCGTCACCTCCATAAACGAGAAACATATCCTTAGTCCTCTTCAGGTACTTCAGGATATTCTTGACCGCTGTCCAGTGTTCCTTGCCGGGATTACTTTGGTACCTTCCTACCAAACTTACGGCAAGGTTTATATCAGGTCTGGTACACAGCATGGCATACATAATAGACCCTATGGCCGAGGCATAGGGGATGACACTCATCTGTTCTATATCTTCTGCCGTGGTCGGGCATTGAGCCGTGCTCAATTGCACACCTTGCAATACAGGCAAGAACCCCTTCTTGGACTGATCCATACTGAACTTCTTCAATATCTTGTCAAGGTATGTACTCTGTGAAAGACCAATGAGGCGTCTTGATCTATCTCTATAGATCTTGATGCCTAATATATAAGCAGCTTCTCCAAGGTCCTTCGTTGAAAAACACTTATTCAAATAGGCCTTTATACTTTCCAAGAATTCTATATCATTTCCCATCAATAATGTGTCATCCACATATAATATGAGAAATGCTACAGAGCTCCCACTCACTTTCTTGTAAACACAGGCTTCTCCATAAGTCTGTGTAAACCCAAACGCTTTGATCATCTCATCAAAGCGAATGTTCCAACTCCGAGATGCTTGCACCAGCCCATAGATTGAGCGCTGGAGCTTGCACACTTTGTTAGCATTCTTAGGATCGACAAAACCTTCCGGCTGCATCATATACAACTCTTCCTTAAGGAAGCCATTAAGGAATGCCGTTTTGACGTCCATCTGCCATATCTCATAATCATAGTATGTGGCAATTGCTAACATGATTCGGACGGACTTCAGCTTCGCTACGGGTGAGAAAGTCTCATCGTAGTCAACCCCTTGAACTTGTCGATAACCCTTAGCGACAAGTCGAGCTTTGTAGATGGTCACATTACCATCTGCGTCCGTCTTCTTCTTAAAGATCCATTTGTTTTCTATGGCTCGCCGCTCATCGGGCAAGTCAGTCAAAGTCCATACTTTGTTTTCATACATGGATTCTATCTCGGATTTCATGGCTTCTAGCCATTTGTCGGAATCCGGGCCCGCCATCGCTTCTTCATAGTTCGAAGGTTCACCGTTGTCTAACAACATGATTTCCAGGACAGGGTTGCCGTACCACTCTGGTGCGGAACGTGTCCTTGTGGACCTACGAAGTTCAGCAACTTGATCTGAAGCTTCATGATCATCATCATTAACTTCCTCCCCAGTCGGTGTAGACACCACAGGAACATTTTCCCGCGCTACGCTACTTTCCGGTTCGGAAGGGGTGACTATCACCTCATCAAGTTCCACTTTCCTCCCACTCAATTCTTTCGAGAGAAACTCCTTCTCTAGAAAGGACCCGTTCTTGGCAACGAAGATCTTGCCTTCGGATCTGAGGTAGAAGGTATACCCAATAGTTTCCTTAGGGTATCCTATGAAGACGCATTTTTCCGATTTGGGTTCGAGCTTTTCAGGTTGAAGTTTCTTGACATAAGCATCGCATCCCCAAACTTTTAGAAACGACAGCTTAGGTTTCTTCCCAAACCATAATTCATACGGTGTCGTCTCAACGGATTTAGACGGTGCCCTATTTAAAGTGAATGCGGCAGTCTCTAAAGCATAGCCCCAAAATGAGAGCGGTAAATTGGTAAGAGACATCATAGATCGCACCATATCCAATAGAGTGCGATTACGACGTTCGGACACACCATTTCTCTGAGGTGTTCCAGGCGGCGTGAGTTGTGAAACTATTCCACATTTCCTTAAGTGTGTACCAAATTCGTGACTTAAATATTCTTCACCACGATCCGATCATAAGAATTTTATTTTTTTGTCACGTTGATTCTCGACTTCACTCTGAAATTCCTTGAACTTTTCAAAGGTTTCAGACTTGTGTTTCATTAGGTAGACATATCCATATCTACTTAAATCATCAGTGAGAGTGAGAACATAACGATATCCTCCGCGAGCCTCAACACTCATTGGACCGCACACATCGGTATGTATGATTTCCAATAAGTTGGTTGCTCGCTCCATTGTTCCGGAGAACGGAGTCTTGGTCATCTTACCCATGAGGCATGGTTCGCACGTGTCAAATGATTCGTAATCAAGAGACTCCAAAAGTCCATCTGCATGGAGCTTCTTCATGCGCTTGACACCAATGTGACCAAGGCGGCAGTGCCACAAGTATGTGGGACTATCGTCATCAACTTTACATCTTTTGGTATTCACACTATGAACATGTGTAACATCACGTTCGAGATTCATCAAAAATAAACCATTGACCAGCGGGGCATGACCATAAAACATATCTCTCAAATAAATAGAACAACCATTATTCTCGGATTTAAATGAGTAGCCATCTCGAATTAAACGAGATCCAGATACAATGTTCATGCTCAAAGCTGGCACTAAATAACAATTATTGAGGTTTAAAACTAATCCCGTAGGGAGATGCAGAGGTAGCGTGCCGACGGCGATCACATCGACCTTGGAACCATTCCCGACGCGCATCGTCACCTCGTCCTTCGCCAGTCTCCGTTTATTCCGTAGTTCCTGTTTTGAGTTACAAATATGAGCAACCGCACCGGTATCAAATACCCAAGAGCTACTACGAGTACTGGTAAGGTACACATCAATTACTAGTATATCACATATACCTTGGGTGTTGCCGGCCTTCTTCTTGTCCGCTAAGTATTTGGGGCAGTTCCGCTTCCTGTGACCACTTCCCTTGCAATAAAAGCACTCAGTCTCGGGCTTGGGTCCATTCTTTGACTTCTTCCCGGTAACTGGCTTACCGGGCGCGGCAACTCCCTTGCCGTCCTTCTTGAAGTTCTTCTTACCCTTGTCCTTCTTGAACTTAGTGGTTTTATTCACCATCAACACTTGATGTTCTTTTCTGATCTCTACCTCAGCTGATTTCAGCATTGAATATACCTCGGGAATGGTCTTTTCCATCCCCTGCATATTGTAGTTCATCACAAAGCTCTTGTAGCTTGGTGGAAGCGACTGGAGGATTCTGTCAATGACCGCGTCATCCGGGAGATTAACTCCCAGCTGAGACAAGCGGTTGTGCAACCCAGACATTCTGAGTATGTGCTCACTAACAGAACTGTTCTCCTCCATTTTACAGCTGAAGAACTTGTCGGAGACATCATATCTCTCGACCCGGGCATGAGCTTGAAAAACCAGTTTCAGCTCCTCGAACATCTCATATGCTCCATGTTTCTCAAAACGCTTTTGGAGACCCGGTTCTAAGCTGTAAAGCATGCCGCACTGAACGAGGGAGTAATCATCAGCACGCTGCTGCCAAGCGTTCATAACGTCTTGGTTCTCAGGGATTGGTGCTTCACCTAGCGGTGCTTCTACGACATAATCTTTCTTGGCTACTGTGAGGATGATCCTCAGGTTCCGGACCCAGTCCGTATAGTTGCTGCCATCATCTTTCAGCTTGGTTTTCTCTAGGAACGCGTTGAAATTGAGGACAACGTTGGCCATTTGATCTACAAGACATAGTGTAAAGATTTTAGACTAAGTTCATGATAATTAAGTTCATCTAATCAAATTTTTAATGAACTCCCACTCAGATAGACATCCCTCTAGTCATCTAAGTGAAACATGATCCGAATTCAACTAGGCCGTGTCCGATCATCACGTGAGACGGACTAGTCAAGATCGGTGAACATCTCCATGTTGATCGTATCTTCTATACGACTCATGCTCGACCTTTCGGTCCTCCGTGTTCCGAGGCCATGTCTGTACATGCTAGGTTTGTCAAGTCAACCTAAGTGTATTGCGTGTGTTCCGAGGCCATGTCTGTACATGCTAGGCTCGTCAACACCCGTTGTATTCGAACGTTAGAATCTATCACACCCAATCATCACGTGGTGCTTCGAAACAACGAACCTTCGCAACGGTGCACAGTTAGGGTGAACACTTTCTTGAAATTATTATAAGGGATCATCTTACTTACTACCGTCGTTCTAAGCAAATAAGATGCAAAAACATGATAAACATCACATGCAATCAAATAGTGACATGATATGGCCAATATCATTATGCTCCTTTGATCTCCATCTTCGGGGCACCATGATCATCTTCGTCACCGGCATGACACCATGATCTCCATCATTGTGTCTTCATGAAGTCGTCACGCCAACGATTACTTCTACTTCTATGGCTAACCCGTTTAGCAACAAAGTAAAGTAAATTACATGGCGTTATTCAATGACACGCAGGTCATACAAAATAATAAAGACAACTCCTATGGCTCCTGCCGGTTGTCATACTCATCGACATGCAAGTCGTGATTCCTATTACAAGAATATGATCAATCTCATACATCACATATATCATTCATCACATCTTCTGGCCATATCACATCACATAGCACTTGCTGCAAAAACAAGTTAGATGTCCTCTAATTGTTGTTGCAAGTTTTTTTACGTGGTTTGTAGGTTTCTAGCAAGAACGTTTCTTACCTACGTATGACCACAACGTGATTTGCCAATTTCTATTTACCCTTCATAAGGACCCTTTTCATCGAATCCGTTCCGACTAAAGTAGGAGAGACAGACACCCGCTAGCCACCTTATGCAACTTGTGCATGTCAGTCGGTGGAACCAGTCTCACGTAAGCGTACGTGTAAGGTCGGTCCGGACCGCTTCATCCTACAATGCCGCCGAAACAAGAAACGACTAGTAGAGGCAAGAAGAATTGGCAAACTCAACGCCCACAACTGCTTTGTGTTCTACTCGTGCATAGTAACTACGCATAGGCCTGGCTCATGATGCCACTGTTGGGAATCGTAGCATAATTTTAAAATTTTCCTACGTTCACCAAGATGCATCTATGGAGTGTACTAGCAATGAGGGGAAGGGAGTGCATCTACATACCCTTGTAGATCGCGAGCGGAAGCGTTCCAATGAACGTGGATGACGGAGTCGTACTCGCCGTGATCCAAATCACCGATGACCGAGTGCCGAACGGACGGCACCTCCGCGTTCAACACACGTACAGTGCAGCGACGTCTCCTCCTTCTTGATCCAGCAAGGGGGAAGGAGAGGTTGATGGAGATCCAGCAGCACGACGGCGTGGTGGTGGATGTAGCGGATCTCGTGCAGGGCTTCGCCGAGCTTCTACGAGAGAGAGAGGTGTTGCAGGGGAGGAGGGAGGTGCCCAAGGCTGTTGTCTGCTGCCCTCCCCCCCTTTATATAGGCCCCCTGGGGGGCGCCGGCCCTAGAGATCAGATCCAAGGGGGGGCGGCGGCCAAGTGGGGGGGAAGGGGTGCCTTGCCCCCCAAGGCAAGGGGGAACTCCCCCCCTAGGGTTCCCAACCCTAGGCGCATGGGGGGAGGCCCAAGGGGGGCGCCCCAGCCCACTAGGAGCTGGTTCCCTTCCACTTTCAGCCCACGGGGCCCTCCGGGACAGGTGGCCCCACCCGGTGGACCCCCGGGACCCTTCCGGTGGTCCCGGTACAATACCGATAACCCCCGAAACTTTCCCGGTGGCCGAAACTGGACTTCCTATATATAATTCTTCACCTCCGGACCATTCCGGAACCTCTCGTGACGTCCGGGATCTCATCCGGGACTCCGAACAACTTTCGGGTATCCGCATACATATATCTCTACAACCCTAGCGTCACCGGACCTTAAGTGTGTAGACCCTACGGGTTCGGGAGACATGCAGACATGACCGAGACGCCTCTCCGATCAATAACCAACAGCGGGATCTGGATACCCATGTTGGCTCCCACATGTTCCACGATGATCTCATCGGATGAACCACGGTGTCGAGGATTCAATCAATCCCGTATACAATTCCCTTTGTCAATCGGTATGTTACTTGCCCGAGATTCGATCGTCGGTATCCCAATACCTTGTTCAATCTCATTATCGGCAAGTCTCTTTACTCGTACCGCAATGCATGATCCCGTGACTAACGCCTTAGTCACATTGAGCTCATTATGATGATGCATTACCGAGTGGGCCCAGAGATACCTCTCCGTCATACGGAGTGACAAATCCCAGTCTCGATCCGTGCCAACCCAACAGACACTTTTGGAGATACCCGTAGTGCACCTTTATAGTCACCCAGTTACGTTGTGACGTTTGGCACACCCAAAGCACTCCTACGGTATCCGGGAGTTGCACGATCTCATGGTCTAAGGAAAAGATACTTGACATTGGAAAAGCTCTAGCAAACGAAACTACACGATCTTTTATGCTATGCTTAGGATTGGGTCTTGTCCATCACATCATTCTCCTAATGATGTGATCCCGTTATCAATGACATCCAATGTCCATAGTCAGGAAACCATGACTATCTGTTGATCAACGAGCTAGTCAACTAGAGGCATACTAGGGACACTTTGTGGTCTATGTATTCACACATGTATTACGATTTCCGGACAATACAATTATAGCATGAACAATAGACAATTACCATGAACAAAGAAATATAATAATAACCATTTATTATTGCCTCTAGGGCATATTTCCAACAAAAGATGCAAAGTAAAATAAAAGCAAAGGGAATAACTAAGTGTTGGAAGATTAATATGATGAAGATAGACCCGGGGGCCATAGGTTTCACTAGTGGCTTCTCTCAAGAGCATAAGTATTTTACGGTGGGTGAACAAATTACTGTTGAGCAATTGACAGAATTGAGCACAGTTATGAGAATATCTAGGTATGATCATGTATATAGGCATCACGTATGAGACAAGTAGACCGACTCCTGCCTGCATCTACTACTATTACTCCACTCATCGACCGCTATCCAGCATGCATATAGAGTATTAAGTTCATGAAAACAGAGTAACGCCTTAAGCAAGATGACATGACGTAGAGGGATAAATTCATGCAATATGATAAAAAAAACCATCTTGTTATCCTCGATGGCAACAATACAATACGTGCCTTGCTGCCCCTACTGTCACTGGGAAAGGACACCGCAAGATTGAACCCAACGCTAAGCACTTCTCCCATTGCAAGAAAGATCAATCTAGTAGGCAAAACCAAACTGATGATTCGAAGAGACTTGCAAAGATAACCAATCATACATAAAAGAATTCAGAAGATTCAAATATTGTTCATAGATAAACTTGATCATAAACCCACAATTCATCGGTCTCAACAAACACACCGCAAAAGAAGATTACATCGAATAGATCTCCCCGAGAGAGGGGGAGAACATTGTATTGAGATCCAAAAAGAGAGAAGAAGCCATCTAGCTAATAACTATGGACCCGAAGGTCTGAGGTAAGCTACTCACACTTCATCTGAGGGGCTATGGTGTTGATGTAGAAGCCCTCCGTGATCGATGCCCCCTCCGGCGGAGCTCCGGAACAGGCCCCAAGATGGGATCTCGTGGGTACAGAAGGTTGCGGTGGTGGAATTAGGTTTTTGGCTCCGTTTCTGATCGTTTGGGGGTACGTAGGTATATATAGGAGAAAGGAGTACGTCGGTGGAGCAATAGGGGGCCCACGAGGATGGAGGGCGCGCCTGGGGGGTAGGCGCGCCCCCCTACCTTGTGGCCTCCTCTTTTATTTCTTGATGTAGGGTCCAAGTCTCCTGGATCTTGTTCGTTCCAAAAATCACGTTCCCGAAGGTTTCATTCCGTTCAGACTCCGTTTGATATTCTTTTTCTGCGAAACTCTGAAATAGGCAAAAAAACAGCAATTCTGGGCTGGGCCTCCGGTTAATAGGTTAGTCCCAAAAATAATATAAAAGTGAATAATAAAGCCCAATAATGTCCAAAACAGAAGATAATATAGCATGGAGCAATCAAAAATTATAGATACGTTGGAGACGTATCAAGCATCCCCAAGCTTAATTCCTGCTCGTCCTCGAGTAGGTAAATGATAAAAACAGAATTTTTGATGCGGAGTGCTACTAGGCATAATTTCAATGTAATTCTTCTCATTGTGGCATGAATGTTCAGATTTGATATGATTCAAGATAAAAGTTTAATATTGACATAAAAACAATAATATTTCCAGCATAGTAACTAAGAAATTATGTCTTATCAAATAACATAGCCAAAGCAAGTTATCCCTACAAAATCATATAGTCTGGCTATGCTCCATCTTCCCCACACAAAGTATTCATATCATGTACGACCCCAGTTTTAGCCAAGCAATTGGTACATACTTTTAACGCGCTTCAGCCTTTTCAACTCTTACGCAATACATGAGCGCAAGCCATGGACATAGCACTATGGTGGAATAGGGTATAATGGTAGGGGTTATGTGGGAAGACAAAAAAGGAGAAAGTCTCACATCAATGAGGCTAATCAACGGGCTATGGAGATGCCCATCAATTGATGTTAATGCGAGGAGTAGGGATTGCCATGCAACGGATGCACTAGAGCTATAAGTGTATGAAAGCTCAAAAAGAAACTAAGTGGGTGTGCATCCAACTTGCTTGCTCATGAAGACCTCGGGCATTTGAGGAAGCCCATCATTGGAATATACAATCCAAGTTCTATAATGAAATTTCCCACTAGTATATGAAAGTGACAAAATGAGAGACTCTCTATTATGAAGATCACGGTGCTACTTTGAAGCACAAGTGTGGTAAAAGGATAGTAACATTGTCCCTTCTCTCTTTTTCTCTCATTTTTTTTATTTGGGCCTTTTCTCTCTCTCTCTCTCTTGTTATGGCCTCTTTATTTATTTATTTTTATTTAGTCCGGAGTCTCATCCCGACTTGTGGGGGAATCATAGTCTCCATCATCCTTTCCTCACTTGGGACAATGCTCTAATAATGATGATCATCACACTTTTATTTACTTACAACTCATGAATTACAACTCAATACTCGGAACAAAATATGACTCTATATGAATGCCTCCGGCGGTGTACCGGGATATGCAATGAATCAAGAGCGACATGTATGAAAGAATTATGAACGGTGGCTTTGCCACAAATACAATGTCAACTACATGATCATGCTAAGCAATATGACAATGATGAACGTGTCATGATAAACGAAACGGTGGAAAGTTGCATGGCAATATATCTCGGAATGGCTATGGAAATGCCATGATAGGTAGGTATGGTGGCTATTTTGAGGAAGATATAAGGAGGTTTATGTGTGATAGAGCGTAGCATATCACGGGGTTTGGATGCACCGGCGAAGTTTGCACCAACTCTCAAGGTGAGAAAGGGCAATGCGCGGTACCGAAGAGGCTAGAAAATTGCAGAAAGGTAAATGTGCGTATAACCCATGGACTCACATTAGTCGTAAAGAACTCATATACTTATTGCAAAAATTTATTAGCCCTCAAAGCAAAGTACTACTACGCATGCTCCTAGGGGAAGGGTTGGTAGGAGTTAACCATCGCGCGATCCCGACCGCCAGACAAAGGAAGACAATCAACAAATACTTCATGCTCCGACTTCGTTACATAACAGTTCACCATATGTGCATGCTACAGGAATCACAAACTCCAACACATGTATTTTCCAATTCCACAATTACTCAACTAGCACAACTATGATATTACCACCTTTATATCTCAAAACAATTATCAGGCATCAAATTTCTCATGATATTAAATAAAGCAAATTGCCATGCTATTTTAAGACTCTCAAAATAATATAAGTGAAGCATGAGAGATCAATAGTTTCTATAAAACAAATCCACCACCGTGCTCTAAAAGATATAAGTGAAGCACTAGAGCAAAACTATATAACTCAAAAGATATAAGTGAAGCACATAGAGTATTCTAATAATTTCCGAATCATGTGTGTATCTCTCAAAAGGTGTGTACAGCAAAGATGATTGTGGTAAACTAACAAATAAAGACTCAAATAATACAAGACACTCCAAGCAAAACACATATCATGTGGTGAATAAAAATATAGCTCCAAGTAAAGTTACCGATGGAAGTAGACGAAAAGAGGGGATGCCTTCCGGGGCATCCCCAAGCTTTGGTTTTTGGTGTCCTTAGATTATCTTGGGGGTGCCATGTGCATCCCCAATCTTAGGCTCTTGCCACTCCTTGTTCCATAATCCATCAAATCTTTCACCCAAAACTTGAAAACTTCACAACACAAAACTTAACAGAAAATCTCGTGAGCTCCGTTAGCGAAAGAAAACAAAAGACCACTTCAAGGTACTGTAATGAACTCATTATTTATTTATATTGGTGTTAAACCTACTGTATTCCAACTTCTCTATGGTTTTTAAACTCTTTTACTAGCCATAGATTCATCAAAATAAGCAAACAACACACGAAAAACAGAATCTGTCAAAAACAGAACAGTCTGTAGTAATCTGTAACTAACGCAAACTTCTGGAACTCCAAAAAATCAGCCAAAATAGGAAGACCTAGGAAATTTGTTTATTGATCAGAAGAAATTGGAATCAATATTTTATCACGTTCTGGTGATTTTTAACAATTATTTTCGTGAACAGAAAGTTTCTGGAAATTTCTGCAAGATCAAATAACTATCATCCAAGAAGACCCTATAGGTTAAACTTGGCACAAACACTAATTAAAACATAAAAACACATCTAACCAGAGGCTAGAACAAATATTTATTCAATGACAGAAAGGAAATATATTGGGTTGTCTCCCAACAAACGCTTTTCTTTAAAGCCTTTTAGCTAGGCATTGATAATTTTAATGATGCTCGCATAAAAGACAAGAATTGAAGTGCGAAGAGAGCATCATGAAATACGTGACGAACACATCTAAGTCTAACATACTTCCTATGCATAGGCATCTTTTAGAAAAACAAATCATCATAGCAAGCAAAAACTAGCATATGCAAGGAAGCGGAAAGGAACAATAGCAATCTCAACATAACGAGAGGTACTTTAGTAACATGAAAATTTCTATAACAATATTTTCCTCTCTCATAATAATTACATGTAGGATCATTATAAAATTCAATAATATAACTATCACATACAATATTCTCAACATGATACACATGCATGCAAAGTTGACACTCTTCCAAAATAGTGGATTAACATTAACTAAAGTCATGACCTCTCCAAACCCACTTTTATCAAAAATACCATAAGATTGAACATTCTCCAAATATGTGGGATCTAAAGTCGACACTCTTCCAAACCCACTTTCAATATTATTGCAAACATTATTATCAATCTCATATTCATCATGGGACTTAAATAAATTTTCAAGATTATAAGAAGAACTATCACCCCAATCATGATCATTGCAACAAGTAGTAGACATAGCAAAACTAGCATCCCCAAGCTTAGGGTTTTGCATAATATTAGAAAAATTGACATCAAGAGAATTTATAATAAAATTATTTCAATCATGCTTTTTATTCAACGAGCTATCGTGAATCTCTTCATAAATTTCTTCTTCACAATTTTCAGATTCACAAATTTCAAGCAAAACCTCACAAAGATAATCTAGTGCACAAAACTCACTAGCAATTGGTTCATCATAATTGGACCTCTTAAAAAGATTAGCAAGCGGATGAGGATGCATAGATCTTAGCTTCTCTGTTTAGGAAAAAATACTCAACTATTTCAACCAAGCGAGAAAACGAGCCAAGAAAGACATCAAGGCGAACGGAAAAAGGGTGAATAAAACGGCAAGGGTGAAGTAGGGGAGAGGAAAATGAGAGGCAAATGGCAAATAATGTAATGCGGGAGATAAGGGTTGTGATGGGTACTTGGTATGTTGACTTTTGCGTAGACCTCCCCGGCAACGGCGCCAGAAATCCTTCTTGCTACCTCTTGAGCACTGCGTTGGTTTTCCCTTGAAGAGGAAAGGGTGATGCAGCAAAGTAGCGTAAGTATTTCCCTCAGTTTTTGAGAACCAAGGTATCAATCCAGTAGGAGGCTACGCGCGAGTCCCCCGCACCTACACAAAACAAATAAATCCTCGCAACCAACGCGATAAGGGGTTGTCAATCTCTACACGGTCACTTACGAGAGTGAGATCTGATAGATATGATAGGATAATATTTTTGGTACTTTTATGATAAAGATGCAAAGTAAAATAAAAGCAAAGTAAAAAAGCAAAGGGAATAACTAAGTGTTGGAAGATTAATATGATGAAGATAGACCCGGGGGCCATAGGTTTCACTAGTGGGTTCTCTCAAGAGCATAAGTATTTTACGGTGGGTGAACAAATTACTGTTGAGCAATTGACTGAATTGAGCATAGTTATGAGAATATCTAGGTATGATCATGTATATAGGCATCACGTCCGAGACAAGTAGACCGACTCCTGCCTGCATCTACTACTATTACTCCACTCATCGACCGCTATCCAGCATGTATCTAGAGTATTAAGTTCATGAAAACAGAGTAACGCCTTAAGCAAGATGACATGATGTAGAGGGATTAATTCATGCAATATGATATAAACCCCATCTTGTTATCCTCGATGGCAACAATACAATATGTGCCTTGCTGCCCCTACTGTCACTGGGAAAGGACACTCCAAGATTGAACCCAAAGCTAAGCACTTCTCCCATTGCATGAAAGATCAATCTAGTAGGCCAAACCAAACTGATAATTCGAAGAGACTTGCAAAGATAACCAATCATACATAAAAGAATTCAGAAGATTCAAATATTGTTCATAGATAAACTTGATCATAAACCCACAATTCATCGGTCTCAACAAACACACCGCAAAAGAAGATTACATCGAATAGATCTCCATGAGAGAGGGGGAGAACATTGTATTGAGATCCAAAAAGAGAGAGAAGAAGCCATCTAGCTAATAACTATGGACCCGAAGGTCTGAGGTAAACTACTCACACTTCATCGAAGGGGCTATGGTGTTGATGTAGAAGCCCTCCGTGATCGATGCCCCCTCCGGCGGAGCTCCGGAACAGGCCCCAAGATGGGATCTCGTGGGTACAGAAGGTTATAGCGGTGGAATTAGGTTGTTGGCTCCGTTTATGATCGTTTGGGGGTACGTAGGTATATCTAGGAGAAATGAGTACGTCGGTGGAGCAACAGGGGGCCCACGAGGGTGGAGGGCGCGCCTGGGGGGTAGGCGTGTCCCCCTACCTCGTGGCCTCGTCTTTTATTTCTTGACGTAGGGTCCAAGTTTCCTGGATCTTGTTCGTTCCAAAAATCATGTTCCCGAAGGTTTCATTCCGTTTGGACTCTGTTTGATATTCTTTTTTTGCGAAACTCTGAAATAGGCAAAAAAAAACATCAATTCTGGGCTGGGCCTCCGGTTAATAGGTTAGTCCCAAAAATAATATAAAAGTGAATAATAAAGCCCAATAATGTCCAAAACAGAAGATAATATAGCATGGAGCAATCAAAAATTATAGATACGTTGGAGACGTATCACACACCAGACAATTGCCTAGCCGTGTGCGGCGCCCCCCTCCACCGTTTACACCCCGGTTTTATTTTCGTAGTGCTTAGGCAAAGCCCTGGGGAGATCACTTCACCATCACCGTCACCATGCCGTCGTGCTGACAAAACTCATCTACTACCTCGACGTCTTGCTGGATCAAGAAGGCGAGGGACGTCACCGAGCTGAACGTGTGCAGAACTCGGAGGTGTCGTAGGTTCGGTACTTGATCGGTCGGAGCTAGAAGAAGTTCGACTACATCAACCGCGTTGTTAAACGCTTCCGCTTACGGTCTACGAGGGTACGTATACACACTCTTCCCCTCGTTGCTATGCATCTCCATGGATAGATCATTGCGTGTGCGTAGATTTTTTTTGTTTTCCATGCTACGTTTCCCAACAGTGGCATCATGAGCCAGAGCTATGCGTAGATGATATGCATGAGTAGAACACAAAGAGTTGTGGGTGGTGATAGTCATACTGCTTACCACCAACGTCTTATTTTGATTCGGTGATATTGTGGGATGAAGCAGCCCGGACCAACCTTACATGTCCACGCACATGAGACCGGTTCCACCGACAGACATGCAACTAGTTTTGCATAAAGGTGGCTAGCGGGTGTCTGTTTATGCTACTTTAGTTGAATCAAATTTGACTGTGGCCGGTCCTTGAAGAAGGTTAAAACAGCAAACTTGATGAAACACCGTTGTGGTTTTATGCATAGGTAAGAACGGTTCTTGCTAGAAGCCCATAGCAGCCACGTAAAACTTGCAACAACAAAGTAGAGGACGTCTAACTTGTTTTTGCAAGGCATGTTGTGATGTGATATGGTCAAGACATGATGTGATATACGTTATTGTATGAGATGATCATGTTTTGTAAAAGTTATCGGCAACCGACAGGAGCCTTATGGTTGTCTCTTTATTGTATGAAATGTATATGCCATGTAATTGCCTTACTTTATCACTATGCGTTAGCGATAGTTGTAGAAGCAATAGTTGGCGAGACGACCATGGTGCAATGATGGAGATCAAGGTGTCGAGCCGGTGACGATGGAGATCATGATGATGCTTTGGTGATGGAGATCAAAAGCACAAGATGATGATGGCCATATCATGTCACATATTTTGATTGCATGTGATGTTTATCTTTTATGCATCTTATTTTGCTTAGTATGGCGGTAGCATTATAAGATGATCCCTTAGCTAAATTTCAAGGTAAAAGTGTTCTCCCTGAGTATGCATCGTTGCTACAGTTCGTCGTGTTGAGACACCACGTGATGATCGGGTGTGATAGACTCTATGTTCACATACAATGGGTGCAAGACAATTTTGCACATGCAGAATATTTGGGCTAAACTTGACGAGCCTAGCATGTACAAATATGGCCTCTGAACACTAGAGACTGAAAGGTCGAACGTGAATCATATAGTAGATATGATCAACATAGAGATGTTCACCATTGATGACTACCCCATCTCACGTGATGATCGGACATGGGTTAGTTGATTTGGATCACGTATCACTTAGATGACTTGAGGGATGTCTATTTAAGTGGGAGTCCTTAAGTAATTTGATTAATTGAACTTAAATTATCATGAACTTAGTCCTGATAGTATTTGCATATATATGTTGTAGATCAATGGTCCGTGCTACCGTTCCCCTGAATTTTAATGCATTCCTAGAGAAAGCTAAGTTGAAAGATGATGGTAGCAACTACACAGACTAGGTCCGTAACTTGAGGATTATCCTCATTGCTGCATAGAAGAATTATGTCCTTGATGCACCTCTAGGTGAAAGGCCTGCTGCAGGAGCAGATGCTGATGTTTTGAACGTCTGGCAAGCTCGATCTGATGACTACTTGATAGTTCAGTATGTCATGCTTTACGGCTTAGAATCGGGACTTCAAAGACATTTTGAACGTCATGGACCATATGAGATGTTCCAGGAGTTGAAGTTAATATTTCAAGCAAATGCCCGAGTTGAGAGATATGATGTCTCCAACAAGTTATATAGCTACAAGATGGAGGAGAACAATTCTGTCAGTGAACACATACTCAAAATGTCTGGGTATCATAATCACTTGACACAACTAGGAGTTAATCTTCCAGATGATAGTGTTATTGACAGAGTTCTTCAATCACTGCCACCAAGCTACAAAGGCTTCGTGATGAACTATAATATGCAAGGGATGGAGAAGACAATTCCCGAGTTCTTCGCAATGCTCAAGGCTGTGGAGGTAGAAATCAAGAAGGAGCATCAAGTGTCGATGGTTGACAAGACCATTAGTTTCAAGAAAAAGGGCAAGGGAAAGAAGGCAAACTTCAAGAAGAATGGCAAGCAAGTTGCCACTCCCGAGAAGAAGCCCAAAGCTGGACCCAAGCCTGAAACTGAGTGACTCTACTCCAAAGGGACTAGTCACTGGAAGCGAAACTGCCCCAAGTATTTGGCGGATAAGAAGGATGGCAAAGTGAACAAAGGTATATTTGATATACATGTTATTGATGTATACCTTACTAATGCTCATAGTAGCGCCTGGGTATTTGATACTGGTTCAGAAGCTCATATTTGTAACTCGAAACAGGAGCTACGGATTAAACGAAGATTGGCTAAGGGCGAGGTGACGATGCGCGTCGGGAATGGTTCCAAGGTCGATGTGATCGCCGTCGGCACGCTACCTCTACATCTACCTTCGGGGTTAGTTTTAGACCTGAATATTTGTTATTTGGTGCCAGCATTGAGCATGAACATTATATCTGGATCTTGTTTAGTGCGAGACAGTATTCATTTAAATCAGAGAATAATGGTTGTTCTATTTATATGAGTAATATCTTTTATGGTCATACACCCTTGAAGAGTGGTCTATTTCTGTTGAATCTCGATTGTGGTGATACACATATTCATAATATTGATGCCAAAAGATGCAAAGTTGATAATGATAGTGCAACATATTTGTGGCACTGCCGTTTATGTCATATTGGTGTAAAGCGCATGAAGAAACTCCATGCATATATACTTTTGGAATCACTTGATTATGAATCATTTGATACTTGCGAACCATGCCTCATGGGAAAGATGACTAAAACTCCGTTCTCCAGAACAATGGAGCGAGCCAATGACTTATTGGAAATAATACATACCGATGTATGCGGTCCGATGAGTGTTGAGGCACGCGGCGGGTATCGTTATTTTCGGACCTTCACAGATGATTTGAGCAGATATGGGTATATCTACTTAATGAAACACAAGTCTGAAACATTTGAAAAGTTCAAAGAATTTCAGAGTGAAGTGGAGAATCATCGTAACAAGAAAATAATGTTTCTACAATCTGATCGCGGAGGCGAATATTTGAGTTACGAGTTTGGCCTTCATTTAAAGCAATGTGGAATAGTTTCACAACTCACGCCACCTGGAACACCACAACGTAATGGTGTGTATGAATGTCGTAACCGCACTTTATTAGATATGGTGTGATCTATGATGTCTCTTACCAATTTACCACTATCATTTTGGGGTTATGCATTAGAGATAGTTGCATTCACGTTAAATAGGGCACCGTCTAAATCCGTTGAGATGACACCGTATGAACTGTGGTTTGGCAAGAAACCTAAGATGCCGTTTCTTAAAGTTTGGGGTTGCCACACTTATGTCAAAAGGCTTCAGCCTGATAATCTCGAACCCAAATCGGAGAAGTGCGTCTTCATAGGATACCCTAAGGAAACAATTGGGTACACCTTCTACCACAGATTCAAAGGCAAGATCTTTGTTGCCAGGAATGGAACATTTCTAGAGAAGGAGTTTCTCTCGAAAGAAGTGAGTAGGAGGAAAGTAGAACTTGATGAGGTAATTGTACCTTCTCTCAATTTGGAAAGTAGCACATCAGAGAAAACCGTTCCCATGATGCCTACACCAACTAGAGAGGAAGCTAATGATGATGATCATGAAACTTCAGATCAAGTTACTACTGGACCTCGTAGGTCAAACAAAGCATGTTCCGCACCAGAGTAGTACGGTAATCCTGTTCTGGAAGTCATGTTACTAGACCATGGCGAACCTTCAAACTATGAAGAAGCTATGATGAGCCCAGATTCCGATAAATGGCTTGAGGCCATGAAATCTGAGATAGGATCCATGTATGAGGACAAAGTATGGACTTTGGTGGACTTGCCCGATGCTCGGCAAGCCATTGAGAATAAATGGATCTTCAAGAAGAAGACTGACGCTGATGGTAATGTCACCGTCTACAAAGCTCGACTTGTCACGAAAGGTTTTCGACAAGTTTAAGGGGTTGACTACAATGAGACTTTCTCACCCGTAGAGATGCTTAAGTCAATCCGAATCATGTTAGCAATTGCCGCATTTTATGATTATGAAATTTGGCAAATGAACATCAAAACTGCATTCCTTAATGGATTTCTTAAAGAAGAGTTGTATATGATGCAACCAGAAGGCTTTGTCAATCCTAAAGGTGCTAACAAAGTGTGCAGGCTCTAGCGAGCCATCCATGGACTAGTGCAAGCCTCTCGGAGTTGGAATATACGCTTTCATGAGGTGATCAAAGCATATGGTTTTATACAGACTTTCGGTGAAGCCTATATTTACAAGAAGTGAGTGGGAGCTCTGTAGCATTTATGATATTATATGTAGATGACATATTGTTGATCGGAAATGATATAGAATTTCTGGATAGCATAAAAGGATACTTGAATAAAAGTTTTTCAATGAAATACCTCGGTGAAGCTGCTTATATATTGGGCATCAAGATCTATAGAGATAGATCAAGACGCTTAATAGGACTTTCACAAAGCACATACCTTGATAAAGTTTTGAAGAAGTTCATAATGGATCAGTCAAAGAAAGGGTTCTTGCCTGTATTGCAAGGTGTGAAGTTGAGTCAAACTCAAAGCCCGACCACTGCAGAAGATAGAGAGAAAATGAAAGTCATTCCCTATGCCTCAGCCATAGGTTCTGTCATGTATGCTATGCTGTGTACCAGACCTGATGTGTGCCTTGCCATAAGTCTGGCAGGGAGGTACCAAAGTAATCAAGGAGTGGATCACTCGACAGCAGTCAAGAACATCCTGAAGTACCTGAAAAGGACCAAGGATATGTTTCTCGTTTATGGAGGTGACAAAGAGCTCATCGTAAATGGTTACGTCGATGCTAGCTTTGACACTGATCCAGATGACTCTAAGTCACTAACAGGACACGTATTTTATATTGAATGGTGGAGCTGTCAGTTGGTGCAGTTCCAAGCAAAGCGTCGTGGCAGGATCTACGTGTGAAGCGGAGTACATAGCTGCTTCGGAAGCAGCAAATAAAGGAGTCTGGATGAAGGAGTTCATATCCGATCTAGGTGTAATACCTAGTGCATAGGGTCCAATGAAAATCTTTTGTGACAATACTGGAGTGATTGCCTTGGCAAAGGAATCCAGATTTCACAAGAGAACCAAACACATCAAGAGACGCTTCAACTCCATCCGTGAACAAGTCAAGGAGGGAGACATAGAGATTTGCAAAATACATACGGATCTGAATGTAGCAGACCCATTGACTAAGCCTCTTCCGCGAGCAAAATATGACCAACACCAAGACTCCATGGGTGTTAGAATCATTACAATGCAATCTAGATTAGTGACTGATATGTCTCCAACGTATCTATATTTTTTTATTGTTCCATGCTATTATATTATATGTTTTGGATGTTTTATATGCATTAATATGCTATTTTATATGATTTTTGGGACTAACCTATTAACCTAGAGCCCAGTGCCAGTTTCTGTTTTTTCCTTGTTTTAGAGTTTCACAGAAAAGGAATACCAAACGGAATAAAACTTTCGCGATGATTTTTCTTGGACCAGAAGACACCCAGGAGACTCGGAGTGCAAGTCAGAAGAGCCACGAGGCGACCACAAGGGTGGAGGGCGCGCCCAGGCGGGTAGGGCGCGCCCCCAACCTTGTGGGCCCCTCGGTGACCTCCTAACCTAGATCCTCCTCCTATATATACTCTTATACCCCAAAAACTTCCAGGGGAGCCACGAAACCACTTTTCCACCGCCGCAACCTTCTATACCCATGAGATCCCATCTTGGGGCCTTTTCCGGCATCCTGCCGGAGGGGGAATCGATCACGGAGGGCTTCTACATCAACACCATTGCCTCTCCATGAAGCGTGAGTAGTTTACCTCAGACCTACGGGTCCATGGCTAGTAGCTAGATGGCTTCTTCTCTCTCTTCGATTCTCAATACAAAGTTCTCCTCGATGTTCTTGGAGATCTATTCGATGTAATACTCTTTTGCGGTGTGTTTGCCGAGATCCGATGAATTGTGGATTTATGATTAGCTTATCTATGAATATTTTTTTAATCTCCTCTCAATTCTTTTATGCATGATTTGATATCTTTGCAAGTCTCTTCGAACTATCTATTTGGTTTGGCCAACTAGATTGGTTTTTCTTGCAATGGGGGAAGTGCTTAGCTTTGGGTTCAATCTTGCGGTGCTCGATCCTAGTGACAGAAGGGGAACCAACACATATTGTACTGTTGCCATCGAGGATAAAAAGATGGGGTTTTCATCATATTGCTTGAGTTAATTCCTCTACATCATGTCATCTTGCTTAAGACGTTACTCCATTCTTTATGAACTTAATACTCTAGATGCATGCTGGATAGCGGTTGATGTGTGGAGTAATAACAGTAGATGCAGAATCGTTTTGATCTACTTGACACGGACGTGATGCCTATATTCATGATCATTGCCTTAGATATCGTCATAACTTTGCGCTTTTCTATCACATTGATCAGAGATGGTTAAGGTTTCCTAACCATGGACATGAGTTGTCATTTGATAACTGGTTCACATCATTAGGAGAATGATCATTAGGAGAATGATGTGATGGACAAGACCCATCCGTTAGCTTAGCATTATGATCGTTCAGTTTTTATTGCTATTGCTTTCTTCATGTCAAATACATATTCCTTCGACTATGAGATTATGCAACTCCCGGATACCGGAGGAATGCCTTGTGTGCTATCAAACGTGACAACGTAACTGGGTGATTATAAAGATGCTCTGTAGGTATCTCCGAAGGTGTTTGTTGAGTTGGCATAGATCGAGTTTAGGATTTGTCACTCCGAGTATCGGAGAGGTATCTCTGAGCCCTCTCGGTAATACACATCATAAGCTTGCAAGCGAACGACTAAGGAATTATTCACGAGGTGATGTATTACAGAACGAGTAAAGAGACTTGCCGGTAACGAGATTGAACTAGGTATGAAGATACCGACGATCAAATCTCAGGCAAGTAACATACCGATAGACAAAGGGAATAACGTATGTTGTCATAACGGTTCGACCGATAAAGATCTTCGTAGAATATGTAGGAGCCAATATGAGCATCCAGGTTCCGCTATTGGTTATTGACCGGAGAGGTGTCTCGGTCATGTCTACATAGTTCTTGAACCCGTAGGGTACGCACGCTTAACGTTCGATGATGATATAATATTATATGAGTTATGCGATTTGATGACCGAATGTAGTAGGAGTCCCGGATGAGATCACAGACATGACGAGGAGTCTCGAAATGGTCGAGAGGTAAAGATTGATATGTATGACGATCGTTTTCGGACACCGGAACTGTTCCGGAGGGTACCGGGTGAAGGAAATATGCCCTAGAGGCAATAATAAAGTTGTTATTTATATTTCCTTATATCATGATAAATGTTTATTATTCATGCTAGAATTGTATTAACCGGAAACTTAGTACATGTGTGAATACATAGACAAACAGAGGGTCACTAGTATGCCTCTACTTGACTAGCTCATTGAATCAAACATGGTTAAGTTTCCTAGCCATAGACATGAGTTGTCATTTGATTAACGGGATCACATCATTAGAGAATGATGTGATTGACTTGACCCATTCTGTTAGCTTAGCACTTGATCGTTTAGTATGTTGCTATTGCTTTCTTCATGACTTATACATGTTCCTATGACTATGAGGTTATGCAACTCCCGAATACCGGAGGAACACCTTGTGTGCTATCAAATGTCACAACGTAACCGGGTGATTATAAAGATGCTCTAAAGGTGTCTCTGAATGTGTTTGTTGGGTTGGCATAGATCGAGATTAGGATTTGTCACTCCGAGTATCGGAGAGGTATCTCTCAGCCCTCTCGGTAATGCACATCACTATAAGCCTTGCAAGCAATGTAACTAATGAGTTAGTTGCGGGATGATGCATTACGGAACGAGTAAAGAGACTTGCCGGTAACGATATTGAACTAGGTATTGAGATACCAACGATCGAATCTCGGGCAAGTAACATACCGATGACAAAGGGAACAACGTATGTTGTTATGCGGTTTGACCGATAAAGATCTTCGTAGAATATGTAGGAGGCAATTTGAGCATCCAGGTTCCGCTATTGGTTATTGACCGGAGACGTGTCTCGGTCATGTCTACATAGTTCTCGAACCCGTAGGGCCCACACGCTTAACGTTTGTGTAACATCCCAAATTTTCAATTTGGAATGTTATACATTAGATCATCATGCATAACGCATTTTATTGCATTTTGTTTTGCGATCCTAGAAATTCTACGCAACTCAAGGACCCACGGAGAGAGTTGGGGATTTCGTTATTTTCATATTTGGGTTTTCTCAAATTTTGAAAATAGGATCATTTGTTTTAATTATTTTCTCTCTGAAAAATATTTCATATTTAAAATATGTGAGAGGGGATAATATGACTTCTTAAAAAATAATGAAATATCGGAGGAAAAATATTAAAAACAAATATTTGATTTTATTCGGATTTTATTTCTATTTTATTTGCCTAGGAAAAATATGCGTTTTTCAAAATTGCATTTTAGGCCCAAATAAATGTTCATCTTGTCCGGCTTATTTTTAGAGGACGGGGAAAATTTATTTACGGATTTTTTGAGTCCGTTTAGTATTTATTTTCTTTGTCTTTCTGCACGACCGATTTATAAAAAAAACGAATCGACTCGGGCCGCCGTGGGCGACCCGGACTCTGCCTCGCCCCGGGCTTTATAAGCCGCCCCGCCGCCAGCCGACCCTAGCCCACGCCGCCCCTAACCCTAACCCTAGCCCCGAGCCGCCGCCGATCGCCGACGCCCCGCCGGAGCCGACCGCCGCCGCCGCCGCCGTTAACCCGCCGGAGGTAGTCACCGCCGCTGCAGCGGTTTTCGAGAGAAAACCGTTGGTTTTTTTAGGAACCCGGTTTTTTTATTAGATCGGTTTTATTTTTTTCGGTTTAGTCTATTTAGCGGACGTTCGTCAGTACGTTCGTTTTAACGAACGGTTTTTGTCGTTTAACCGCGGACAGCGAACGTTCGTTCGTTAGCCTGTTCGTCAGTTTTTCTTTTTCTCGGATTTTTCGCGATTATTTTCGATCGAGATTTCCGATCTGTTTTTCGTTTTAGTATAAATTTTTGCTCGTTTATCGGAATCAGGCGATTCAAGCGCCTAGAGTTTCGTCTCGAAACACTCTTTCCGTTTAACCAACTTAAACAAGTTTTTGCTATTGTAAAATTTGACTTAGGTCCAAATTAGTAAACGAAGCTTGTTTCTTTCGCCGTTTGAGTTTCGTTGCTTCGTTCGATTTGATTCTTTTGCAAACCGGAGTTCTTAAGTTGAACTTTCTGGTTAGATCTCTTATTTTGAGTTTTACCCATGCACCCTTGCTTGATTGCTTATGTATGTATTATTTGTTTGCGATAGAGTACCCAGAGTGCGAAGCGTGCTACTACGAGTCTCTAGGTTTCATGGATCATCAGCAAGGCAAGTAACACTTTGATCATACCTCTTTACCACCCAGTTTTATTGCATTAGATCAACCCTCAAACTATTGCATGGTTAGGAACTGTTTAATATGTGGGTTTGGGAAGTAGATGAGGTAGTACCTATTGCCCTGTTTATTATCAAACCTTTGGGAGTTACTTCTACGTTTGCTTATATTGCTATGCTATGCTCGTAGACGTGGATTGGGTTTGAGTGATTTCCATGACAGATGTGAGATTGTTAATTAATGGTTCAACTTAAGGTGGCTACTTTAATTTACATCTGGGTGGATTGAGGCACCTGGAGAATCCAGTGTTGCCTGTATTTTTGGATATCCCGGAGTACCCGTGAGATTATCCTATGGACCGCCACCCAGGCTCAAAGGGATCATGAGATTATTCATGCTAGAAACTTCCGTGTGCAGCCACAAGCCATTATGGGCTCTAGCATAGTTGAGTATGTTGTGTGACCTCTTTCAGTGGTGGGCTAGCAGATGTAGGGGAAAGTAGGTGTAACTGTCCACCCAGAGTAAAGAGTTAATGCTTCTGAAAGACTGTGTCTCGGTCATCCGTTTCTCAAACACCATGTAGTGCGAGAAATCCAACGGAGGCGATCGAGTCTTGTGGGGAAAAGTGCGCAAACCTCTGCAGAGTGTACAAACTAATCATGGTTAGCCGTGTCCCCGGTTATGGACATCTTGAGTATCTAGTTCTTGGATTATCATGTGAATCTCATCATCATGTTACTTAATTTAATTTGATTGGGTTAATCACGTTCTTAATTGGGATTGAGTTGGAGGTACCTTCTCAATGTTTAACAACCACCATGATAGTTAAATAAAATTTATTCCTTTGTTGTAGGGAAAAATTGGCTTTTCGCAAAACTGTAACCATAGAGCTTTCCACCAGCCAAATATGCATGTAGTGATAGCATTATTCTGTTCATTACTCTATGTGTTACTTTGCCAGCATGTTCCATGTGCTGACCCGTTTTCGGGCTGCAACGTTCATGTTGCAGACTTTTCAGACGACGAGTAAGGTGCCATAGGTCGTGGTCTTATACTCAGTGATGCCGTTGGAGTTGATGGACTCACTTTATCTTCCAAGCCTTCCGCTGTTATCGTTTTAGATGGCCTCAAGCCATATTTATTGTATAAGTTCTCTCTTGAGACTATTCGATGTAATAAGTGTGTGATTGCTACTCTGTTATAAATCCTTCAAGTACTGTGCGTGTCAGCATTGCCGATCCAGGGATGACACTGATGCACAGAGACTAGACTGTTTGAGGTCTGGTCGCTACAAAGATGGTATCAGAGCACACGCTGACTGTAGGACACGACCACTAAGCTAAAGCCCTAGATCACTACTCTCTTCTCATTTCTGACTCCTCTCCTTTCTTCCACTCTTTTAGGATGGCGGATGCAAGGAACAAGTTCGCGCAACCGGATGAGGATACACCTTTTGGACGACACTTGAAGGAAGTTACTAGGTACCTGAACATCGGAATACCAAGCTTCACCGGGACCTACAACGCCACACTACCAGAAGAGGAGCGCTGGATGATTCAAGTTCAAGTTCCAGGAAGGACGTTCATGCCAGTCACTGAGCCCATAGAGTTTTCCTTTGATGCACCAACCTGGAGTCTAGGAAAGAGCATGGCAGCCCACATCACCATGGGACGCATTGGAGAAGTGTACCACAATGATCTCAAGGATACTATCTATCAGATTTGTGGGTGCCGAGACGAGCAATGGGAGATGATCAGCACCAGGAAGGATAGATCTATTGCAGCTTTCATTCAGGAGTTAAACCAGCACATTCGTCGCCAGGAGAACCAGATGTGCGCAGACATGATAGATCTGAAGAAGGCAAAGACTAGGATCATGGAGCTAGAGGAAGAACTCAAGGCTACACGCGAGGATTATGAGGAGGAAATCGCAACATTGTGGAGAAGAATGACGACCTGATAAAGAAGATCGGAGTATTCATGGGAGACCCTGCGCCAGGAGGAGAAGATGACGATTCTACTTGCCCGGAGAACTACATCATCATCGACGACACCGACTCGGACCCCAGTGATGATGATTGGGAGGATGAAGCCGGAGCAGATATCATGGAGTCTTCGACCGATCAATTTTTCTAGTAGACCACCAAATTAGTAGTAGTATTCCACCATGTATATAGTATAGTCCAAGCACTTTGTAACGATAGTTAGATCGATTGTATGCCTTGTTTGAATTGATTGGAGTGATATGATTGTGTTTGTCTCATGTGCATATGGGTAGTGTTTTCCCTCTAGATCTCATTCTATCCTATTTTCTCATCTTTTCTAAACCCATCAGATGCCTCCGAGACGCGACACTGGATTTGTTTTCCCACCGGAGATCACTCAGTTGATTCAGCAGCAGAATGCCCTGATGCAAGTGCTAGTTCAGAACCAAGGCAACAACAACAACAACAACAACCAACCCACCACCACCACCTGTTGATCACTTAGCCCGTTTTCTTAGGCTGAATCCGCCGGTGTTCTCCAGCAGCACCGAGCCGATTGTTGCAGATGATTGGCTCCGCAAGGTTGGAAGGGAGCTGGCCACTGCAGGATGCACAGATGCGGAGAGAGTGCGTTTTGCCGCACATCAGCTTGATGGACCCGCAGCATCATGGTGGGAGAATTACACAGCCACTCACCCCATTGACACCGTCACATGGGACCAGTTTCAGCAAGCTTTCCGTACTGCCCATGTTTCAGCAGGAGCTATGGCCATGAAGAAGCGTGAGTTTCGCAACTTACGCCAAGGAGGACGTACCGTTGGCCAATACGTGGAGGATTTCAGTAAGTTAGCACGTTATGCCCCAGATGACGTTGCTACGGATGCAGCTAAGCAGGAGAAGTTTCTGGAAGGACTGAATGATGAGCTGAGCATGCAGTTGATGGTGGAAACTTTTAACAACTACCAGGAGTTGGTAGACAGAGCTCTCATGATTGAAGGGAAGCAGCAGCAGATTGAGAGCCGTAAGAGGAAGTATGGACAAGGAAAGTACAGTACAGGAGCTCATCAGAAGCCTCGTTTTACCCCGAACTCGGGAGGACACCTTCAGCATAACCATGGAGGTCACAATCACAATGGAGGGAGCTCGCACAATCATAGTGGCCCCAAGAATGGCAATGGGAACGGAGGAAGCAACGGACAGAACCGTACCAACCCATCAACCCCAGCCAAGAGGGATCTGAGCCACGTTACTTGTTTCAAGTGCCAGAAGACTGGACATTATGCAACTGAATGTCCGGAAGCTAAGAATGGAAATGGCAATGGAAGCTCGGGGAAGAAGCCGAACCCTTTCAACAGGGGACAGGTGAACCACGTTAACGTGGAGGAGGTTGAAGCACAGCCTGATGCAGTAATAGGTAAGTTTTTGGTTAAGTCATTTACTGCAATCGTTCTTTTTGATACTGGTGCATCACATTCATACATATCAAGGGGATTTGTGGATAAGTATAAGTTGCCCACCAAAGTTCTTAGAACACCTATGTTAGTAACCTCGCCAGGAGCAGAGTATATGGCAAGCCAAGGATGTTTTCAGATGCCATTGGCCATAGGTAGGCATGTTTTCCCCTCAGACCTAATAGTTTTGGAGTCGCAAGGTTTGGATGTGATTTTGGGAATGGATTGGCTATCGATGTATGGAGGAAACATCGATTGCGCCAGTAAGACGATCTTGCTTACTACCCCAGAAGGAAGAAGGATTAAGTATGTATCCCGGCATGTGCCGAAGAGGACTCAAGTGAATTCCTTATCAGGAGTTGTACAGGAGGAAGTACCAGTGGTGAAGGATTTCCCTGACGTATTTCCAGAGGAGTTGCCAGGCATGCCACCGGATAGAGACATTGAGTTTTTGATTGAGCTTTTGCCAGGCACAGGGCCGATATCTAAGAGACCGTACAGGATGCCCGCTAAGGATTTGGAAGAAATTAAGAAGCAGATTAAGGAGTTACTGGATAAAGGATATATTCGCCCAAGTTCGTCACCTTGGGGATCACCAGTACTTCTAGTGGAGAAGAAAGATGGATCGTTGAGGATGGTTGTTGATTATCGTGGATTGAATGAAGTAACAATCAAGAACAAGTACCCACTGCCGATGATCAATGATCTGTTTGACCGACTACAAGGAGCTAAAGTATTTTCCAAGATTGATTTGCGATCAGGATACCACCAGTTGAAGATTCGAGAGCAGGATATACCCAAGACAGCTTTTACCACAAGGTATGGGCTATATGAGTACACCGTTATGTCATTTGGCCTGACTAACGCACCTGCCTATTTCATGAACATGATGAACAAAGTGTTTATGGAGTTTTTGGATAAGTTCGTCGTAGTGTTCATTGATGATATTCTGGTCTATTCGAAGAATGAAGAAGAGCATAAGGAGCATTTGCGTTTGGTACTTGGAAAGCTCAGAGAACATCAGTTATATGCCAAGTTCAGCAAGTGCGAGTTTTGGTTAAAGGAAGTTGGATTCCTTGGACATGTTATATCCGGAGAAGGAATAGCAGTAGATCCCACCAAGGTTAACACTGTGACAAATTGGGAAGTCACCCACGTCAGTTGGAGAGATCCGGAGTTTTCTTGGACTCGCAGGATACTACCGGAGATTCATTGAGAATTTCTCGAAGATTGCAAAGCCTATGATGGAATTGTTGAAGAAGGACACCAAGTTCAAGTGGACAGAGGAATGTGAGGCTAGTTTCCAGGAGTTGAAGAATTGTTTAGTTACAGCGCCAGTGTTCATTCTGCCAGATCAACACAAGGATTATGAAGTATATTGCGACGCTTCTCGTCGAGGACTTGGAGCCGTGCTTATGCAGGAGGGAAGAGTTGTTTCATATGCCTCACGACAGCTTAAACCCCATGAGTTGAATTATGCTACACATGATTTGGAGTTAGCAGCTGTAGTGCATGCGTTGAAGACGTGGAGACATTTTCTCATCGGAAACCATTGTGAGGAGTACACGGATCACAAGAGTTTGAAGTACATTTTCACGCAAAAGGAGTTGAATCTCAGGCAAAGGAGATGGTTGGAGCTCATTAAGGATTATGATATGAGATTGCATTATCACCCAGGGAAGGCTAACATAGTAGCTGATGCGTTGAGCCGCAAGAGCCATGTCAATACCCTCATGACTGGAGAGTTACCCAAGGAGTTAGCAAAGGATCTTCGCGAACTATGTTTGGAAATAGTTCCAAGAGGCTTTTTAGCAGCATTGGAGATTCAGTCTACTTTGATGGATAAGATCAGAGAAGCTCAGAAGACAGACAAGGAGATTTCCGAGATAAAGGAAATGATGAGTAAAGGAAAAGCCAAGGGATTTCGTGAGGATGAGCACGATACCTTATGGTTTGAGGACCGCGTTTATCTGCCCAATGATCTGGAGATCAGGAAGTTGATTCTGCAAGAGGCCCATGATTCGCCGTATTCAATTCACCCAGGAAATACCAAGATGTACCTGGATTTAAAGGACAGTTTCTGGTGGACCGGAATGAAGAAGGATATTGCGTATGTAGCAGTTTGTGATGTATGCCATAGAGTGAAGGCAGAGCATCAGAATCCAGCAGGATTGCTACAACCATTGCCGATACCCAAATGGAAGTGGGATAAGCTAGGCATGGATTTTATCACGGGATTGCCCAGGACTTGTTCAGGCTATGACTCGATATGGGTTGTAGTCGATCGTTTGACGAAGGTAGCTCATTTCATCCCAGTAAAGACCACTTATACCAGTGCTAAGTTGGCAAAGATATACATGACCAGGATCGTATGTCTGCATGGAGTTTCGAGGACCATTGTATCAGATAGAGGAACCCAGTTTACTTCAAAGTTCTGGCATCAATTGCATGAAACTTTGGGTACCAGGCTAGAGTTCAGTACAGCCTTTCATCCACAGACAGACGGACAGACCGAGAGAGTAAATCAGATTTTGGGGGACATGCTGAGAGCTTGTGCGCTTGATTATGGATCTAGTTGGGACGACAATTTGCCATATGCAGAGTTCTCTTACAACAACAGTTATCAATCCAGTTTGAAGATGGCCCCTTTCGAAGCTCTGTACGGAAGGAGATGCAGGACACCGTTGTTGTGGGATGAAGTTGGAGACCGTCAGTTGTTTGGACCAGATTTGATTAAAGAGTCTAAACAGAAGGTGAAGTTGATTCGCGATAGGCTCAAGGTAGCCCAATCCAGGCAGAAGAGCTATGCAGATTCTAAACACAAGGAGACAGTTTACAAAGTCAGAGACAGAGTGTATCTTCGAGTATCACCACTTCGAGGAGTGAAGCGCTTTGGAGTTAAGGGAAAGTTAGCGCCACGTTTTGTAGGACCATACAAAGTTTTGGAGCGTATGGGAGAAGTTGCTTACAATTTGGAATTGCCCGAAGGATTGTGAGGAGTTCACGATGTATTCCATGCTTCCCAGCTGAAGAAGTGCCATGCGGAGATGGCAGAGATACCACTGAGAGATACAGTGCCACTGGAAGCGATTCAGCTGGATAGCAATTTGACCTATGAGGAGAAACCAGTTAAGATTTTTGAGTTTGCCAGCCGAGTCACCCGCAGCAAGGTTATCAAGTTTTGCAAAGTTCAGTGGAGTCACCATACCGAGGATGAAGCCACTTGGGAGCGAGAGGAAGATCTACAGAAGGACCACCCTCACCTATTTTCTAGCCAACCCGAATCTCGAGGGCGAGATTCATCTTAAGGGGGGTAGGTTTGTAACATCCCAAATTTTCAATTTGGAATGTTATACATTAGATCATCATGCATAACACATTTTATTGCATTTTGTTTTGCAATCCTAGAAATTCTACGCAACTCAAGGACCCACCGAGAGAGTTGGGGATTTCGTTATTTTCATATTTGGGTTTTCTCAAATTTTGAAAATAGGATCATTTGTTTTAATTATTTTTCTCTCCGAAAAATATTTCATATTTAAAATATATGAGAGGGGATAATATGACTTCTCCAAAAATAATGAAATATCGGAGGAAAAATATTAAAAACAAATATTTGATTTTATTCGGATTTTATTTCTATTTTATTTGCCTAGGAAAAATATGCATTTTTCAAAATTGCATTTTAGGCCCAAATAAATGTTCATCTTGTCCGGCTTATTTTTGGAGTCCGTTTAGTATTTCTTTTCTTACTTTTTCTGCACGTCCGATTTATAAAAATAAAAAAAGAACCGACTCGGGCCGCCGTGGGCGACCCGGACTCTGCCTCGCCCCGGGCTTTATAAGCCGCCCCGCTGCCAGCCCACGCCGCCCCTAACCCTAACCTAGCCCCGAGCCGCCGCCGCCGACCGCCGTCGCCGCCGATCGCCGCCACCCCGCCGGAGCCGACCGCCGCCGCCGCCCATTGACCCGCCGCCGCCGCCGTTGACCCGCCAGAGGTAGTCACCGCCGCCGCCGCGGTTTTTGAGAGAAAACTGTCGTTTTTTTAGGAACCCGGTTTATTTTTTTTATTAGATCGGTTTTTTTTCGGTTTAGTCTAGTTAGCGGACGTTCGTCCGTACGTTCGTTTTAATGAACGGTTTTCGTCGTTTAACCGCAGACAGCGAACGTTCATTCGTTAGCCTGTTCGTCAGTTTTTCTTTTTCTCGGATTTTTCGCGATTATTTTCGATCGAGATTTCCGATCTATTTTTCGTTTTAGTATAACTTTTCGCTCGTTTATCGGAATCAGGCAATTCAAGCGCCTAGAGTTTCGTCTCGAAACCCTCTTTCCATTTAACCAACTTAAATAAGTTTTTGCTACTGTAAAATTTGACTTAGGTCCAGATTAGTAAACAAAGCTTGTTTCTTTCGCCGTTTGAGTTTCGTTGCTTCGTTCGATTTGATTCTTTTGCAAACCGGAGTTCTTAAGTTGAACTTTCTGGTTAGATCTCTTATTTTAAGTTTTACCTATGCACCCTTGCTTGATTGCTTATGTATGTATTGTTTGTTTGCGATAGAGTACCCGGAGTGCGAAGCGCGCTACTACGAGTGTCTAGGTTTCACGGATCATCAGCAAGGCAAGTAACACTTTGATCATACCTCTTTACCACCCAGTTTTATTGCATTAGATCAACCCTCAAACTATTGCATGGTTAGGAACTGTTTAATATGTGGGTTTGGGAAGTAGACGAGGTAGTACCTATTGCCCTGTTTATTATCAAACCATTGGGAGTTACTTCTACGTTTGCTTATATTGCTATGCTATGCTCGTAGACGTGGATTGGGTTTGAGAGTTTTCCATGACAGATGTGAGATTGTTAATTAATGGTTCAACTTAAGGTGGCTACTTTAATTTACATCTGGGTGGATTGAGGCACCTGGAGAATCCAGTGTTGCGTGTATTTTTTGGATATCCCGGAGTACCTGTGAGATTATCCTATGGACCGCCACCCAGGCTCAAAGGGATCATAAGATTATTCATGCTAGAAACTTCTGTGTGCAGCCACAAGCCAGTATGAGCTCTGGCATAGTTGAGTATGTTGTGTGACCTCTTTCAGTGGTGGGCTAGCAGATGTAGAGGGAAAGTAGGTGTAACTGTCCACCCAGAGTAAAGAGTTAATGCTTCTGAAAGTCTGTGTCTCGGTCATCCGTTTCTCAAACACCATGTAGTGCGAGAAATCCAACGGAGGCGATCGAGTCTTGTGGGGAAAAGTGTGCAAACCTCTGCAGAGTGTACAAACTAATCATGGTTAGCTGTGTCCCCGGTTATGGACATCTTGAGTATCTAGCTCTTGGATTATCATGTGAATCTCATCATCATGTTACTTAATTTAATTTGATTGGGTTAATCACGTTCTTAATTGGGATTGAGTTGGAGGTACCTTCTCAATGTTTAACAACCACCATGATAGTTAAATAAAATTTATTCCTTTGTTGTAGGGAAAATTGGCTTTTCGCAAAACTGTAACCATAGAGCTTTCCACCAGCCAAATATGCATGTAGTGATAGCATTATTCTGTTCATTACTCTATGTGTTACTTTGCCAGCATATTCCATGTGCTGACCCGTTTTTGGGCTGCAACGTTCATGTTGCAGACTTTTCAGACGACGAGTAAGGTGCCATAGGTCGTGGTCTTATACTCAGTGATGACGTTGGAGTTGATGGACTCACTTTATCTTCCAAGCCTTCCGCTGTTATCGTATTAAGATGGCCTTAAGCCATATTTATTGTAATAAGTTCTCTCTTGAGACTATTCGATGTAATAAGTGTGTGATTGCTACTCTGTTATAAATCCTTCAAGTACTGTGCGTGTCAGCATTACCGATCCAGGGATGACACTGATGCACAGAGACTAGACTGTTTGAGGTCTGGTCGCTACAGTTTGGTGACGATCGGTATTATGAGTTTATGTGTGTTGATGTACCGAAGGTTGTTTGGAGTCCCGAATGAGATCAGGGACATGACAAGGAGTCTCAAAATGTTCGAGCCGTAAAGATCGATATATTGGAAGGCTATATTCGGACATCGGAAAGGTTCCGAGTGATCCGGGTATTTTTCGGAGTACCGGGGGCAAATACTTGACGAAATATCGTTGTGGTTTTGATGCATAGGTAAGAACGGTTCTTGCTCAGCCCGTAGCAGCCACGTAAAACTTGCAACAACAAAGTAGAGGACGTCTAACTTGTTTTTGCAGGGCATGCTGTGATGTGATATGGTCAAGACATGATGCTAAATTTTATTGTATGAGATGATCATGTTTTGTAACAGAGTTATCGGCAACTGGCAGGAGCCATATGGTTGTCGCTTTATTGTATGAAATGCAATCGCCATGTAATTGCTTTACTTTATCACTAAGCGGTAGCGATAGTCGTAGAAGCAATAGTTGGTGAGACGACAACGATGCTACGATGGAGATCAAGGTGTCGTGCCGGTGACGATGGTGATCATGATGGTGCTTTGGAGATGGAGATCAAAGGCACAAGATGATGATGGCCATATCATATCACTTATAATGATTGCATGTGATGTTTATCTTTTATGCATCTTATTTTGCTTAGATCGACGGTAGCATTATAAGATGATCTCTCACTAAATTTCAAGGTATAAGTGTTCTCCCTGAGTATGCACCGTTGCGAAAGTTCGTCGTGTCGAGACACCACATGATGATCGGGTGTGATAAGCTCTACGTCCACATACAACTGGTGCAAGCCAGTTTTGCACACGGAGAATACTCGGGTTAAACTTGACGAGCCTAGCATATGCAGATATGGCCTCGGAACATGAGACCGAAAGGTCGAGCGTGAATCATATAGTAGATATGATCAACATAGTGATGTTCACCATTGAAAACTACTCCATCTCACGTGATGATCGGACATGGTTTAGTTGATATGGATCACGTGATCACTTAGATGATTAGAGGGATGTCTATCTAAGTGGGAGTTCTTAAGTAATATGATTAATTTAACTTTAAATTTATCATGAACTTAGTCCTGCTAGTATTAGCATATCTATGTTGTAGATCAATGGCTCGCGTTTAGCTCCCCTGTTTTATTTTTGATATGTTCCTAGTGAAAACTAAGTTGAAAGATGTTAGTAGCAATGATGCGGATTGGATCCGTGATCTGAGAATTATCTTCATTGCTGCACAAAAGAATTATGTCCTTGATGCACCGCTAGGTGACAGACCGATTGCAGGAGCAGATGCAGACGTTATGAACATTTGACAAGCTCGATATGATGACTACTTGATAGTTTAGTGCACCATGCTTTACGGCTTAGAATCGGGGCTTCAAAGACGTTTTGAACACCACGGAGCATATGAGATGTTCCAAGAGTTGAAATTAGTATTTCAGACTCATGCCCATGTCGAAAGGTATGAGACCTTTGACAAGTACTTTGCCTACAAGATGGCGGAGAATAGCTCAGCTAGTGAGCATGTGCTCAGAAGGTCTGAGTACTACAGTCACTTGAATCAAGTGGGAGTTAATCTTCCAGGTAAGATAGTGATTGACAGAGTTCTCTAGTCACTATCACCAAGTTACTATAACTTCGTGATTGTAACACCCCGGATGTAACTTTCCATATTTGTAACTCCAACTCTTGCCATTTTCGGCTATGTGCTATGATATTTCCCTCCGTGGTCGGGTTTTGTCTTTTGTTTTGCATTTTGTTCATGTCATGCATATCATATCATGTCATCATGTGCATTGCATTTGCATACGTGTTCGTCTCATGCATCCGAGCATTTTCCCCGTTGTCCGTTTTGCAATCCGGCGCTCCCATCTCCTCCGGTGCACCCCTCTTGTTTTCTTTCGTGAGCGGGTGTCAAACGTTCTCGGAATGGACCGAGGCTTGTCAAGTGGCCTTGGTATACCACCGGTAGACCACCGATCAAGTTTCGTTCCATTTGGAGGTCGTTTGGTACTCCAACGGTTAACCGGGTAACCGCAGATGCCTTCTGTGTGTTGCAGCAACACCCCCTCTCTAAACAGCCCAAAACCCACCAAACTCTCTTCCATGCTCTAGGTCGTTCGATCACGATCGTGTGGGCGAAAACCGCACCTCATTTGGACTCTCCTAGCTCCCTCTACCTATAAAAATGCATCCCCTCCCGAAAACGTATGCAGTCCAAACCCTAACCCTCGTCCCTCCGCGTGCCGGACACGTCCGCCCGGCGCCGGACAAATCGCGCCACCGCCACGTCAGCGTCCGCCGCCGCCCGTACCACGCCGGCCCGCCACGGGCCCGCGGGCCCGTACGCCGCCCGCGCCCCGCCCGCGCCGCCGCCTGCCTGCGCCGCCGCCCCGCGCCTCCGCCGTCGCCTCGCCGCGCCGCCGCCGCCGGCCATCGCGCCGCCCCGCGCTGCACTGCCCGGCCGGCGCCGCCCTCCTCCGCCGCCGCCGCCGGCGCCCCCTCCTCCGGCCGCCTCCTCGCCGCCTTCCTCTCCTTCCTCCGTCGCCGTCCGCCATCTCCGGCCACCGCCCCGACGAGCTCGAGCTTGCCAGATCTGGATCGAGCACTGTAGCAGGTTGACTTTCCCCGAGACCCTGAAAAAACCTGTCATTTATTTTCACAATAAGTGCCCCTGTTCATCATAGCATAACTCTCTGCATGTAGCTCTGTTTCGCGCGTGTAATATATTGAATTGTTTGTCTCGTGATGCTCTACATTTTGTTCAATTGCACCATGTTCATTAGAGGTCATCTTGATGCCCAAATCTCTGGTGCAAGAGTGCTAGTTGCTGTTATCTGCTGATTCTTAGCAGAACTTGGAGATTTGTCATTTTTGTATCATTTAATCTGTGCATCTTATGGGCATGAGCTCTACATGTGTTTTGTTGTATGCCATGCCATATTTCCAAGGGTGTATGACATGTATTTTTGTGATCTCTGTGGTGACTAGCACAAGCATGCAAACTAGGCCCCGTAATGTTTCTGATTTCAGGGACTTAGTAATTTCTCGAAGTCTTTGTCTGCTGTTATTTTGTTGCCATGTAAACTTGATACTACAGAGAGATCCATGCATATTTTGGAGATGTTCAGTAAGGATGTTTTGTAGATATTGTTGTAATTGATCCATTCCTGCCCTTGTTTGCAATTATGGAGGGCCATAGCATGACTCAATCTTGCTCTACTTTTGCTATAAAATATTTCTGGCAGATTCTTAACATGATATGCAATTTTGCCAAGCTTGTTGTAGTTGTTCCATACATGCCATGCTCTTGTTCTTGTCATGTATAGCTTCATAAACATTCCATCTTGCTGTAGGTATGCTTGTTTTGTCATGCATTGCTTTTATCGTTGCAGTTCTGGAATACCTGAGTTTCGCCGACATTGAAATCTCTTTTATGCAGTTGTTGGTGAGATCACCTCGACGCCACCCAGTACTGGGGCGGGAGTTCGGGAGTATTGCCATAACTCGTATAACGGATGTTTTTCGAAGGTTGAGGTAAACGATTTCCGAAGGTTTCTTGGTTATGTGTTGATGGATGGATACAGCTGGATCTAGGGATTGCTAGTTTGGGTGATATATTTTGTGTCCCCTGTATCCCCAACACCAGATTGCATAACCAGAAAGTTTCGGGAGTTTATAAGTGGGAATTCAAGTAGCCTTAGGATATCTTTCCGCCAGACGCATGATATGAGATTGGGGTTCGACATCTAGTGGTTCGCCTGTACACGGTTGGTTTTACAGTGGTCTCGTAGTGTCTTAAAGAGTCCTTGGCTATGCCGACTCGGGGACGCTTCGTATGTCATGTGCACAGCCTTGTACATGATGGTGCTGTACGATTGAGCCCGTGTGGGCCCCACCACGAAAACTTCGGACGAAATCTCTATCATATGTTTGTTCCGGCTTATTCTGCAAGCCAATACTTTGTTTTGTTTTCATTTGTGGTATTCGAGTTGCTTCGAAGTCATATGTTGATTCCATATCTTTTTCAAGTGGCTTCTCAACTAATGGAAGTGTGATGATTTACTATGGAATTCATTCGTTCATCTTCGTTCGAATGTTTATTGTGAAGACTATATGTTGCAATTTCTATCCGTTGATTCTACTTATCTATTTGTCTATCAAGATGCTAACGGATGTCACCCTCTTCAGGATGGCTCCGCCAACGCGTCAGAATCCGGATCGCAATGAAGGGAGTCAAGCGAACCCTCCGCCACCACCTCCGCCTCCAGAGGCATGGCAAGCTATCATGGCAGCCACCAACGCCAATGCTCAGATGATTCTGCAACTCTTGCAAGAACGCACCCAAGGGCAAGGCAATCAAGGTCAAGGCAACAATCAGCCTCACTTCGCTACCCTCAACCAGTTTCTCGCAAATCAGCCCAAGTCTTTCAGCTACTGTGCCGAGGCCACGGATGCCGATGATTGGCTCGTGGACATCAACAAGCATTTTGAATGTAGCAATGTCAGGCCTGAGGACTATGTCAAGTTCGCTTCTTTTCAGCTCAAGGACCAAGCTGCTGATTGGTATCAACAATACAAAGATTCCAGAGGAGGTCGTGTGATCACTTGGACTGACTTCTGTCGGGACTTCAAAGCGCACCACATTCCACAAAGTGTTGTTGAGAGCAAGCGTGAGGAGTTCCGCAATCTCAAGCAAGGCAACATGTCTGTGTATCAATACAACATCCAGTTTCAGAAACTTGCTCGCTTCGCTAAACAAGACGTTCCTGATGAAAAGAGCATGATCTATCACTTCAGAGGTGGCCTTAGAGAGGATCTGCAGTTAGCTCTCGTTCTTGTTGAGCCTACTCAGTTTGATCAATTCTATAACATGGCACTGAAGCAAGAGGCTGCTCAGCTCAAGTGTGAGGCTTCTAAGAAGAGAGTCAGAGACGCAGTTCAGTCTTCTTCTTCCTCACTTGTGGCAGCTAAGCAACAGAAGTTCTGGTTGCCTCCTCCTCCTCCGTTTCGTCAGCCTTACCAGCAGAAGAACAAAGGTGGCCATGGTTCTTCCAACTCTTCCAACTCTGGCTATCAGAACAAGTCTCAGAATCAAGCTCCAAAGTCCAATGCTCCTTATCACCGTCCACTCTCAGAGGTGACTTGCAACAAGTGTCAGCAGAAAGGTCACTATGCTAACAAGTGCTTCAACCAAAGGCGTCTGCCTCCTCCTCCTCCTGCCAGATCTTCCAGCAATGCAGTGGTCAAGCATAATCCAAAGTCTACAAAGGTGAACATGATGAATGCAGCTCAAGCGGAGGAATCTACTGATGTGATAATGGGTAATCTTCCTGTTAATGATATTCCTGCAAAAGTTCTTTTTGATACTGGTGCATCGCTTTCTTTCATATCAAGACCATTTGCACTTAAGCATGAGTTGGTTTATCAAGATTTGCCTAGACCGTTATCAGTTGTCTCTCCGGGTAAATTCATGAACGCAAGCTCTATGGTTCCGGATGTTTCCATTAAGATGGGGAACTATAAATTTCTGTCTTCTCCAGTTGTTCTTGCTGACTCGGATATTGATCTAATTCTCGGGATGGACTGGCTTTCTAAGACAAAGCTCAACTTGATTGTGCTGCCAGGGAAATTCAATTGACACACTCTTCTGAGGATGTGATTATTTATGCCGCTCGTGATGAAACCATTCGGTTTTTTTCTCTCAATGAGAAGGGCGAATTGAATGCCATCTCTCAAATTCCAGTCGTTTGTGAGTATCAAGATGTCTTTCCAAAAGAGCTTCCGGGTATGCCTCCTCATCGGCCAGTTGAGTTCGTTATCGAACTAGAGCCTGGCACTGAACCCGTTTGCAAGCGTCCATACAAGCTTGGACCCAACGAGCTGAAGGAATTGAAGAAACAGCTCGATGAACAAGAGCGTCTGGGTTTGATCAGACCGAGTTCTTCTCCATGGGGTTGTGGTGTTCTTTTTGTCAAGAAGAAGGATGGCACGGACCGACTTTGTGTCGACTACCGTCCATTGAACAAGAAGACAATCAAGAACAAGTATCCACTTCCCAACATCAATGAGCTATTCGAGCAACTCAAAGGTGCTAAAGTATTCTCCAAGCTTGACCTTCGTATGGGTTATCATCAGATTCGCATTCGTGAAGAAGATATTCCCAAGACAGCATTCAGAACAAGCTTTGGTTCTTATGAATATACTGTCGTGTCTTTCGGCCTTGTCAATGCTCCTCCAGTTTTCTCTCGGATGATGAATTTCATCTTCAACCCCTATACCAATGAATTCGTCCTGGTGTATCTCGATGATATCTTGGTCTTCTCCAAGAATAAGAAGGACCATGCCAAACATTTGCGATTGGTGCTCGACAAGCTCAGAGAGTATCAATTCTATGCGAAGTTCTCCAAATGTGAGTTTTGGCTCGATGAAGTTCTTTTCCTTGGTCACATCATCTCTGCCAAGGGCATCGCTGTTAACCCCGAGAAGGTGTCCGCAATTGTGAATTGGGAACCTCCTCAGAATGTCAAGCAGCTCCGCAGTTTTCTTGGTCTTGCAAGCTATTGCCGAAGATTCGTTGAGAATTTCTCTAAGATTGCAAAGCCTCTTTCCAACCTCCTCCAGAAGCATGTGAAGTATGTCTGGTCTCCTGAGTGTGACGTTGCTTTCAACACTCTCAAAGAGAAACTAGTCACAGCTCCTGTCTTGACTCCTCCTGATGAATCCAAGCCATTTGAAGTTTTCTGTGATGCTTCTCTCCAAGGTCTCGGTGCTGTGTTAATGCAAGAGAAGAAAGTTGTGGCCTATACCTCTCGTCAGTTGAAGCCCAATGAGAAGAACTACCCCACTCACGATCTTGAGTTGGCGGCAGTTGTCCATGCATTAATAACGTGGAGACATCTCTTGTTGGGAAGACAAGTGGACATTTTCACCGATCACAAGAGTCTCAAGTACATCTTCACTCAGCCCAACCTCAACCTCAGGCAGACTCGATGGGTCGAAATGATTCAAGAGTACAATCCGAGTATTGAATATACTCCAGGCAAGGCCAATGTCATTGCAGATGCTTTAAGCAGGAAGGCTTATTGCAACAGCTTAATTCTCAAGCCATTCCAACCGGATCTTTGTGAAGCTTTCCGCAAGCTGAATCTCCAAGTTGTTCCTCAAGGCTTTCTTGCCAACCTCATAGTCTCTCCTACTTTGGAAGATCAAATTCGTGAGGCACAACTCCTTGATGCCATGGTGAAGAAGGTGAAACGTGGTATCGACAAGGGTCTTTCCAAATACAAGTGCTATCGCATTGATGACAGAGACACTTTATTCTTCGAGGACCGGATTGTGGTTCCTAAAGGTGATCTAAGGAAAGTCATTATGAACGAGGCGCACAATTCTCTCCTTTCCATTCATCCTGGAAGTACGAAGATGTACCATGACCTCAAGCAGTCGTATTGGTGGACTCGAATGAAGCGAGAAATTGCTCAATTCGTGAATGAATGTGATGTCTGTCGAAGAGTGAAAGCAGAACACCAACGACCAGCTGGTCTCCTCCAACCTCTTGCTATCCCAGAATGGAAGTTTGATCATATCGAAATGGACTTCGTGACTGGATTTCCAAAGTCCAAGCGCGGAAATGATGCTATCTTCGTTGTCATCGACAAGCTTTCTAAAGTGGCTCATTTCCTTCCAATCAAAGAATCCATCACAGCAGCTCAGTTGGCAGAGCTATACACCTCCAGAATTGTCTCCTTGCACGGCATTCCACAATTGATTTCTTCAGATCGTGGAAGCATCTTCACCTCTAAGTTCTGGGACTCCTTCCAGAAGGCCATGGGCACAAACATTCGCTTCAGCACAGCTTTCCATCCTCAAACTAGTGGCCAAGTCGAGCGAGTCAATCAAATTCTTGAAGATATGCTCAGGGCTTGTGTCATTTCCTTTGGCATGAAATGGGAAGATTGTCTTCCATATGCCGAATTCTCCTACAACAACAGCTTCCAAGCGAGTTCGGGCAAGGCCCCATTCGAGATTCTCTATGGCAGAAAGTGCCGTACTCCTCTCAATTGGTCAGAGACTGGTGAACGCCAACTTCTTGGCAATGACTTAATCACTGAAGCTGAAGAAATGTGTAAAGTCATCCGTGATAATCTCAAAGCCGCGCAATCGCGCCAGAAGAGTTACTATGATAGTAAGCACCGTGATGTGGCTTTCGAGATCGGAGACCATGTCTACCTCCGCGTCTCTCCAATGAAAGGCACTCGTCGCTTCGGTATCAAAGGGAAGCTTGCCCCTAGATACGTGGGTCCTTTCAAGATCATTGGCAAAAGAGGCGACCTCGCCTATCAACTTGAGCTTCCTTCCAACTTCGCGAACGTGCACGATGTGTTCCACGTGTCACAGCTCCGCAAGTGCTTCAAGACGCCTGAGCGCACTATCAACTTCGAAGAGATTGACCTCCAAGAAGATTTGTCTTATCATGAGCACCCCGTTGCTATTCTTGAAGAAACTGAGCGCAAGACTCGCAACAAGTCAATCAAATTCCTGAAAGTGAAGTGGTCGCACCATTCCGACCGGGAAGCCACCTGGGAACGCGAGGACCATCTCCGTTCCGAATATCCGGAGTTCTTTCAGTCCTAGATCTCGGGACGAGATCCTCTCGTAGTGGTGGAGTGTTGTAACACCCCGGATGTAACTTTCCATATTTGTAACTCCGACTCTTGCCATTTTCGGCTATGTGTTATGATATTCCCTCCGTGGTCGGGTTTTGTCTTTCGTTTTGCATTTTGTTCATGTCATGCATTTCATATCATGTCATCATGTGCATTGCATTTGCATACGTGTTCGTCTCATGCATCTGAGCATTTTCCCCGTTGTCCGTTTTGCAATCCGGCGCTCCCATCTCCTCCGGTGCACCCCTCTTGTTTTTTTTCGTGAGCGGGTGTCAAACGTTCTCGGAATGGACCAAGGCTTGTCAAGTGGCCTTGGTATACCACCGGTAGACCACCGATCAAGTTTCGTTCCATTTGGAGGTCGTTTTGGTACTCCAACGGTTAACCGGGTAACCGCAGATGCCTTCTGTGTGTTGCAGCAACACCCCCTCTCTAAACAGCCCAAAACCCACCAAACTCTCTTCCATGCTGTAGGTCGTTCGATCACGATCATGTGGGTGAAAACCGCACCTCATTTGGACTCTCCTAGCTCCCTCTACCTATAAAAATGCATCCCCTCTCGAAAACGTATGCAGTCCAAACCCTAACCCTCGTCCCTCCGCGTGCCGAACACGTCCGCCCGGCGCCGGACAAATCGCGCCACCGCCACCTCAGCGTCCGCCGCCGCCCGTACCGCGCCGGCCCGCCGCGGGCCCGCGGGCCCGTACGCCGCCCGCGCCCCGCCCGCGCCGCCGCATGCCTGCGCCGCCGCCCCGCGCCTCCGCCGCCGCCTCGCCGCGCCGCCGCCGCCGGCCGCCCGCGCCTCCGCCGCCGCCTCGCCGCGCCGCCGCCGCCGGCCATCGCGCCGCCCCGCGCTGCACTGCCCGGCCGGCGCCGCCCTCCTCCGCCGCCGCCGCCGGCGCCCCCTCCTCCGGCCGCCTCCTCGCCGCCTTCCTCTCCTTCCTCCGTCGCCGTCCGCCATCTCCGGCCACCGCCCCGACGAGCTCGAGCTCGCCAGATCTGGATCGAGCACTGTAGCAGGTTGACTTTCCCCGGGGCCCTGAAAAAACCTGTCATTTATTTTCACAATAAGTGCCCCTGTCCATCATAGCATAACTCTCTGCATGTAGCTCCGTTTCGCGCGTGTAATATATCGAATTGTTCGTATCGTGATGCTCTACATTTTGTTCAATTGCACCATGTTCATTAGAGGTCATCTTGATGCTCAAATCTCTGGTGCAAGAGTGCTAGTTGCTGTTATCTGCTGATTCTTAGCAGAACTTGGAGATTTGTCATTTTTGTATCATTTAATCTGTGCATCTTATGGGCATGAGCTCTACATGTGTTTTGTTGTATGCCATGCCATATTTCCAAGGGTGTATGACATGTATTTTTGTGATCTCTGTGGTGACTAGCACAAGCATGCAAACTAGGCCCCGTAATGTTTCTGATTTCAGGGACTTAGTAATTTCTCTAAGTCTTTGTCTGCTGTTATTTTGTTGCCATGTAAACTTGATACTACAGAGAGATCCATGCATATTTTGGAGATGTTCAGTAAGGATGTTTTGTAGATATTGTTGTAATTGATCCATTCCTGCCCTTTGTTGCAATTATGGAGTGCCATAGCATGACTCAATCTTGCTCTACTTTTGCTATAAAATATTTTTGGCAGATTCTTAACATGATATGCAATTTTGCCAAGCTTGTTGTAGTTGTTCCATACATGCCATGCTCTTGTTCTTTTCATGTATAGCTTCATAAACATTCCATCTTGCTGTAGGTATGCTTCTTTTATCATGCATTGCTTTGTGGTGAGTGCATCAAGCTCACCAACATGCCTTCATATTATTGTTTCTGCCATGCTCTGTTTTCTGCCATGCTATGTTTACATGCTTGCCATCATATCTTCTGGTCCTTTTTGGCTTATGGTCACTAAGGGACTTTTGTCATATGCATCTAGTAGAATACTGCCATGCCTTGTTTTGCCATCTTAAGTTCTTTTAGCTTGTTGATTTCGTGCTCTGAACATTGCTACCTGATGTTGTTTTCTGCAATGTCCAGTAATTTCACCAAGTCTGTGAACCTGTTATCTTTTGCACTTTTGCCATGCTTGTTTGAGCTTGTTATGTTGTGATCTAGCCGTAGCTCAGTGTTCATCTTTTGTCAAGCATCTCCTGTAGATTACTGTCATATACTTTTTTGCTATGTTGGAGTGCTGTAGCATTGTTACTTGTTGCATTTTAAGTGCTATCATGCTGTTAATCACAGATTCGTGTCATTCTTGTTTTGCTTGCCATTTGCAAACCGTGCATCCGTTTCCGGTGATATTTATATCGATTTCGACTGAAATCATCTCATCTTTCCAGTGGCATGCTTGGTTTGCCAAGTTACTGCCTTGTTCATCATTTTCCTTCAGGAGCACGCATATGCATCGCATATCATATCTTGCATATCATACATGTTTTGCATCATGTTGCTTGTGCATTTCTCGTGATTGATTGTGGTTCCGTTGCTTGTGTTCTTGTCTTGGGTAGAGCCAGGAGACGAGTTCGTGAACGAGGAACCTGTTGAGTACGCTTACGAGGATCAAGCTTTCGACAACTCTGAGAACCTTGCAGGCAAGATGACCACCCCTCGAAATCACTTCTATCTTTGCTTTGCTAGTTGTTCGCTCTATTGCCATGCTGCGCTACCTATCACTTGCTATATCATGCCTCCCATATTGCCATGTCAGCCTCTAACCATCCTTTCCTAGCAAACCGTTGTTTGGCTAAGTTACCGCTTTTGCTCAGCCCTTCTTATAGCGTTGCTAGTTGCAGGTGAAGTTGAAGTTTGTTCCATGTCGGAACATGGATATGTTGGGATATCACAATATCTCTTATTTAATTAATGCATCTATATATTTTGGTAAAGGGTGGAAGGCTCGGCCTTATGCCTGGTGTTTTGTTCCACTCTTGCCGCCCTAGTTTCTGTCATACCGGTATTATGTTCCTTGAGTTTGCGTTCCTTACGCGGTCGGGTGATTTATGGGACCCCCTTGACAGTTCGCCTTGAATAAAACTCCTCCAGCAAGGCCCAACCTTTGGTTTTACCATTTGCCACCTAAGCCTTTTCCCCCGGGTTTTCGCGAGCCCGAGGGTCATCTTTATTTTAACCCCCGGACCAGTGCTCCTTCGAGTGCTGGCCCAAACCGAGCGATGTCCGGCGCCCCCTGGGCAACCAGGGTCTATGCCAACCTGACGTCTGGCTCATCCGTTGTGCCCTGAGAACGAGATATGTGCAGCTCCTATCGGGATTTGTCGGCACATTCGGGGGCTTTGCTGGTCTTGTTTTACCATTGTCGAAATGTCTTGTAAACCGGGATTCCGAGACTGATCGGGTCTTTCCGGGAGAAGGTTTATCCTTCGTTGACCGTGAGAGCTTATGATGGGCTAAGTTGGGACACCCCTGCAGGGTATTATCTTTCGAAAGCCGTGCCCGCGGTTATGAGGCAGATGGGAATTTGTTAATGTCCGGTTGTAGAGAACTTGTCACTTGACCCAATTAAAATACATCAACTGTGTGTGTAGCCGTGATGGTCTCTTCTCGGCGGAGTCCGGGAAGTGAACACGGTTTGAGTTATGGATGACGTAAGTAGGAGTTCAGGATCACTTCTTGGTCATTGCTAGATGACGACCGTTCCGTTGCTTCTCTTCTCGCTCTCTTTTGCGTATGTTAGCCACCATATATGCTTATTGCCTGCTGCAGCTCCACCTCATTACACCATCCTTTCCTATAAGCTTAAATAGTCTTGATCTCGCGGGTGTGAGATTGCTGAGTCCTCGTGACTCACAGATTCTACCAAAACAGTTGCAGGTGCCGACGATGCCAGTGCAGATGATGGGATCGATCTCAAGTGGGAGTTCGATGAGGAACGTGGTCGTTACTATGTGTCTTTTCCTGATGATCAGTAGTGGAGCCCAGTTGGGACGATCGGGGATCTAGCATTTGGGGTTATCTTATTTTCATTTGGATCTTGACCGTAGTCGGTCTATGTGTGTATTTTGGATGATGTATGAATTATATTTATGTATTGTGTGAAGTGGCGATTGTAAGCCAACTCTTTATCCCATTCTTGTTCATTACATGGGATTGTGTGAAGATGACCCTTCTTGCGACAAAACCACTATGTGGTTATGCCTCTAAGTCGTGCCTCGACACGTGGGAGATATAGCCGCATCATGGGCGTTACAGTGATGAACTATAATATGCCAGGGATAACGGAAACGATTCAAGCTCTTCGTGATGCTGAAATCTACGAAGGTAGAAATCAAGAAAAGCATCAAGTGTTGATGGTTGACAAGACCACTAGTTTCAAGAAAAGGGCAAAGGGAAGAAGGGGAACTTCAAAAAGAACAGCAAGCAAGTTGCTGCTCCCGTGAAGAAGCCCAAAGCTAGACCCAAGCATGAAACTGAGTGCTTCTACAGCAAAGGAAATGGTCACTGGAAGTGGAACTGCCCTACATACTTGGCGGATAAGAAGGATGGCAAAGTGAACAAAGGTATATTGGATATACATGTTATTGATGTGTACTTTACTGGTGTTTATAGCAACCCCTCGACATTTGATACTGGTTCAGTTGCTAAGAGTAGTAATTCGAAACGGGAGTTGCAGAATGAACAGAAACTAGTTAAGGGCGAGGTGACGATGTGTGTTGGAAGTAGTTCCCAGATTGATATGATCATCATCACACACTCCCTATACTTTCGGGATTAGTGTTGAACCTAAATAAGTGTTATTTGGTGTTTGCGTTGAGCATGAATATGATTTGATCATGTTTATTGCAATACGGTTATTCATTTAAGTTAAAGAATAATTGTTGTTCTGTTTACATGAATAACACCTTCTATGGTCATACACCCAATGAAAATGGTTTGTTGGATCTCGATCGTAGTGATACACATATTCATAATATTGAAGCCAAAAGATGCAAAGTTAATAATGATAGTGCAACTTATTTGTGGCACTGCCGTTTAGGTCATATTGGTGTAAAGCGCATGAAGAAACTCCATTCTGATGGACTTTTGGAATCACTTGATTATGAATCACTTGGTACTTGCTAACCATGCCTCATGGGCAGGATGACTAAAACGCCGTTCTCCGGAACAATGGAGCGAGCAACAGATTTGTTGGAAATCATACATACTGATGTATGTGGTCCAATGAATGTTGAGGCTCGCGGCGGGAATCGTTATTTTCTGACCTTCACAGATGATTTGAGCAGATATAGGTATATCTACTTGATGAAACATAAGTCTGAAACATTTGAAAAGTTCATATAATTTCAGAGTGAAGTGGAAAATCATCGTAACAAGAAAACAAAGTTCCTACGATCTGATCGTGGACGATAATATTTGAGTTACGAGTTTGGTCTTCATTTGAAACAATGCGGAATAGTTTCGCAACTCACGCCACCTGGAACACCACAGCGTAATGGTGTGTCCGAACATCATAACCGTACTTTATTAGATATGGTGCAATCTATGATGTCTCTTACCGATTTACCACTATCGTTTTGGGGTTATGCGTTAGAGACAGCTGCATTCACGTTAAATAGGGCACCATCTAAATCCATTGAGACAACACCATATGAACTGTGGTTTGGCAAGAAACCAAAGTTGTTGTTTCTTAAAGTTTGGGGTTGCGATGCTTATGAAAAAAAGTTTCATCCTGATAAGCTCAAACCCAAATCGGAGAAATGTGTCTTCATAGGATACCCAAAGGAGACAATTGGGTACACCTTCTATCACAGATCCGAAGGCAAGACATTCGTTTCTAAGAATGGATCCTTTCTAGAGAAGGAGTTTCTCTCGAAAGAAGTGAGTGGGAGGAAAGTAGAACTTGATGAGGTAAATGTACCTGCTCCCTTATTGGAAAGTAGTTCATCACACAAATCTGTTTCTGTGACTCCTACACCAATTAGTGAGGAAGCTAATGATGATGATCATGTAACTTCAGATCAAGTTACTACCGAACCTCGTAGGTCAACCAGAGTAAGATCCGCACCAGAGTGGTACGGTAATCCTATTCTAGAGATCATGTTACTTGACCATGACGAACCTACGAACTATGAGGAAGCGATGATGAGCCCAGATTCCGCGAAATGGCTTGAGGCCATGAAATCTGAGATGGGATCCATGTGTGAGAACAAAGTGTGGACTTTGGTTGACTTGCCCGATGATCGGCAAGCCATAGAAAATAAATGGATCTTCAAGAGGAAGACGGACGCTGATAGTAGTGTTACTATCTACAAAGCTAGACTTGTCGAAAAAGGTTTTGACAAAGTTCAAGGTGTTGACTACGATGAGATTCTCACTCGTAGCGATGCTTAAGTCTGTCTGAATCATGTTAGCAAATTGCCACATTTTATGAAATCTGGCAAATGCATGCCAAAACTACATTCCTTAATGGATTTCTTAAAGAAGAGTTGTATATGATGCAACCCGAAGGTTTTGTCGATCCTAAAGGTGCTAACAAGATGTGCAAGCTCCAGCGATCCATCTATGGACTGGTGCAAGCATCTCGGAGTTGGAATATACGCTTTGATGAGTTGATCAAAGCATATAGTTTTATACAGACTTGCGGTGAAGCCTGAATTTACAAGAAAGTGAGTGGGAGCACTACAGCATTTCTGATAAATATATGTAAATGACATATTTTTGATCAGAAATAATGTAGAATTTTCTGGAAAGCATAAAGGAGTATTTGAAAGGAGTTTTTCAAAGAAAGACCTCGGTGAAGCTGCTTACATATTGAGGATCAAGATCTATAGAGATAGATCAAGATGCTTGATAAGTTTTTTCAATGAGTACATACCTTGACAAGATTTTGAAGTAGTTCAAAATGGAACAGTCAAAGAAAGAGTTCTTGCCTGTGTTACAAGGTGTGAAATTGAGTAAGACTCAAAGCCCGACCACGGCAGAAGATAGAAAGAGAATGAAAGTCATTCCCTATGCCTCGGCCATAGGTTCTATAAAGTATGCCATGTTGTGTACCAGATCTATTGTATACCCTACACTGAGTTTGGCAAGGGAGTACAATAGTGATCTAGGAGTAGATCACTAAACAACGGTCAAAATTATCCTTAGCGGAATAAGGATATGTTTCATCGATTATGGAGGTGACAAAAGGTTCGTCGTAAAGGGTTACGTCGATGCAAGTTTTGACACTGGTCCAGATGACTGTAAGTCTCAATCTGGATACATATTGAAAGTGGGAGCAATTAGCTAAAGTAGCTCCATGCAGAGCATTGTAGACATAGAAATTTGCAAAATACATACGAATCTGAATTTGGCAGACCCATTGACTAAACTTCTCTCACAAGCAAAACATGATCACACCTTAGTACTCTTTGGGTGTTAATCACATGGCGATGTGAACTAGATTACTGACTCTAGTAAACCCTTTGAGTGTTGGCCACATGGCGATGTGAACTATGGATATTGATCACATGGCGATGTGAACTATTGGTGTTAAATCACATGGCGATGTGAACTAGATTATTGACTCTAGTGCAAGTGGGAGACTGAAGGAAATATGCCCTAGAGGCAATAGTAAAGTTGTTATTTATATTTCCTTATATCATGATAAATTTTTATTATTCATGCTAGAATTGTATTAACCGGAAACTTAGTACAAGTGTGAATACATAGACAAACAGAGTGTCACTAGTATGCCTCTACTTGACTAGCTCGTTGAATCAAAGATGGTTAAGTTTCCTAGCCATAGACATGAGTTTTCATTTGATTAACGGGATCACATCATTAGAGAATGATGTGATTGACTTGACCCATTCCGTTAGCTTAGCACTTGATCGTTTAGTTATTGCTATTGCTTTCTTCATGACTTATACATGTTCCTATGACTATGAGATTATGCAACTCCCGAATACCGGAGGAACACCTTGTGTTCTATCAAACGTCACAACGTAACTGGGTGATTATAAAGATGCTCTACAGGTGTCTCCGAAGGTGTTTGTTGGGTTGGCATAGATCGAGATTAGGATTTGTCACTCCGAGTATCGGAGAGGTATCTCTGGGCCCTCTCGGTAATGCACATCACTATAAGCCTTGCAAGCAATGTAACTAATGAGTTAGTTGTGGGATGATGCATTACGGAATGAGTAAAGAGACTTGCCGGTAACGAGATTGAACTAGGTATTGAGATACCGACGATTGAATCTCGGGCAAGTAACATACCGATCACAAAGGGAACAACGTATGTTGTTATGCGGTTTGACCGATAAAGATCTTCGTAGAATATGTAGGAGCCAATATGAGCATCCAGGTTCCGCTATTGGTTATTGACCGGAGACGTGTCTCGGTCATGTCTACATAGTTCTCGAACCCGTAGGGTCTGCACGCTTAACGTTTGGTGACGATCAGTATTATGAGTTTATGCGTTTTGATGTACCGAAGGTTGTTCGGAGTCCCGGATGAGATCGGGGACATGACAAGGAGTCTCGAAATGTTCGAGCCGTAAAGATCGATATATTGGAAGGCTATATTCGGACATCTAATAGGTTCCCAGTGATCCGGGTATTTTTCGGAGTACCAGGGGAGTTACGGGAATACGGGAGTACATATGGGCCCTAGTGGGCTTTAGGGAAAAAAGAGGAGAAGCCACGAGGGCTGGCCGCACGCACCCCATGGGCCTAGTCCGAATTGGACTAGGGGAGGGGTTGCGCCCCCTCTTTCCTTCTCCTCCCCCTCTCCTTCCTTTCCCCTCCTAGTAGGACTAGGAAAGGAGGAATCCTACTCCTACTAGGAGGAGGATTCCTCCCCCCTTTGGCGCGCCTAGAGAGGCCGTCCGGCCTCCCCTCCCTCCTTTATATACGTGGGGAGGGGGCACCCCATGGACACACAAGTTGATCAGTTGATCTTTTAGCCGTGTATGGTGCCCCCCTCCACCATAATCCACCTCGGTCATATCGTAGCGGTGCTTAGGCGAAGCCCTGCATCAGTAGCATCATCATCACCGTCATCACGCCGTCGTGCTGACGGAAATCTCCCGCGAAGCTCTGCTGGATCGTGAGTTCGTGGGACGTCACCGAGCTGAACGTGTGCTGAACTCGGAGGTGTCGTGCGTTCGGTACTTGGATCGGTCGGATCGTGAAGACGTACGACTACATCAACCTCGTTCTCATAACGCTTCCGCTTATGGTCTACGAGGGTACGTGGATGACACTCTCCCCTCTTGTTGCTATGCATCACCATGATCTTGCGTGTGCGTAGGATTTTTTTTTTTGAAATTACCACGTTCCCCAACACCGGGTACATATCGGGTCACTGGGGCACCCCCGGCAAAAGATATGGCCCAAGAGGGGAAACGCACCAGCCACCAGGGGCTGGTGCGCCCCCCATATGGGCCAAACTAGGGGGGAAGGAAAGAAGGGAAGAGAAAGGAAAGGGGGGATTCGGCCTCCCCCTCCCCTTTCTCCCCTCACCTCTTTCCTTCCCCCTCCGGCTAATATGGAAAGGGGATGCGGTCAAGGGGGAACCCAAGTAGGATTCAGTCCTACTTGGGCGCCTCCTGGCCTCTCCCCCTCCCATATATATATATATATGGGGGGCGCCCCTAGCAGACACCAGACAATTGCTTAGCCGTGTGCGGCGCCCCCTGATACGTCTCCAACGTATCTATAACTTTTGATAATTCCATGCTATAATATATTCTGTTTTGGACATTAATGGGCTTTATTATACATTTTTATATTATTTTTGGGACTAACCTATTAACCGGAGGCCCAGCCCAGAATTGTTGTTTTTTGCCTATTTCAGAGTTTCACAGAAAAAGAATATCAAACGGAGTCCAAACGGAATGAAACCTTCGGGAACGTGATTTTCGGAACGAATGTGATCCAGAGGACTTGGACCCTACGTCAAGACATCAACCAGGAGGGCACGAGGTAGGGGGGCGCGCCTACCCCCCGCGCCCTCACCCTCGTGGGCCCCACGTTGCTCCACCGACGTACTTCTTCCTCCTATATATACCTACGTACCCCCAAACTACCAGATACGGAGCCAAAAACCTAATTCCACCGCCGCAACCTTCTGTACCCGTGAGATCCCATCTTGGGGCCTGTTCCGGAGCTCCGCCGGAGGGGGCATCGATCACGGAGGGCTTCTACATCAACACCATAGCCTCTCCGATGAAGTGTGAGTAGTTTACCTCAGACCTTCGGGTCCATAGTTATTAGCTAGATGGCTTCTTCTCTCTTTTTGGATCTCAATACAATGTTCTCCCCCTCTCTTGTGGAGATCTATTCGATGTAATCTTCTTTTGCGGTGTGTTTGTTGAGACCGATGAATTGTGGGTTTATGATCAAGTTTATCTATGAACAATATTTGAATCTTCTCTGAATTCTTTTATGTATGATTGGTTATCTTTGCAAGTCTCTTCGAATTATCAGTTTGGTTTGGCCTACTAGATTGATCTTTCTTGCAATGGGAGAAGTGCTTAGCTTTGGGTTCAATCTTGCGGTGTCCTTTCCCAGTGACAGTAGGGGCAGCAAGGCACGTATTGTATTGTTGCCATCGAGGATAACAAGATGGGGTTTTATATCATATTGCATGAATTTATCCCTCTACATCATGTCATCTTGCTTAAAGCGTTACTCTGTTCTTATGAACTTAATACTCTAGATGCATGCTGGATAGCGGTCGATGTGTGGAGTAATAGTAGTAGATGCAGGCAGGAGTCGGTCTACTTGTCTCGGACGTGATGCCTATATACATGATCATACCTAGATATTCTCATAACTATGCTCAATTCTGTCAATTGCTCAACAGTAATTTGTTCACCCACCGTAATACTTATGCTCTCGAGAGAAGCCTCTAGTGAAACCTATGGCCCCGGGTCTATTTTCCATCATATTAATCTCCCGACAACAAGCTATTTCTGGCGCCGTTTTATTTCCTTTCTTTACTTTGCATCTTTATCATAAAAATACCAAAAATATTATCCTATCATATCTATCAGATCTCACTCTCGTAAGTGACCGTGAAGGGATTGACAACCCCTTTATTGCGTTGGTTGCGAGGATTTATTTGTTTGTGTAGGTGCGAGGGACTCGTGTGTGGCCTCCTACTGGATTGATACCTTGGTTCTCAAAAACTGAGGGAAATACTTACGCTACTTTGCTGCATCACCCTTTCCTCTTCAAGGGAAAACCAACGCAGTGCTCAAGAGGTAGCAAGAAGGATTTCTGGCGCCGTTGCCGGGGAGTCTACGCAAAAGTCAACATACCAAGTACCCATCACAAACCCTTATCTCCCGCATTACATTATTTGCCATTTGCCTCTCGTTTTCCTCTCCCCCACTTCACCCTTGCTGTTTTATTCGCCCTCTCTTTTACGTCCGCCTCTTTTCCGTTTGCTTGTCGTTATGGCTAGTCCCTTATCTACTCCGTTGTCCCATGAGTTTGAAGTCTTTCACTTCAAGCAAAGACAAGGAGAAAACTTAAAGGATGCATGGTCTAGAATGATGGAGTCTTACCGTAATTGTACCTTTGAAGTGAACCTTAGAATTTTGCTTCGCAATTTTTATGTTGGATTGAATATGTCTCATAGACAACTCTTGGATTGCGTTGCCAAAGGTAATTTTATTGAAATTGATCCCCATATTGCGCATGAAGTTATAGAAGGTATAGTGGGAACACTACCTCAACAAAAGGGGCCTCATCATACCCAGGAAGAAACACAAGTTCTTGAGAAAATTTGCGAAGTAACGAAAATTTTACAAAAAGCTCTTGAACCCCTTAAGGGTGTTAGTGGAAGTCTTCACCGCATGAACATGTTGATTACTCTCTGCAATAAGCGGTTGGATTCTTTAGATCTGAAAATATCAGAATATGAAGGGAAGCTTAAAGAACCTCCCGGATTCGAGCATAACTCTATTAAGAAATTAAAAACCCAAGATGGCAATACCTAGATCTATCCTTGCTTTTATGCCTAGCTAGGGGCGTTAAACGATAACGCTTGTTGGGAGGCAACCCTATTTTATTTTTATTTTATTTTTATTTTTGCTTCTGTTTAGGAATAAATGTTTGATCTAGCCTCTGGTTAGACTTGTTTTTATGTTTTAATTAGTGTTTGTGCCAAGTTAAACCTATAGGATCTTCTTGGATGATAGTTATTTGATCCTGCTGTAAATTCCAGAAACTTTCTGTTCACGAAAATAATTGTTAAAAATCACCAGAACATGATAAAATATTGATTCCAATTGCTGCTGATCAATAAACAAATTGTCTAGGTCTTCCTATTTTGGATGAATTTTTGGAGTTCCAGAAGTTTGCGTTAGTTACATATTACTACAGACTGTTCTGTTTTTGACAGATTCTGTTTTTCGTGTGTTGTTTGCTTATTTTGATGAATCTATGGCTAATAAAATAGTTTATAAACCATAGAGAAGTTGGAATACAGTAAGTTTAGCATCAATATAAATAAAGAATGAGTTCATTACAGTACATTGAAGTGGTGTTTTGTTTTCTTTCGCTAACGGAGCTCACGAGATTTTCTGTTAAGTTTTGTGTTGTGAAGTTTTCAAGTTTTGGGTGAAAGGTTTGATGGATTATGGAACAAGGAGTGGCAAGAGCCTAAGCTTTGGGATGCCCAAGGCACCCCGAGATAATCTAAGGACACCAAAAATCCAAAGCTTGGGGATGCCCCGCAAGGCATCCCCTCTTTCGTCTACTTCCATCGGTAACTTTACTTGGGGCTATATTTTTATTCACCACATGATATGTGTTTTGCTTGGAGCGTCTTGTATGATTTGAGTCTTTGCTTTTTAGTTTACCACAATCATCCTTGCTGTACACACCTTTTGAGAGAGACACACATGATTCAGAAATTATTAGAATACTCTATGTGCTTCACTTATATCTTTTGAGTTATATAGTTTTTGCTCAAGTACTCCACTTATATCTTTTAGAGCACGATGGTACCTTTTGTTTTATAGAAACTATTATTATCTCATGCTTCACTTATATTATTTTGAGAGCCTTAAATAGCATGGTAATTTGCTTAAATAATCCTAATATGCTAGGTATTGAAGACTAGTAAAAACTTTCTTATGAGTGTGATGAATACTAAGAGAAGTTTGATGCTTGATGATCGTTTTGAGATATGGAGGTAGTGATATTAAAGTTGTGCTAGTTGAGTAGTTGTGAATTTGAGAAATACTTGTGTTGAAGTTCGCAAGTCCCGTAGCATGCACGTATGGTAAACGTTATGTAACAAATTTGAAACATGAGGTGTTCTTTGATTGTCCTCCTTATGAGTGGCGGTCGGGGACGAGCGATGGTCTTTTGCTACCAATCTATCCCCCTAGGAGCATGCGCGTAGTGCTTGGTTTTTGATGACTTGTAGATTTTTGCAATAAGTATGTGAGTTCTTTATGACTAATGTTGAGTCCATGGATTATACGCACTCTCACCCTTCCATCATTGCTAGCCTCTTCGGTACCGTGCATTGCCCTTTCTCACATTGAGAGTTGGTGCAAACTTCTCCGGTGCATCCAAACCCCGTGATATGATACGCTCTTTCACACATAAACCTCCTTATATCTTCCTCAAAACAGCCACCATACCTACCTATTATGGCATTTCCATAGCCATTCCGAGATATATTGCCATGCAACTTTCCACCGTTCCGTTTATCATGACACGTTCATCATTGTCATATTGCTTTGCATGATCATGTAGTTGACATAGTATTTGTGGCAAAGCCACCATTCATAATTCTTTCATACATGTCACTCTTGGTTCATTGCGTATCCCGGTACACCGTCGGAGGCATTCATATAGAGTCATACTTTGTTCTAGTATCGAGTTGTAATCATTGAGTTGTAAATGAATAGAAGTGTGATGATCATCATTTTCTAGAACATTGACCCAAGTGAGGTGAAATAAAAAAAGGAGAAAGTCCATAAAAAAAGAGAAGGCCAAAAAAAGAGAGAAAAAGAGAGAAGGGACAATGTTACTATCCTTTTTACCACACTTGTGCTTCAAAGTAGCACCATAATCTTCATGATAGAGAGTCTCTTGTTTTGTCACTTTCATATACTAGTGGGAACTTTTCATTATAGAACTTGGCTTGTATATTCCAACAATGGGCTTCCTCAAATGCCCTAGGTCTTCGTGAGCAAGCAAGTTGGATGCACACCCACTTAGTTTCTTTTGTTGAGCTTTCATATATTTATAGATCTAGTGCATCCGTTGCATAGCAATCCCTACTCCTTGCATTAACATCAATCGATGGGCATCTCCATAGCTCATTGATTAGCCTCGTTGATGTGAGACTTTCTCCCTTTTTGTCTTCTCCACATAACCCTCATCATTATATTCTATTCCACACATAGTGCTATATCCATGGTTCACGCTCATGTATTGCGTGAAGGTTGAAAAAAGTTTGAGATTACTAAAGTATGAAACAATTGCTTGGCTTGTCATCGGGGTTGTGCATGATGAGAGCATTCTTGTGTGACGAAAATGGAGCATGACTAAACTATATGATTTTGTAGGGATGAACTTTCTTTGGCCATGTTATTTTGAGAGCAAATAATTGCTTAGTTAGTATGCTTGAAGTATTATTATTTTTATGTCAATATTGAACTTTTATCTTGAATCTTTCGGATCTGAATATTCATACCACAATTAAGAAGAATCACATTGAAATTATGCCAAGTAGCACTCCACATCAAAAATTCTGTTTTAAACATTTACCTACTCGAGGACGAGCAGGAATTAAGCTTGGGATGCTTGATACGTCTCCAACGTATCTACAATTTTTGATTGTTCCATGCTATAATATATACTTTTTTGGACATTAATGGGCTTTATTATACACTTTTATATTATTTTTGGGACTAACCTATTAACCGGAGGCCCAGCCCAGAATTGTTGTTTTTTGCCTATTTCAGAGTTTCGCAGAAAAAGAATATCAAACGGAGTCCAAACGGAATGAAACCTTCGGGAACGTGATTTTCGGAACGAACGTGATCCAGAGGACTTGGACCCTACGTCAAGACATCAACCAGGAGGGCACGAGGTAGGGGTGCGCGCCTACCCCCCTGGGCGCGCCCTCCACCCTCGTGGGCCCCACGTTGCTCCACCGACGTACTTCTTCCTCCTATATATACCTACGTACCCCCAAACTACCAGATACGGAGCCAAAAACCTAATTCCACCACCGCAACCTTCTGTACATGTGAGATCTCATCTTGGGGCCTGTTCCGGAGCTCCGCCGGAGGGGGCATCGATCACGGAGGGCTTCTACATCAACACCATAGCCTCTCCGATGAAGTGTGAGTAGTTTACCTCAGACCTTCGGGTCCATAGTTATTAGCTAGATGGCTTCTTCTCTCTTTTTGAATCTCAATACAATGTTCTCCCCCTCTCTTGTGGAGATCTATTCGATGTAATCTTCTTTTGCGGTGTGTTTGTTGAGACCGATGAATTGTAGGTTTATGATCAAGTTTATCTATGAACAATATTTGAATCTTCTCTGAATTCTTTTACGTATGATTGGTTATCTTTGCAAGTCTCTTCGAATTATCAATTTGGTTTAGCCTACTAGATTGATCTTTCTTGCAATGGGAGAAGTGCTTAGCTTTGAGTTCAATCTTGCGGTGTCCTTTCCCAGTGACAGTAGGGGCAGCAAGGCACGTATTGTATTATTGCCATCGAGGATAACAAGATGGGGTTTATATCCCTCTACATCATGTCATCTTGCTTAAAGCGTTACTATGTTCTTATGAACTTAATACTCTAGATGCATGCTGGATAGCGGTCGATGTGTGGAGTAATAGTAGTAGATGCAGGCAGGAGTCGGTCTACTTGTCTCGGACGTGATGCCTATATACATGATCATACCTAGATATTCTCATAACTATGCTCAATTATATCAATTGCTCAACAGTAATTTGTTCACCCACCGTAATACTTATGCTCTCGAGAGAAGCCTCTAGTGAAACCTATGGCCCCCGGGTCTATTTTCCATCATATTAATCTCCCGACAACAAGCTATTTCTGGCGTCGTTTTTATTTTACTTTCTTTACTTTGCATCTTTATCATAAAAATACCAAAAATATTATCCTATCATATCTATCAGATCTCACTCTCGTAAGTGACCGTGAAGGGATTGCCAACCCCTTTATTGCGTTGGTTGCGAGGATTTATTTGTTTGTGTAGGTGCGAGGGACTCGTGCGTGGCCTCCTACTGGATTGATACCTTGGTTCTCAAAAGCTGAGGGAAATACTTACGCTACTTTGCTGCATCACCCTTTCCTCTTCAAGGGAAAACCAACGCAGTGCTCAAGAGGTAGCACCCCCCTCCACCGTTTACATCCCGGTCATATTTTCGTAGTGCTTAGGCGAAGCCCTGCAGAGACCACTTCACCATCACCGTCACCACGCCGTCGTGCTGACGGAACTCATCTACTACCTCAACATCTTGCTGGATCAAGAAGGCGAGGGACGTCATCGAGCTGAACGTGTGCAGAACTCGGAGGTGTCGTACGTTCGGTACTTTATCGGTCAGAGCTAGAAGAAGTTCGACTACATCAACCGCGTTGTTAAACGCTTCCGCTTATGGTCTACGAGGGTACGCAGACACACTCTCCCCCTCGTTGCTATGCATCTCCATGGATAGATCATTGCGTGTGCGTAGATTTTGTTTTGTTTTCCATGCTACGTTTCCCAACAGTTGTATTATCGAGAGGGCCCAGAGATATATCTTCGTCACACGGAGCAAGAAATCCCAATCTCGATCCATGCAACCCAACAAACACCTTTGGAAATACCTGTAGAGCACCTTTATGATCACCCAGTTATGAAGTGACGTTTGATAGCACACAAAGTATTCCTCCGGTATCCGGGAGTGGCACGATCTCATGGTCTGAAGAACTGATACTTGACATGAAGAAAGCTATATCAAATAAACTAAGTGATACGATCTTATGCCAAGCTCACGGTTGGGTCTTGTCAATCACATCATTCTCCTAATGATGTGATCCCGTTATCAAATGACAACTCATGTCCATAGTTAGGAAATCTTAACCATCTTTGATGAACAAGCTAGTCTAGTAGAGGCTTACTAGGGGACACAGTGTAGTTTATGTATTCACATATGTATTTATGTTTCTGGTCAATAATATTCTAGCATGAATAATGAACATTTATCATGAACCGAAAATATGATAATAACCATTTATTATTGCCTCTAGGGCATATTTCCAACCATTGGTTGGTTAGGGATTGGAGAGAGAGAGAGACGAGGGTGATAGAGACGAGGAGGGAGGCGACGGGACAGAGAGCGACGAGAGAGAGGAGTGGTGGAGTGGAGGTGGCTATTGAATAAGGTTGCGGCGATTTGATTACTCGACGCGTGTGCCGACAAGTGGGTCCGAGACAACGACCCTAGCGCGTGGTGCCAAACCGGAGCGCGCGTTGATTTCCAAAAATGTGAGGGGGTTTCCGCAAAAACGCGGCGCCACGCGGCGGCACTAGAGCGACCGACCGATCGAGGTGACCGTAGATGGACCGTATTTGTTACATATTTTTATGTTTATATGAGCAACTCCAAAGGGTCGACCCATTTCGTCCGCCTGCGTCCGTTTGCGTCGGCGTGGACAAAAGTGGCGGCCCAACGCGCCGACCCAAACCTAAATCACGTTCGCTTCGCGTCCGCGCCGACGCATTTGCGGCCCAAATTTGCACCCCAAATGCGTCGACGCGGACGCCGAACGGACGCCACGCGCGCCTTCTCGTTGTCCGCCGCGTCCCCATCTGGCGGCCGCCCAACTACCCGCTACCCACGCGGTCAGCTTAATTTATGACCACGGGCCCACGCGTCAGCGACGACAGTCGTCCTTTTTAAGCCGACCGTGCGGCGGGGCCGTCCTCATCCAAACTCACCGTCCACATCGAGCAAGCTTTGCTCCCCCGTCGCCGGCAAACCCTAGCCACCACCACCACAGCGAGATGTGGCTCTTCTCCGGCGCCAGCAGCAGCAAGGCCAAGGCCAAGGCCCCCGCCGTCCCTTTCCCCTCGGAGTTCCTCCCGCCTCCGCCGGCGCCTCGCCGGCAGAGGCAGCGGGTGAACGTGCCAGTGCACCAGGCGGAGTGGCACTGGCAGCACCGCGTGCCTCTCCCGTACCCCGACGCCACCCTGCCGCACAACTGACATCTGGATCCGGATAGGATCCCAGTGCCGGCGGCGCCGCGGTCGGCTAGTGCTCACGCGAAGGAGGTGCGGCGCCGGCGGGCGCTGCTGACGCCGGAGCAGCGCCGCGAGGCCGCCTACGCCACCGACTCGCCCAACTGGAAGCGCTGGTTCGCCTTCGAGCACGAGGAGGCGAGGCGACGCGGCGTCCGCGAGGTCGACCGCACCGTGCCACCGCCCCCGCTCATTGTCCGCGAGGAGGACCAGGCGGCCCTTGCGGCCGTCTACCGGGAGAGCGAGGAGGACGAGCGACGCATGGCGGAGGCGGCGGAGGAAGAGGAGGCTCGGTACGAGGCGGCAATGGCGCGGGCCATTGCCCTCTCTGCGGCGGGCGACTGCGTGCTGCCACCGGTGGCCCCGCCGTCCCCTCCCCGACACCGCGTCAAGCCCGAGCTAGAGCCCGAGCCGGAGCTGTCCCCCATCAAGCGCTACTCCTGGACGGGAGTAGTACACGAGTGGGTCCACGCGCCGCCGGTCTGGATGGGGGCGACGCCGGAGCAGGAGGCGGCGTACCTCGAGCATTGGCGCCAGATCCGGGTGGCCGAGGAGCGCCGCGACGGTGAGTACCTCGAGATGCTCGAGCGCGACCTCGAGGACGAGCAGAGCGAGGCCGAGGAGGAGGCGCGCCAGGCCGCGGCACAGCCCCCCGCGCCGGCACTGCCCGCGCCCGACATGAACGCACTCTGGACACGGCGTTCACCTGGGCCGGTCCGGCGCCGACGCCCATCGACCTCACGGACCCCGAGGACGACGACGGCGCCACCTAGGGCAGCGTGCCGCCTCGTAGTTTAGGTTGTTTTTATTTTTCTTAATTGCAAATGTGGACGCGTGGACTCTCGCCGGCCTTCATGGCCGGCTTTAATGGTTAATTAATGTTATTTTAATATACATGCGTTCTTTTTTTCCAAGCGCCGTCAAAATGGGTCGGGCCAGCGTTGGACGCACGCCCCGACACAAACGCGGAAGCGGACATCGTGTTCGCCTGTCCGACCCAAATGAATAAAAAGTGAACAAAATTGCCGTCCGTTTGGGTCGACGCGTTGGAGTTGCTCCAAGAACCGTACTGTATTATTGTGTTTCTAAAGTTGCAGTACCAAAGTGTTGCACTTGAACAGAAAAGTGTAATTTCTCCGGCTAGCGCCCCAGCAAAAATATCTAAACTCTCCTCGCCGAACCGCGCCTCTATCCCATCCATTCCCCTCTTCTCGCGGGCGGCTAGGGTTTTAGGTTCCCCTCTCCCCGCTCCCAAAAGGCAGCCCGTCTTCCTCTAGGGTTTTAGCCGCCTCCCTCCCAACCCCCCCTTGCTGCGTTCCCTTCACCGCACCGCCGCCTCCCCTTTCCCCAACGCCTCAGGCCACCGCTGCCCAGCAGTCTCCCGTGCCGCAGACATGTGGGCGCTCCGCAGAGCCGCCAACCCCCTCAGGTACCGCCCTTCCCCGCCTCCCTCTAGGGATTCAGATGCTCTTGCCCGGATGATATAGGTCAGTTGGTTTCAGCGGACAGTCTGACGCGTGATCTGTTCCATTAGCTCAGTATATTTCGTCGTGTCGCGGCGACGCCTGTTAAATCTCTTCTTCCTATAGATTCTTTTGATTTGATTCCCCGTGCCGTACTAGCGCGATCCCCAGTTAATAATAGGTCGCGATCTATCGTAACCATTGATAATAGCATCTCCAGGTGATGGGGGTTGGAAAGCTCGCACCGTCGTTGGGTTCATTTATTCCTTGATCTGTTCTGTAGTCGGAAATCGCAGTTCTCACCCTGACACCCTGCTTCCGCACGATGCTGTTGGATATCCACGTACCTGAAGCCTTGGCATTTCCCCGTTTCCTTTTTTCTTTCTGATGCTTGATTGAAGTACCATACTTGTCCTTTCTTTTACTTGATTGATGTCCAATTATGTGCCCACCTTTCATGAAATGAGCCAGTTATACCTATTTTATCTTCCTGTGGCTGCTTGCTCAGGACTATACAACATGTATCTTGTGTTGCATACATAGTTTAATTCTGTTAACTGGTTTAGCCGACATTTTTTGCTTCTGATTCAGGGTCAGTGCCCGCCAAGTTGCAAGTGTCCGGGGTTGCGCAAGCCTTGACGTACTTCTAAGTGCTGATGCTAAGAATGCAGAACAACACTCTGAGCAGGGTTGCCAGAAATCGTGTTGCTGCAGTACACCAAAGCCACCAGCCTGTCGGTTACCGTTCTCATCTGGCTGGTCCACGTGGAGTAGGAGTTTCTCTTCTCAGACTGGTGCAAATTCAGGTGACAAGGTCGATGACTTGGAGGACGGATTTTCTGATCTGGAGGTTCCACCAGAAGCTGATAAAAAGGATGTGGAGTTGCCATCTGAAGAGAGTTCTGATGATGATGCTGTTGATGGAATTGGCTTGTCGGGAGATGATGCTGATGCAAAACCTGACAAGGAGCCAATGAAGAAGGCCTCCCAGAGCCCCCTTCTCAAGGTGATGTTGGAAGCTCCAAGGAATGGTGTCTCTGGAACACTGAAGAAATGGCTTGATGGTGGCAATACATTTGATAGAAGTGATATCTTTTATGTCATTATGAACCTTAGGAAGCGGAAGTTCTACTTCAAAGCCTTGCAGGTGTTTAACTTTTACCCTTTATTATTTTTCTCTCTATTTTCCCATGATTGCGAATTCTTATTTTTTACACAATGCTCATATTATGAGTAGACATGCAAGCAATCTCTGGCTTAAATCAAAATGAAGTCAAAATTACCTTTTTACTGGATGCATTTGTACAACCTCAAGTCCTTTTTTGTTCTTCAAACCATTTATAGGACGCATATTATTTGTTTTTTGATAGCTATACAATGGAATTAGCATTCTGTGAACAATAAAACATGTTCCTAATATATCCTTTTGCCGTGTCAATCGCCACATGTTTATTTTCTTTACTACTTGTCTCTATAGTATCATGAGAATACATGACTGTTCTCATTGTAGTCGCGTATCACAGCATGTTTGTCTTATTACATGAAAGATAATTCATTCACTTTTACGCAGCTCCTGGAGTGGCTTGAAGATTCCAAAGTAATTGATCTGGGAGAACGTGATTATGCTTCGCGCCTTGATTTGGTAGCTAAAGTTCATGGTGTTTACAAAGCTGAAAAGTATATAGATAGCATTCCTATATCTCATAGGGGTGAGATTGTATACAGAACTCTTTTAGCTAATTGTGTGTCTGAAGCAAATGTGAAGAAGTCAGAGGAAGTCTTCAATAAGATGAAGGATCTTGGGTTCCCAGTTACAGTATTTGCTATCAATCAGCTTCTGCTACTGTACAAAAGGGTGGACAAGAAGAAGATTGCTGATGTTCTCGCGAAGATGGAAAAGGAGAATGTGAAACCATCACTCTTCACTTATAAGCTCCTTGTGGACACCAAAGGTGCTATAAGAGATATTGCAGGTATGGAAAAAGTTGTTGAGTCGATGCAGGCAGAAGGTGTTGAGCCAGATCTTCTGTTTCAAGCAACAATTGCAAAGCACTACATATTTGCTGGTCACCGTGAGAAAGCTGAAGCAATTTTGGAGTCAATGGAGGGTGGTGATATCAAAGGAAACCGCAATGCCTGCAAGATTTTATTACCTTTATATGCTTTTCTTGGAAAGAAGGATGATGTTGAGCGAATGTGGCAGGTTTGCGAGGCCAATCCTCGTCTAGATGAGTGCTTGTCTGCTATAGAATCTTTTGGTAGGCTTGGAGACGTTGAACGGGCGGAGAAAGTCTTTGAGGATATGTTTGCGACATGGAAAACGCTCTCCTCCAAATTCTACAATGCTTTGATGAAGGTGTATGCTGATCAAAACCTTTTCAAGAAGGGTAAGGAGCTAGCAAAGCGCATGGATGAGGATGGTTGCAGACTAGGCATCTCAACAATTGATTCACTGGTGAAGCTCTATGTGGGCGCTGGAGAGGTGGACAAAGCTGAATCTATACTGCACAAGCTGTCTAAAAGTAACAAGATGAAGCCTCAGTACAGCTCATACCTCATGTTGCTTGATACTTATTCAAAGAAAGGGGACATCCACAATTCAGAGAAGGTGTTTGACCAGTTGCGGCAGATGGGTTATAATGGGAGGGTTAGGCAGTACCAGTTGCTGCTAAATGCATATGTGCATGCAAAGACACCTGTTTATGGATTTAGAGAGAGGATGAAGGCTGATAACATTTTCCCCAACAGTGTCATCGCGTCTTTACTTGCTGCCACCGATCCATTCAACAAGAAGAAGACATTATCTGACATGCTCGAGTAGGATCTGGAATACCGTTAGGTTCATCCCGTTGCCATGCAATATACATTTGCTGCTTACGGGTTTCTGCTAAAGTATATGATTGAGATAATAATGTTTTGGTCATGTAACGAACCACTAGTGTTTGTTTTGCACTTGGGTGCTCATGCACTACTGAACTTTCTGCCAGGAATCGATATCGAGTTGCTGCCCTAGATTCTTATTTATGTTGATCCTTAAATTATGTCTCTTTCTACTTGTTTCCCTGTAAATATTCCCTATTTTACCAGCAATTTTTGAAGGACTGATGGGTGATGGCCTTAGATTGCTTTTTGTGGGAATTCTCCACTGATGCTCGTATGATGGATGTGGACATTGAAGTTTGTTCCTGGAATTTCTTCTTATAATAAAGTGTAGTGGTCTTGTCTATTCTGCAATGTTCCTTTGGAACAACCTATGAAGAAAATTTTAGGCCAACTTTACTTGGGTTTTAGAGCAATTCTGTAGGAATTCTAAAGGATAGGATTTTTTTTTTTGCAGCACTTAAGTTTGTAGGAATGATTCCTATTCCTATGTAGGATAGGAACAAATCCTTCATATTTCAAAGGAAAAAAGGACAATAGTCTAGAACCAAATTAAAAATTCATATCTTATGAATCAAGCGACATCTCTTTAATACTATAGGCAATTGAGATACTCCGAGAACTAAAGTGATCTCACTTTTCCTATTCCTCCAAAGAGGAATTAAGCTGAAAAACAGAAGTGTAGGACTCGCAACATTTGGCTATCGCATTGTCATTTGTGCCCCTCATTATTGTTTATAACTCAGGTCTTGAGAGATAAACCCTCCAGCCTTTGCTAGTTGAAAGTCTTATCACGAGCTTAATCCTACGAAGAAGCTATCCAGATTGGCGAAGTACTCCCTCCGTAAACAAATATAAAAGCGTTTACATTACTTGTTTGTTTACGGAGGGAGTACTAGTTGAGAATATTTCATGACAAACACAGATACAGCAAGGGAAGGCAAAATTCCCCTGAAGAAAGCAGCTTTCAACCAAGGATTTCCTGACGTCGGCGCCCAATGCCCCCGGCCGGGCGTCCCTCAGCCTGAAGACGCTCTCCACCACTGAGAGCTCGGTGGCCGTGGTGTCGGAACCGCAGAAGGCCGCCCAGTCGTTGACCACCATGCCGGCCGCGATGCCATCGCTCCCCCGGTTGACGGTGCCGGCGACGAGGGGCACCTGCAGCAGCGTCGACAGCTCGTCCAGGTCCTCCACCGACGTCTGCGGGTGAACCTACACACACGCACAGTCAGGTCGACGAGTTTCAGAAATCAAGCAGTGAGGTTGAATCGTAGGTAGGGTGTGATGAGGAGCGTAGCGTACAAGTCCCCCTTTGTTGGAGAAGGCGCAGGAGCTGCCGACCAGGATGCTCCCTGCGATGGTCTGCCTGAACACCTCCACCCCAAGAACGTCCGAGATGATCTCCTCGGTTTCCTTGGTGAGATCTGGTTTTGTGAGAGCCACGTGGTCGTTGCAGGCAATGCAGTTGCCGAGGGCGGAGAGCCGCTCGTCGACACGCTGGACGACCACCTCATCAGGCAGGCTATTCTTGAGGTGCTGGAGCTCTGTGGCAGGCAGGCATTTGAAACCCATGTCAGGTCACTGCTGACTCACTCACTGGACAAGGAAGGACCTTCCTTTCTTACCTTGGTCGTTAGTGGTGTGTGGTAGAAGAAGGCCCTTCTTGTTGCCCACGCACAATGTCCTGAGGATCCTCATGCCGCCGATGGATGCCTTGACCACCGGGACGGTGTCGGCGAGCTCGGCCTCAAACACACTGCAACCACAAGACAACGAGAGGACCAATTAGAAGACAAGAAGCCACCAGGGGTCGCGATTAACCAACCTGGTGAAATTCTCCGCCCCACCGGCCGGGACGAGGCAGTAGGCGTTGGTGAGCCTCGCGAACACCCCGACCTCGCACGAGTTCTCAAACTGAGAGACACCAAACCAAACCAAAGCATCATCGCATCGATCAATTTTTTTTTTAAGAAAAAGAGGAAATCTGATCAAGGCAGGCTGGATCGGAGGGGGACTTACGGGACGCCATTGTCGGACGAGCTCACGAAAACCTCTGCCGCCGGTGAGTAGGGTAGGGTTTAGCGGGCGGGCGGGGTTAGGCAGGCTCGATGAGGTGCGCGCAGTTGGTCAAGAACTCAATATATTTGGGTGATGGAGGTGAACTCCTCTTATAATACGCATCGCAGTCTGCACGTGCCGTGGTTACGTTCTCTCCAAGTTTATGCCCACCACGGATCTGCTCTTGGCTTTTGCTTTGCTTCAGTCGTTTTGGGTTTACGTTGGCGCCACGCTTCTCTCGCGCTGCCAGCCGCAGCGGCTCCTGGAGGTCAAATCCAATATAGGCAGCTCGTGTCATCCCCGTGGTGACAAAAGAAAAGGAAAATGTTGTCTTGCTGACGTTCTCCAGGAGGCTGGTGCTGACGAACTACCTTCTAACCGTGACCACCGATTCCTCGCCCCTTGCTGACGATATTTTTTGCCGCGGCCGACGATGTGGAAGCATCTTTTTTTGCTAGAACCGCCGACAATATTTTCTGGGACCGGCTAATTTTGTGGAGCGACCGGCGACTTTTGGAGATTTTCTTTCCTGAAATTTGTTTTTTGCTGGGAGACGGTCGTGCAAAGCCGACGACAACGAGTGAGGGCCGGTGATGGTAGTGTTGCTACTGGTGATGGAGGGGGGGGGGGGGGGGGGGTAGGAAAGGCGACGAGGTTTGCTACGCGCTAGATGGTGAGCCGCCAGATCCTCGCCTATGGTCCAAGGCCCCAAACGGGCTGGCAAGCGACCACTCTCGCGGGTGAGGGAATCTTTTTGTTCTCTTCTTTTCTGCTTTTTTTCACCATGTCGGCCTCTCTGGTGGCCACCTGTTGAATGTTGGGCCGGTCGACTAAATAATACCCTTAGTGCAACGTGTGGGCCTCTTTGGTGGCGTATCCCTCCTAAGTCGTGACTCCTCATGGTTAACTACTGTTTTTCCGCAAGAGTTATATCTCACTTATAGCGAGAGAGAAGCTGCTCTCGCGTCAGGCACAACACGCGCCGGCCGGCATATTAGTGTAGGACTCGCTCACTATATGTTCGCTCTGCTCTGGTTTTCTCCCATTTTTAATTTTTAATTTTTCTTTTATTTTTTTATATTTTAACCATTTTTTCTTTTCCCTTTTCTTCGTTATAATTCCAGTTTTCTTTATATTACACTTGTTTTCTTTGCTTTTCATGGTTTTCACTTGTTTTTATTTTCTTTTCTTTTATTCTTTGTTTTTCTTTTGGTTTTATTTTCTTTTCTCTGTTTTCATTGTTTTGTTTCTTTTATCTTTCTTCGGTTTCATTTATTTTCTCTGGTTTTTGTATTTATCTTCTTTTTCACCAATTTATTTGGTTTTCTTCGGGTTTTTTATTTATTTCTTTTTCTGTGCATTTCTTTATGGTTTTCACTAGTTTAAAAACCTTTTTGATTGTCATTTTTTTGTTTTCTATGTGTTGTTTGTATCTTTTTTCTTGGTTTTTAATACATGTTAAACATTTTAAAAGTACCCAGCTAATTTTTTTAAATAAATATTTTTGATGTATGTATTTTTCGTATACATCAACAACATGTTTTTATACAAGTTTAGTTCTTTTAGTTTACTTGATATTTTTTTAAATATATGTGTTTGATGACTACTTTTTTTTTTCATATTCATACATTTTGTGTCTACATCAGGAATGTTTAAATACATGATTAACATTTATTTTTGCAAATTTATGTTTGACAACTACTTTTTTCATGCAGATTGTATATTTTCCTTATACACCGGGATTTTTTTAATATAAGTTCAATTTTTTTGAAATATATGATTAAATTTTTTCATTACACGATCACCATTTTTCAAAAGTTTATGTTTTGTTGTTCAATTTTTTAATACACGTTTCAAATTTTCCATATACATAAGGAACATTTTTTATACACTTTTAATATTTTTAAATAGATGATTAACATTTTGTTCAAATATTTGATGACTAATTTTTTCATATACATTGTACATTTTTTGTATATATCAGGTACATTTTTAATACCTTTTTAACTTTTTTATATGCAATCAATTTTTTTATAGAACTAACAAAACAATAAAAGACATTTTTTTTGTGGGCATAAAAGATTCAACTTCATATAGACTTAACAGAAAAACCAAATAAGAGAGGCGCTTGCCCCATCAGGATTGGATCCCGCCGCCACTGCGACCCACATGTGTTCACTGAAAAAAGAGCAGTGCAGTTTTTATAAGCTCGTGGCAGGCCGCCTGGGCCTGGCCATGGACACGGCGCTGCGCGGGCGAGCTTTTGGTTCTACCTCGTTTTTCTACTGCCCGTTTATCCTGATTCCTTGTGCGCTTCTATCCTACGTGCATAATATTACCCAGATGATGATCTGTTAAATGCAAAGTTAAAAAAAGACTCTTCCTTCACATGGCAAAGTATAATGGTAGGCACAAATACACTGAAACGTGGCTACATTTGGCGAGTGGGGAACGAACACAACATCAATATCTGGGAAGATACCTGGATCCCAAACAATGCAACTAGGAAAATTGTAACGCCTAACGGAGGGAACATGATAACTAAGGTAGGTGATCTCATTGATCCTGCTTCTAATACTTGGGATGAAGACCTGATTGAACAAACTATGTGGTCAATCGATGTACAAAGGATTCTTTTAGTTCCCCTACCGCAACATGATATGCAAGATTTCATTGCCTGGAATTATACAAAAAAATGGTATTTTCTCGGTTCGATCAGCCTATTTTCTGGAGTGGGATCACCAGTATGGAAGTAAACTGAAACACTCTAATGGGATGGGGCGAACCACAGCTAACCCTATTTGGAGTAAGATATGGAAGTTAGCCTGTCCGGCAAAAGTTAAAATTTTCTTATGGCGTACGCTACATGGTACAATCCCATGCCGAGTTACGCTAGCAAACAGACATATGAAGATCTCACCCATCTGCCTCACGTGCTTGGAGGGTTTAGAAGATACAAAACATATGCTCTTCCGCTGTAGTAAAGCAAAGGAGGTCTGGAAGAGGCTAGGGATGGATGATATTATTGATAAAGCTTGTGAAGTTGACCGTGTGGGAGAGGCGGTGTTAGAGTATCTACTAGTCCTACCAGATCAACATTTGTGGATATTGGGTTACCATAATGTACGTGAGATGATTGCCATTTCAACATGGTACCTATGATGGGAGAAACGGAAGCTGGTACACAATGAAAAAACTCAAAATGTAACTCAGATCTCATTGGGATTCTTGCTCTAACAATTTTTTTTGTTAATGCATTATCACCAAGGCGTCGATCAAAATGGAGAGTTGGTCTTGTCCTTCAAAAGGTTTCGTTAAACTTAATGTTGATACTTTTTTATCACGATCTTCTTAGGGGCTCCATGGAAGCGGTCCTTCGAGACGACAAAGGCAGGTTCATAGCTGGAGGGAATGAGAAAATAGATTTTTGCGCAAATATGTTGATGGCGGAAGCTTTAGCGCCTTATTATAAATTCGGATAATTTGGAGGTGATTGATACTATGAATGGTGGAGGACAATCGACGGATGCAGCGGCAGCAATCTTTGATGACTGTTTTCATTATGCTTGTGATTTCGTTATTGCTATATTTGAGCATTATAATAGGGAAGCAAATAAAGTAGCTCATGAGCTTGCTAGATTAGCTAGATTTTCTTTGACTTCTGATTGGTTTGAGGAGCCTTTAAATGAAATTGTAATGATCCTCACAAATGATGTACTACTTACAAATGAATAAAGTCTGAGTTTTTTCAAAAAAAAGTTGTTGCTACAACATTTTCTAACAAACTCGCCCGTCGTCGTTTGACCCGAAAAAAAAGTTGCCCGTCGTTTCGAAGCTCTGAGAGCAACTCCAAAGGGCCGATCCATTTCGTCCGCCTGCGTCCGTTTGGGTCAGCGCGGACAACAGTGGCGGCCCAACGCGCCGACCCAAACCCAAATCACGTCTGCGTCGCGTCCGCGCCGACGCATTTGCGGCCCAAATTTGCGCCCCAAATGCGTCGGCGCGGACGCCGAACGGACGCTTCGCGCGCCTTCTCGCTATCCGCCGCGTCCCCACATGGCGGCCGTCCAACTACCCGCTGCCCACGCGGTCAGCTTAATTTATGACGACGGGCCCACGTGTCAGCGACGACGCTCGTCCTTTTTTAAGCCGACCGTGCGGCGGGGCCGTCCTCATCCAAACTCGCCGTCCACATCAGCCCATCTTTGCTCCCTCATCGCCGGCAAACCCTAGCCACCACAACCACAGCTAGATGGGCCTCTTCTCCGGCGTCAGCGGCAGCAAGGCCAAGGGCAAGTCCCCCGCCACCCCTTTCCCCTCAGAGTTCCTCCCACCTCCGCCGGCGCCTCGCCGGCAGAGGCAACGCGTGAACGTGCCAGTGCACCAGGCGGAGTGGCACTGGCAAAACCGCCAGCCTCTGCCGTATCCAGACGTGACGCTGCCGCACGACTGGCATCTGGATCCAGATAGGATCCCAGTGCCGACGGTGCCGCGGACGGCTCGTGTTCACGCGGAGGAGGTGCGGCGCCTGCGGGCGCTGCTGAGGCCGGAGCAGCGCCTCGACAAGGCCTACGCAACCGACTCGCCCAACTGGGCGAGGTGGTTCGCCTTCGAGCACGAGGAGGCGAGGCGACGGGGCGTGCGCGAGGTCGACCGGCCGCTCGTCGTCCGCGAGGAGGACCAGGCGGCCCTTGCGGCCGTCTACCGGGAGAGCGAGGAGGACGAGCGGCGCAGAGCGGAGGCGGCGGAGGCGGAAGAGGAAGCCCGGTACGAGGCGGCAATGGCGCATGCCCTTGCCCTCTCCGCGGCGGGCGACAGCGTGGCCCCGCCGGCCCCCATCAAGCCGGAGCCGCAGTCGGAGCCCGAGCCCGAGCCCATCGCGCGCTTCTCCTGGAGGGGAGTGGTGCGCGAGTGGGTGTCCGCGCCACCGGTTTGGCTGGGGGCGACGCCGGCGCAGGAGCAGGCGTACCTCGAGATGTGGCGCCGGCGGCTGGCAGAGGAGCGCCGTCGCGGCGAGTACGAGGAGATGCTCGAGCGCGACCTCGAGGAGGAGCAGCGCGAGGCCGAGGAGGAGGCGCGCCAGGCTGTGGCTGCACAGGCGGCCGCACCCCCCCGCCCCGGCACTGCCTGCGCCGGCACAGCCCGACATGGCGGCGCTCTGGAACACGGCGTCCGCCTGGGCCGGGCCGGCGCCGACGCTCATCGACCTCACGGACCCCGAGGACAACGACGACGACGCCTAGGGCAGCGCGCCGCCTCGTAGTGCTGTTTTCTTTTTTTATTAAATGCAAATGTGGACGCGTGGACTCTCGCCGGCCTTCGTGGCCGGCTTTAATGTTTAATTAATGTTGTTTTTATTTTTTTAATATGCATGCGTTCATTTTTTTAGCGCCGTCAAAATGGGTCTCAGACCAGCGTTGGACGCACGCGCCGACCCAAATGCGGAAGCGGGCATCCGTGTCCGTTTGCTCGACCCAAACGGATAAAAAACGGACGAAATCGCCGTCCGTTTAAGTCGGGCCGTTGGAGTTGCTCCGACGTTGCAATTTGACGCAGCCACACAAACCCCAAGTTGTTGGGTTCTCTCGGATCACATAATCTAATCCGGAAAACAGATCCGCGGCGCCCATCTCTTGCTTCACCCGGATCGCACGACAGCAAACGGACGCGCCAGCGCGCAAAACTGTCCAGGTGCGGCACCCCATTCCACCCCCCGGAGCACTCCGTCCGTCCGCCCGGCAGGCAAGGCGTGCGTACACATGCACAGAGAGTATGGGAATTGGTGCGTGCGTGCGGTGAACCTGCCCAAACGGCGTGCCCCGCTGACGATGGATAGATAGATGCCTCGCCCCTTCTTCTTTCTCTCAACTCCCCCCGCCCCACCGGACCTTTTTCTTTACGATGGAGCTGCACCAGGCTGACCGGTCACTGTCTTCTAATCGTGCGTGTAAATCTAGATGCGCCCCGTCAGCTTGGCCGTACCTGTAATCTGGAATGTGATTGATTATCCAGGGTTCTCATGGGGATTGCCTATCCATTCCATCTGCTGCAGAGTGATGATGGTACTGCTCCGCCGTCTCTCACTAAACTATGCTCGATCCGTGACGTGTTTCTGTTAGACCTAGTACAGCGCATTTCGTCTGAAACACACTCATCATCGTCTCTAAGCTTCTTCTTTTTCATCTTGCGGGGGCGTCTCTAAGCTTCTTAATTATGCGAGTCATCAATCATGCATTACACGTTCCGTCAAATACAAACAAAGCGAATCCACGACAAGGCTGGCCGGTTGTAGTCATCTTCATATGGAATTGATCTACTATTATCAGAGTACTACTCCGTATTTTGTATCCCAACATGAATGTTAGGCTGTTAGTTCGGTGGTTGAACTGCCACGTTGCTGGGAAACCGATACTCTTTTGTTCTGTTATATTATCCTCAACTACTAGCGGCCATGATTACCTACATCAACTTCCTAGAGTGTTCTTTCTTCTGGCCTAAAACCACAATCAAAGAGCTAGGCAAAATTCACCATGCATCTTATCAGACCTTATATAATTGTTGCTCTGATGCTGAGTGCCCAGCTGCGGCTGCGTGGGATATCGTCTGTGTCTTTTTGAACCTGTGACCGTAGAATATTTACAAGCAATAATACAAACGGGAAAATCACCCAATTCCAATTCTAGGCAGCATAAAAATTAAATTATGAGTTCTGTTGTCGGATCGTGGGTTCCGGCAAACCCTTAAGGTTTGAACACTGGCGCGCGCACGAAGAACTCTCTTTCCCTAGCTCGCTCGCACAACGATCTTAAGGCCTAACTCGACGAACCCAAGAACAAAAGACACGAGGGTTTATATTGGTTCGGGCCACCGTTGCGGTGTAATACCCTACTCCAGTGTGTGGTGGATTGCCTCGCAAACCGAGGATGAACAAGTACAAGGTAAGAACAACATCCTGAGGAGAGGTGTTCTTGAGCTTGGTGAGCTGATGGGATAGCCTTGGCGGAATGGATCCTGTCCAAGATGAGTTGCCTCCTATGGTGGTGGCTAGTCCTATTTATAGAGGCCCCGGTCCTCTTCCCAAATGTTAGGCGGGAAGGGATCCCACAACGGCCAATTTCGAAGGGAGACAACTAGTACAAGCTATCCTGACAAAAGATGGTCTTCGCCTGCCAAAGGCTCTGGTGGTGATGTAGTTGTGGGCTCCGCGATGACCTCTGTCCTGCCGTCCTGCTGGTCTTGGTCTCGTTGCACCGATATGAAAAACTTTGCCTGACGCCTCGGGACTCCTCGCCTGCGCCTGCCTCTTTAGCACCAAAGAGGAAACTGGTATTCTGCGCCCACGGGCGCCCGCCTGGCCTTGGTCGCCATGGCTCACGTCACGCGAACCTCGCGTGGTGCCCCTTGCATAGATATCTCCGCTCCTCGGGAGCCAGCCTAGTGAGGCTGCCCCTGAGGAGGCCTTGGTGTCGTCCGCCTCGCGAGGCTTGGCCCCTCGCGAGGGTCTTGAGTGGTTGCTGCTGAAGTTGGGCCGTACCAGGCCGTTGGTGGAGCCGCGTCGTGGGCCGCAGGCAGGCAGGTCTGGGTACCCCCGTTCCCAGGACGCCGACAGTAGCCCCCGGGCCAAGGCGCGCTCGGACTTGGCTTCGAGGCGAATCCAGAGGGTAAGTGCGGAGCGCGGCGGGCCCCAACCGCCTGCGGCCTTGATTGACACATGGCGACTGACGGGACGTGGGCGTCTCCGCTTCCCCACGCCGCCTCGGCAACCGTTCGACTTAACGAGACCCTGCTGCATGCAGAAGAAAACCATCATTACCTGCGATCGTGGAGGCCGGCGGTCGGCCTCCTTCTGGCTATAAATGAGGAGAGGGGCAGAGCCCCCGTCGCTCATCTCTTTTCTCCACTTTGCCTTCTTCTTCTTCTTCCACCTTGCTCCACCGTCTTGCTGCGACACCCATGGCGCCGATTAGGAGGTTCTCTGCCGCTGAGAAAGAAAGAGCACCCGTGGAGAGCAGGGGCTACTTCCGTCGAAGAAGAGGTTGGCTCGCCCCCGTGACGTCGTCGTGAGGCCGGAGGTGACGAGGCCTTGGTACGAGCGACCTCCCCCCCGGCTACTCGCTGCCCTTGTACGCCCAGACAGAAGGCTCCGGAGGAGGAGGCAGCGGCCCGCGCCGCTCGCGCCACGGCCGCGGTGGCCATGCTGTGGCGGCCCGCACCGTCAGGCCACGAACTCACGCCGAGGGTGTGACGCCCCCGATTCAATCGTACACTAATCATACACGCAAACGTGTACGATCAAGATCATGGACTCACGGGAAGATATCACAACACAACTCTAAAAATAAAATAAGTCATACAAGCATCATAATACAAGCCAGGGGCCTCGAGGGCTCGAATACAAGTGCTCGATCATAGACGAGTCAGCGGAAGCAACAATATCTGAGTACAGACATAAGTTAAACAAGTTTGCCTTAAGAAGGCTAGCACAAACTGGGATACAGATCGAAAGAGGCGTAGGCCTCCTGCCTGGGATCCTCCTAAACTACTCCTGGTCGTCGTCAGCGGCCTGCACGTAGTAGTAGGCACCTCCGGTGTAGTAGGAGTCGTCGTCGACGGTGGCGTCAAGCTCCTGGGCTCCAGCATCTGGTTGCGACAACCAGGAAGAAAGGAAAAGGGGGAGCAAAGCAACCGTGAGTACTCATCCAAAGTACATACGCATGTGTATATGTGTAAAGGGGCCATATCAATGGACTGAACTGCAGAATGCCAGAATAAGAGGGGGGTAGCTAATCCTGTCGAAGACTACACTTCTGGCAGCCTCAATCTTGCAGCATGTAGAAGAGAGTAGATGGTAAGTTCACCAAGTATCATCGCATAGCATAATCCTACCCGGCGATCCTCTCCTCGTCGCCCTGGGTGAGAGCGATCACCGGGTTATATCTGGCACTTGGAAGGGTGTGTTTCATTGAGTATTCGGTTCTAGTTGTTATAAGGTCAAGGTACAACTCCGGGTCGTCCTTTTACCGAGGGACACGGCTATTCGAATAGATAAACTTCCCTGCAGGGGTGCACCACATAACCCAACACGCTCGATCCCCTTTGGCCGGACACACTTTCCTGGGTCATGCCCGGCCTCGGAAGATCAACACGTCGTAGCCCCACCTAGGCACAACAGAGAGGTCAGCACGCCGGTCCTAAATCCTATGCGCGCAGGGGTCTGGGCCATCGCCCATTGCACACCTGCACGTTGCATACGCGGCCGGAGAGCAGACCTAGCAACCTCCATTTCAAAGGAAGTTGCGTTACGCGGTCCAACCCGGCGCGCGCCGCTCAGTCGCTGACGTCACGAAGGCTTCGGCTGATACCACGACGTCGAGTGCCCATAACTGTTCCCGCGTAGTTGGTTAGTGCGTATAGGCCAGTGGCCAGACTTAGATCAAATACCAAGATCTCGTTAAGCGTATTATTTGAAGTATCCGCGAACGCCGACCAGGGCCAGGCCCACCTCTCTCCTAGGTGGTCTCAACCTGCCCTGTCGCTCCGCCACAAAGTAACAGTCAGGGGCCGTCGGGAACCCAGGCCCACCTCTACCGGGATGGAGCCACCTGCCCCTTTAGCCCCCATCTCCGAACAGTATCATAAGTAATGTAACAGTATATAGTATATAGCATATGCCCGTGATCACCTCCCGAAGTGATCACGGCCCAGGAGTATAGCATGGCAGACGGACAAGAGTGTAGGGCCACTGATGGAACACTAGCATCCTATACTAAGCATTAGGATAGCAGGTAAAGGTATCAACAATTGTAGCAACAATGATAGGCTATGCAGCAGAATAGGATTAACCGAAAGTAGTAACATGCTACACTACTCTAATGCAAGCAGTAGAGAGAGAATAGGCGATATCTGGTGATCAAAGGGGGGGGACTTGCCTGGAAGCTCTGTTGCACAAGAAGAAGAGTCGTCGGTGACGTAGTCGTACTCGGTGGCATCAGCGCCGGTCTCGGGGTCTACCGGGGAAGAAGAGGGGGGAAGAAACAGTAAATACGGAGCAAACAAAGCATCACAAAACATAAAGAGGCAATACGCAGTGCTAGGTATGCCCTAACACGGTAGGAGGTGATACCGACGAAGGGGGGAAACATCCGGGAAAGTATCCCCGGTGTTTCGCGTTTTCGGACAAATGAACTGGAGGGGGAAAGTTGCGTGTTTGCTATGCTAGGGATGTGTGGCGGGCGAACGGGCTGCGTATCCGGATTCATCTCGTCGTTCTGAGCAACTTTCATGTACAAAGTTTTTCCATCCGAGCTACGGTTTATTTTATATTAATTTTTAAAGTTTTTAAATCATTTTCTAATTAACAAAATTAATTTATTTAGAAAATGTAATTATGACATCAGCGTGATGTCAGCAGTCAACCATCTGTTGACTAGGTCAATAGACGTGTGGGTCCTGTTCGTCATAGACTAGACTAACTAATCATGATTAATTAGTTAACTAAGTGATTAGGTTAATTAATTAATAATTTTATTATTATTATTTTTAATTCTCTCTTTTTTTTAAACGTTCTAGGGGCGGGGCCCCACTTGTCATTGGCCCCAGGGGAGCCCTAACGGGCGAGCACTAGCGGGCGAATGGGCGTGGGGCATTGGGCGCAGCAGGCGAGCGGCTGCAGAGGCCGGTCGGGCGCGAGCTCGCGGCCACGACGCGGCAGGGGGAGGTTGGCCGAAGGCGGGGCGGTCGGCGGCCGGCAGCAGGGGGGCGCGGGACGTGCGGGCGGCAGTGGGCACCGCAGCGTCGGGCGCGGCTTGGTGCGGTGGGGCTAGCGAAGCAGCGATGCGGGGAGCGGGAGGCAACGCGACGGGCGCTGGGGTGGTGGACAGGGGAGGCCGGACGAGGCCACGACGGGCACGGGCCTCGGCGGCCAGAGCGGGGGGAGGCGCGCGGGCAGCGCGAGGGAGCAGCAACGGCTTGCCGGGGCGAGCAGGAGGGGGGGGCGCGAGCGGGGCGCCGGTCCAGGCGCGCGGGAAGGAGGCCACGACCGTGAGCGCGTGCGTATGGGGACAGGGAGAGAAGAGGCCGAGGGCCTCACCGCGGGAGTGTAGGGACTAAGGCAGCGGTTGTCGAGAAGGAGGACAGGGACGATGTCACGCCCAATATGCGACCCTATCCAGAGGAACTCGAAGGTCCCACCAAGGATAGACCCCCATATTGAAACGCTTTTGCAAGGTGGATATCATTACATCAACATTACAAAATAGATGGGGATACATACAAAAGGCACAAACGCCCCAAGAATACACCAATACATCATACATAAGATCAACACCCGACTACGGATGAAACACAAACAGAAACTCAAACGACATCCACCCTGCTAGCCCAGGCAGCCGACCAGGAACCTAACCCAAGATCGACGAAGAAGAAGAAGGAGAACTCCAACACAAGTAAACATCGCTCCTGCGTCATGATCATCGCAATACCTGTACCTGCAACTGTGGTTGTAGTAATCTGTGAGCCACGAGGACTCAGCAATCCCATTACCATGGATATCAAGACTAGCAAAGCTTAAAGGGTAAGGAAGGGGTAAAGTGGTGAGGTTGCAGCAGCGACCAAGCATGATATGGTGGCTAACATACGCAAATAAGAGCGAGAAGAGAAGCAACGGAATGGTCGTGAAACTAGCAATGATCAAGAAGTGATCCTGAACTCCTATTTACGTCAAAGATAACCCAGAAACCGTGTTCACCTCCCGGACTCCGCCAAGAAGAGACCATCACGGCTACACACGCGGTTGATGCGTTTTAGTTAAGTCAAGTGTCAAGTTCTCTACAACCGGATATTAACAAATTCCCATCTGCCACATAACCGCGGGCACGGCTCTCGAAAGTTTATACCCTGCAGGGGTGTCCCAACTTAACCCATTATAAGCTCTCATGGTCAACGAAGGATATTCCTTCTCCCGGGAAGACCCGACCAGTCTCGGAATCCCGGTTTACAAGACATTTCGACAATGGTAAAACAAGACCAGCAAAGCCGCCCGATGTGCCGACAAATCCCGATAGGAGCTGCACATATCTCGTTCTCAGGGCACACCGGATAAGTCAAGCTACGAGTAAAACCAGTCCTCATGTTGCCCCGAGGTGGCCCCGTAGGTTGCTCGGTTCGGACCAACACTCGAAGGAGCACTGGCTCGGGGGGGGGGGGGTTAAAAATAAAGATGACCCTTGAGTCTGCAGAACCCAAGCGAAAAAGGCTTAGGTGGCAAATGTTAAAACCAAGGTTGGGCCTTGCTGGAGGAGTTTTATTCAAGGCGAACTGTCAAGGGGGTCCCATAAATCACCCAACCGCGTAAGGAACGCAAAATCAAGGAACATAACACCGGTATGACAGAAACTAGGGCGGCAAGAGTGGAACAAAACACCAGGCATAAGGCCGAGCCTTCCACCCTTGACCAAGTATATAGATGCATTAATTAAAATAAGAGATATTGTGATATCCCAAAAATATCCATGTTCCAACAAGGAACAAACTTCATCTTCACCTGCAACTAGCAACGCTATAAGAGGGGCTGAGCAAAGCGGTAACATAACCAAACAACGGTTTGCTAGGAAAGGTGGGTTAGAGGCTTGACATGGCAATATGGGAGGCATGATATAGCAAGTGGTAGGTAGCGCGGCATAGCAATAGAGCGAACAACTAGCAAGCAAAGATAGAAGTGATTTCGAGGGTATGGTCATCTTGCCTGAGATCCCGCTAGGAAGAAGAACGAGTCCATGAAGAAGACAAACGGACGTAGTCGAACGAATCCTCACAACTCCGGAACGAAACCGAAGCTAACGAGGGAAGCAAACCGGAAAGAAGCAAACAACATGGTAAACAACCATCACATAAACATGGCATGATGCGCAACCAAGTATGATGCATGTCCGGTTTAAAGATGCATGGCATGGCAAAGTGCAACAAACAACACTACAAATTAAGTGGAGCTCAATATGCAACGAGTTGCATATTGACGAAACACCACATACGATTATTTAGTTTTCTCCCGTTTATGTACCCAACAATATTAAATGTTATTGAACATGGCAAGGGGTGAAGCATAAGTAAACTAACTATTTAGGCAAGTTAAATGAGGCCGGAAATAACAAACAACAATTCCGGAAAATCCCCACATGCATATTTTGGATATGGTACTGTTCTACCTAAAACCATATTTTATTGTTGTTAAACAGTAAAACAAGGTGCACCAAGTTAATCTATGCATTTTTATACCCCATTTACATATAAAGTTTATTAAATTCGGAGCTACGGTTATTTAGTTATGAAATAAAACATTTTAGCATGGCATTTATACAAAATTAAACAAACAGCAGGTTTAAACATTTTTAACATGGATGAAAGTTGGATATTATGAAACTAGATGAAATTCTTAGCATTTTACATATATAAATTATTTACATATGATGCATGGTTAATTAGTTATTAGATGCATGAACACTAGGGGTTTTTCTGCAAAACCGTAAATCTGGGATAATTGCTAAAATCGCAGAAGGAAAAAAAACATGGATCGGGCCGAATCTGGATACTGCACTGGGCGGCTAGACTGCTCACCTAGCTGGGCTCGGCCCAGATCGGTAGAGGTGGGGGCTGGGCCACGGGTAGCAGCTGGGCTGGAGGCAGGTCGGTGGAGGAGGCAAGCCGAAGCGGTCGAGCTGGTGGCCTAGGCGACCGGTCAACGCCAGGCAAGCGAGCTGCAGCGGCCGGCTCGTCTCGGCTCACGCGAAGTAGAGGTGCGGCGAGGCGGGACTTGAGCGGCTGGAAGCCTGAAACGGCAGCGCAGCGGCGGGATCTGGCCAGGAAGGGCCGTGGCTGGAGGAGGAGGCGGATCCAGCCGGATCTGAGGCGGGGGAGGGCGCGGACGGCGTTGAAGGCCGGCAGTGTCTACTGCTCGTTGCAGGGGAAGCAGAGGACGAAGGCGGACTTGGCGCGACGGCGGTGAGCGAGCGAGGCCTAGCGAGGGGCGGAGCTTGACGGATCCGGCCGCGGGACACCAGTTCCTGGCGGCCGCGTGGCGAACTGGAGCTCGGGAGGCATCCATGGCGGCCGTTGGCGACGGGAACCTGAGGGAGTTCTCTGTTTCAACGAGACAGAGAGAGAGAGGGTGAAACACGGCAGAGAGATGGGGAAGAAAGGGAAGGAGAGCAGGAGAGAGGGCGAGGGAGTCTGGCCTGGCGACTTGGGATCGAGATCATCTCGATCTGGAGGTCGGGGCGCCATGGGGCTGTACGAGCTCGGGGACGGGGCTCATGGCTGACGACAGGAGCGAGGAGTCCCGCGTGTGCTCGGCACAGCTGGAGGCGTGGTGGAGCTCGAGGCCGGAGGGCTCGGGCGCAGGAGGGGCTCGGGTTGGCCGGCAGATGATCCCAAAGTGGGAGGAGGCTGCAGGCTTCGGTGGTTGGCTGGGCGAGGGGATTGAGGAGGGACATGGGGGAGCGCTGGTTGGTGGATTGGATCGGGATGAGATCCCGAGGAAGACAGTGGCGGCGGCCGAGAGGGATCGATGGGACATGTCCCTAGATTTTAGGGTTGGTCTTTATATAGCAAGTGGATTTTTGGATAGAGGTCTAATTGGACCCTCTGATTTAGATCGGGCGGTCGAGAAAAATAGGCTAGGGAAGCCCAAATAAGAAGCCAGAGATATTTTGTAGATGTTAGGGGATGATCCGGACCCATTGGTCATGCCAGAGCGGGTCGGGTTCGGGACAACTTCCGGGCGCGCGCGAGGGGGTCAGTGCATTGTGCAGAGAGGGTCAAATGGTCAGACAACAAAAGAACGGTTGGACGGAGAAAGGTCAACGGAGGCGAGGAGGGACGCGGCAACTACGAACGGATGCAAACTTTATGAAAACATGCAGATGCAATGTGCCTGATGCTATGATGAAATGCAACATACAAATGAAACACACGGCGGCCACACAAAACATGGAAGGCATCTGGACGAGATCTAAAGATGGCACCGGAGAAAAACGAAAGAGGAAGAGAAGAGGTAAAGCTAAGTTGCTTCTTTGACAAACGAGTGAAACCACGAACCTTGAGAGATTGAACGAACGAAAAGAGAGAATACAAGGGAGATGAACGAGATTAAAAACACTCCGTTATCAAAGAGGAACAAGGAACATTGCGAGAACCTTTGTAGGTTGAAGGACATGAAACAAGAGCTTAACGGATCAAAATTAATATGAACGCACACCGGTAGAAAAGAGAAACAAGGAACAAGAATGACATAATTTGGACAGCACTCCGATAGAAAATGGAAGGAATTAACATGAACTTGAGAAGATGGGATGATACTTGATGAAATAAACAACACACTGCCTCCAGAACTATTGAAAAAATGGCACAAGGGGTAAGAAATATTTCAGACCGCACTCTGGTTGAGGAAGGAGGCAAAACTTGATAAGATGGGAGAGCTCGAATGAAAACACGACACTCCGGTTAAATGGATAAGCAATCTCCAAAATGAGATGATGGGCGAATATAACAACATCCCAAAGCCTCTGGAATGAAAGGATAGAAGCTAGATTGTTGTAAAGAAAGAAGGGAGAAACAACTGACAGTTTCTATCACACTTGAATTTGAAAAGCATCCTTACAAAGAAGAGTTGAATGGAGTTGTTGGAAAACAAACAACGAAAAGAATAAGCTTGTAGTGGGCTTATGGAAACAACTCAACATTGTGAGGTGAGAAACGGCCACTAAAGGAAGCCATTGGTTTGAGTGAGAGCACCAAGGCGATGAAAAACTTCTTTCACCAAGAGGATAGGAGAAAACTTGGATCATTGATAAGCACCATAATAGCAACATTCCTTAGGGAAGGCTTTAGGTGAAACATGACACAAGATAAATCCAACGAAGAGATTGGTGGATTTAAAATATCTCATTCTTGACAACATGTGAATCATGAAACGCGAACTCAAATTGTCAAGAATGACATAACACCACCTCAAATGATAAGGTAGAACGAATTGCACTTTAGAATGCAAGATGAAGAATGCTTGGACTCCACAAAACAAAACATGTGTTGAGCACCATGTTTATTTTGAAGTATGGCTTGACGGATCATAACTTCGAGAGAAATCTTGAAGAACAATTGAAAAATGAAAAGAATCCTTGACGAACCACCATGTAGAGCCTCCATGAAGAACTCCGGCAAAAAGGATGATAAAACGAAAGAGAAGTTGAGAACACAAGGTGAAGCCTTGCGATGATTTAGATGGAACTTCGCGACGAGATAATGCGGAAAACTTGGAACTCCGGAAAAGAAAAAGATGAAGCCTCTCGAACCGAGAAATGTGACATGATGAACAACTCTGGAAAGAAGAAACTAGATCACTTGGATGAAACCATAATAAGAATTGCGTTATGCATATCCTTCACCAATTTAAATTGATGACAAGCAACGGATTTGGCATACTACGTATTCTCGTAGAAAGGATTAAGATAGATATAGCGCAAACTTGAGAAGGACTTCAACGAACCACCGGTAACAATGGAAGAGAATTTGGAAAGAACGAATGAATTGATACGATAACAACGGAAGAGAATTCTTGAATGAACCACCGTAAAAATTGAAAATGAATGAAGAAAAGATAAAGAAACACCGGGAAGAATTAGAAAATGAACGAAGATACTTGAGAGATTAAGATACATGAGAACGAAGAGATCATGAACTGATTAGAGGATATCTGAAAGCTGAGAATGAATAATTCTGAGATGATGGGCTCCGGAGAATCAAAATGAAAAGACTCCTGAATTGCTCTGGATGGGTGAAAAGAATTCTCACAATCGAAAACAATTTTGAGAGGATGGCATGAAGCTAGAACCATGAATCTTTGGAAGAACGGGTAAGGATTTAAGAGGAACTCCTCTTCGGTCTTCAAAATCCGAGAATGATGACGAGAAACACCACCATGAATTGTTGAGACACTCTGGAACAATGGATAATAGAAACGATGAACCAACGATGAAAATGTTTTGAAAGCGATCTTGGAGAAGGAATATGACTGATGAGAATTCACTCTTACGACAAACTTGGAGAAGAATTTGAGAGTAGCTCCGAAAAATTAGAAGAGTCAGGTAAGATCCTGGGAAAAGACCTGTGGGTTATTGGCCCACTGAAAAGAAACACCGTTGGAAAGGATTGTTGAATGGGAAATGATGCACCGGAACAATTGAAAGATTTGAATGAGGCGACAACCTCGAAATAATTGAATGCAAACATGAATCTTCTGAGATGACTTCATCACTCCGGAATGATTAAACTGGCGAGAGGTGAACGAGCAAAGAAAGCACTTGAGTCGAGGACAGGAATATGATCAACATCGAAAAAGCTTGAATTGAAACCACTGGAAAGAAAATGAGACGAACAATGATGAACTAGACGAGAATCCACCGGTTGAGACAACTGAGGAAAGACTGAAGATACTCCGCACGAATGAAATTGATGCTCGAAAGAGACTCAGGCTCCGGGAATGAGAGGGTGGGAGGGCGGGAAAACAAAGGCAACTTGGAAGGGAGAACCGACGAATAGCTTGAAGAGAAAACACCGGTAGAAAGAATGCAAAGGCTTCGTACGAGTAGGATGGATACTCGATTTCGGACTCCGGTTCCGAGAAGAAGGGTGGGCGGGTGGGAAAAACAAGGACAACTTCGGACAGGGAAACAACATCGATTGAAAAGAGCTGAGGATTGATCTTGCAAAAGATGACAAGGATCGAAACCACTCGAAGAGAAATGCGCCGGATTGAAAAGAGAAAGGACAACGAACGAAAAACTAACCGCGTGATCCTAAAAAAAATTGAAGGGGAAGAGGAATAGTTCAAAACACATACGTCAAGATTTCTCACCAGAGCGACGAAGGGGCAGAGGAGTAAAAAGAATTCCTACTCTCCGATATAACTAGACTCCGAATTTTTTTGATCTAGACTCGACATCGGCCAAACTATACGATCAATCAGGGGGATCCTAGGGTCGGTCGAGGCTCTGATACCAACTTGTCACGCCCAATATGCGACCCTATCCGAGAGGAACTCGAAGGTCCCACCAAGGATAGACCCGCATATTGAAACGCTTTTGCAAGGTGGATATCATTACATCAACATTACATAATAGATGGGGATACATACAGAAGGCACAAACGCCCCAAGAATACACCAATACATCATACATAAGATCAACACCCGACTACGGATGAAACACAAACAGAAACTCAAATGACATCCACCCTGCTAGCCCAGGCTGCTGACCAGGAACCCAACCCAAGATCGACGAAGAAGAAGAAGGAGAACTCCAACACAAGTAAACATCGCTCTCGCGTCATGATCATCGCAATACCTGTACCTGCAACTGTGGTTGTAGTAATCTGTGAGCCACGAGGACTCAGCAATCCCATTACCATGGGTATCAAGACTAGCAAAGCTTAAAGGGTAAGGAAGGGGTAAAGTGGTGAGGTTGCAGCAACGACTAAGCATGATATGGTGGCTAACATACCCAAATAAGAGCGAGAAGAGAAGCAATGGAACGGTCGTGAAACTAGCAATGATCAAGAAGTGATCCTGAACTCCTACTTACGCCAAACATAACCCAGAAACCGTGTTCACCTCCCGGACTCCGCCGAGAAGAGACCATCACGGCTACACACGCGGTTGATGCGTTTTCGTTAAGTCAAGTGTCAAGTTATCTACAACCGGATATTAACAAATTCCCATCTGCCACATAACCGCGGGCACGGATCTTGAAAGTTTATACCCTGCAGGGGTGTCCCAACTTAGCCCATTATAAGCTCTCACGGTCAACGAAGGATATTCCTTCTCCCGGGAAGACCCGATCAGTCTCGGAATCCCGGTTTACAAGACATGTCGACAAAGGTAAAACAAGACCAGCAAAGCCGCCCGATGTGCCGACAAATCCCGATAGGAGCTGCACATATCTCGTTCTCAGGGCACACCGGATAAGTCAAGCTACGAGTAAAACCAGTCCTCAAGTTGCCCTGAGGTGGCCCCATAGGTTGCTCGGTTCGGACCAACACTCGAAGGAGCACTGGCCCGGGGGGGGGGGGTTAAAATAAAGATGACCCTTGAGTCTACAGAACCCAAGGGAAAAAGGCTTAGGTGGCAAATGTTAAAACCAAGGTTGGGCCTTGCTGGAGGAGTTTTATTCAAGGCGAACTGTCAAGGGGGTCCCATAAATCACCCAACCGCGTAAGGAACGCAAAATCAAGGAACATAACACCGGTATGACGGAAACTAGGGCGGCAAGAGTGGAACAAAGCACCAGGCATAAGGCCGAGCCTTCCACCCTTTACCAAGTATATAGATGCATTAGTTAAAATACGAGATATTGTGATATCCCAAAAATATCCATGTTCCAACAAGGAACAAACTTCATCTTCACCTGCAACTAGCAACGCTATAAGAGGGGCTGAGCAAAGCGGTAACATAGCCAAACAACGGTTTGCTAGGAAAGGTGGGTTAGAGGCTTGACATGGCAATATGGGAGGCATGATATAGCAAGTGGTAGGTAGCGCGGCATAGCAATAGAGCGAACAACTAGCAAGCAAAGATAGAAGTGATTTCGAGGGTATGGTCATCTTGCCTGAGATCCCGCTAGGAAAAAGAACGAGTCCATGAAGAAGACAAACGGACGTAGTCGAACGAATCCTCACAACTCCGGAACGAAACCGAAGCTAATGAGAGAAGCAAACCGGAAAGAAGCAAACAACATGGTAAACAACCATCACATAAACATGGCATGATGCGCAACCAAGTATGATGCATGTCCGGTTTAAAGATGCATGGCATGGCAAAGTGCAACAAACAACACTACAAATTAAGTGGAGCTCAATATGCAACGAGTTGCATATTGACGAAACACCACATACGATTATTTAGTTTTCTCCTGTTTATGTACCCAACAATATTAAATGTTATTAAACATGGCAAGGGGTGAAGCATAAGTAAACTAACTATTTAGGCAAGTTAAATGAGGCCGGAAATAACAAACAACAATTCCGGAAAATCCCCACATGCATATTTTGGATATGGTACTGTTCTGCCTAAAACCATATTTTATTGTTGTTAAACAGTAAAACAAGGTGCACCAAGTTAATCTATGCATTTTTATACCCCATTTACATATAAAGTTTATTAAATTCGGAGCTACGGTTATTTAGTTATGAAATAAAACATTTTAGCATGGCATTTATGCAAAATTAAACAAACAGCAGGTTTAAACATTTTTAACATGGATGAAAGTTGGTTATTATGAAACTAGATGAAATTCTAAGCATTTTACATATATAAATTATTTACATATGATGCATGGTTAATTAGTTATTAGATGCATGAACACTAGGGGTTTTTCTGCAAAACTAAAAATCCTGGGATAATTGCTAAAATCGCAGAAGGGAAAAAAACACACATCGGGCCGAATTTGGATACTGCACTGGGCGGCTGGACTGCTCACCTAGCTGGGCTCGGCCCAGATCGGTAGAGGTGGGGGCTGGGCCACGGGTAGCAGCTGGGCTGGAGGCCGGTCGGTGGAGGAGGCAGGCCGAAACGGGCGAGCTGGTGGCCTAGGCGACTGGTCAACGCCAGGCGAGCGAGCTGCAGCAGTCGTCTCGTCTCGGCTCACGCGAAGTAGAGGCGCGGCGAGGCGGGACTTGAGCGGCTGGAAGCCTGAAACGGCAGCGCAGCGGCGGGATCTGGCCAGGAAGGGACGTGGCTGGAGGAGGAGGCGGATCCAGCCGGATCTGAGGCGGGGAAGGGCGCGGACGGCGTTGAAGGCCGGCAGTGGCTACTGCTCGTTGCAGGGGAAGCAAAGGACGAAGGCGGACTTGGCGCGATGGCGGTGAGCGAGCGAGGCCTGGCGAGGGGCGGAGCTTGACGGATCCGGCCGCGGGACACCAGTTCCTGGCGGCCGCGTGGCGAACTGGAGCTCGGGAGGCATCCATGGCGGCCGTTGGCGACGGGAACCTGCGGGAGTTCTCTGTTTCAACGAGACAGAGAGAGAGAGGGTGAAACACGGGAGAGAGATGGGGAAGAAAGGGAAGGAGAGCAGGAGAGAGGGTGAGGGAGTGTGGCCTGGCGACTCAGGATCGAGATCATCTCGATCTGGAGGTCGGGGCGCCATGGGGCTGTACGAGCTCAGGGACGGGGCTCATGGCTGACGACAGGAGCGAGGAGTCCCGCGTGTGCTCGGCACAGCAGGAGGCATGGTGGAGCTCGAGGCCGGAGGGCTCGGGCGCAGGAGGGGCTCGGGTTGGCCGGCAGATGATCCCAAAGTGGGAGGAGGCTGCAGGCTTCGGTGGTTGGCTGGGCGAGGGGATCGAGGAGGGACATGGGGGAGCGCTGGTTGGTGGATTGGATCGGGATGAGATCCCGAGGAAGACAGTGGCGGCGGCCGAGAGGGATCGATGGGACATGTCCCTAGATTTTAGGGTTGGTCTTTATATAGCAAGTGGATTTTTGGATAGAGGTCTAATTGGACCCTCTGATTTAGATCGGGCGGTCGAGAAAAATAGGCTAGGGAAGCCCAAATAAGAAGCCAGAGATATTTTGTAGATGTTAGGGGATGATCCGGACCCATTGGTCATGACAGCGGGTCGGGTTAGGGACAACTTCCGGGCGCGCGCAAGGGGGTCAGTGCATTGTGTAGAGAGGGTCAAATGGTCGGACAACAAAAGAATGGTTGGACTGAGAAAGGTCAACGGAGCCGAGGAGGGACGCGACAACTACGAACGGATGCAAACTTTATGAAAACATGCAGATGCAATGTGCATGATGCTATGATGAAATGCAACATACAAATGAAACACATGGCGGCCACGCAAAACATGGAAGGCATCTAGAGTGTCGGTCTCGGGGCGTTACAGACGAGGTCGACAACGGGGAGGATGGCGGGGCAGCTCCGGTGAGGTGGCGGTTCAGGCGACGGGCGTGGCGATGAGGTGGCCGTTGATGGAGAGGGCGAGGAGGCGGCGCTGACAGGGACCTCGACGACGGTGGACGGCGAAGGTCGGCCGCAGGGCGTCAGGGGCGACGGGATCGGGGTCGAGCCCGATGCAGATCGTGAGGCGGGGGGGGGGGAGTGGGGGAACGTGGGAGTGGTGCTAGGGTTCGGGTTGGGGGAGGGGGTTAAGCAGGAGGCTCGGGTGGGCCGTTTCGGTAGGGTCGGCCGGATGGGTGGGATAGGCCAAGGCCCATGGGGAGCCGGGGGTTTTCCTTTCTTTTGTTTTGTTTTTACTTTTTATTTATTTATTTATTTTTTGTTTTCTTTTAGTTTCCTTTTAATTTTGTTTTAGCAAAATACCGAAATGGCACCTATTTTGATGTTACCAAATATGCCACTACCACACTAACTTGCTACCCAATCTAAAATAGTTTCGTAATTATTTAATATTTAAAAGTATTTAAATAATAGTTTTCGCTACTGTTTTATTCATCTTATAGTATTGAAATATTTTATAAAGGTGTGGTTTCTCCTCCATAATTACCTATGCAATATTTGGTTCACTCCGAACATTTTAGGTTTAATATTTGAAAACTTTTATTGTTTGCTTGATTTTGAATTTGAATCGGTTTCGAACGATAGCGAGATTAGCAACAGTAACGGAGGTGACGTGGCATCGTTAGCAGAGTTTTACTGTCGCTTAATTATCCGGGCGTCACAATTCTCCTCCACTACAAGAAATCTTGTCCCGAGATTTAAGAGGGGAGTAAGGGGGAAAGTTCTGGTTACGATATTCTAACGGATCTTCTCGAAGAAGTTAATCCCTTTCGTTGATGCCTTCAATTCCTTATTCCAATGCATCATGATGAAGTTGTCTTCCTTCGGGAACTCCATTGTACTTACGAAAGGATAATGGGGTATTACGGAAGAACGGACCGCTACAATGTTTGCTTATCTAGCAGTTAACATCAGGGAAGGTGGCGGAAAGTAACTCTCGAATTGAAACTTTAGACATTATCGAGAGCAAAGTGAGGAGGTATCATGAGAAGTTTCGAGCGGATAGACAATCTTTCGATGTCTGAAACAACATGCGAAAGGGGTCCAGAGCAACGAGATTGAGTATTGCGTCTGTTACCAGAATAGATCACTAGGACGGTGGCCCGTGAATTACATACGAGGCCACGCACGAGGAATAACTTTGGGAACAGGGGGTGTACAGGAGAGTCAGGTTTCGATCCTGTGGAACTGTGGGTTATGGGCCCACCATGTGGTTGAAAGTAGGAAGGGCATTGACATCTTGCACGGTCATGAAAGACATGTCAGAGGGTAGCCTATCAGTTATGTCGGCAACAATGTCGGTACCAAGGGCGAGGGACGAAGAGAACCATTTTCCTGCTCATTGAAACGAGGCGGACCAGTAGGCAAGTTCTCGTCCATCGGTGGTTACCGGAATGTCATCAACAATACTAACATGGTCTTGCTGACAGAATTGTACAACGAGGTGTTTACATAAGCAGGAGAATATTACTGCTTAAATAGTATAGATCACCAGAAAGGTTAAATCAAACAATGGAAATGAAAATATGATTATCAGATTAAACAAAACAATGGAAGGGAAAATGTGTTTAAACACATATTTCAGTGGTATATCCTTCCCAAGGACAAGCAGGGCATGATATCCATGATAGGATATAATATAGAAAACCCTTTAGGTAAGAGGAGAGAAATTTCATGACATGCCATACAAAGGTGTTTGGATAATTGATAAGGAAATTTAACATTGTGCTTCAAATGTTCTTATTGAAAATCGGAGTACCATAGGCATGCTTCGAGATAGCATTGACATGGTCATTAGGTGAAGATCAGACTTTGGAAACACAAAGGATCCATTAGGAATAACTTTTAGAATAATTCTTACAATTTCCTCATGGAAAGAATGGATAACCTTGCTAAAAATGAAAACTATAACAATGGGTCCTCCGGCCCGGTGCGCTAGGCATGACATCACCTTGCTGGGCTATACAAAGTCCAATGTTACGGCTTTTGGAAAATTTCCCAACCATCATCTTTGGCCGAGATTCAGTTCTGATTGGTGTCAGGATACCTCAGACTCATGATGCCTGAGAAGGAAGGGGTGCAACACAATTTGACGAGATGGAGTTTCAAGATTCTCGGGCAATGAACTATGGAAGCAAGTTCTGAATCATGAGTTCATCATTCAACCAAGGAGAGGACGAGGAGGTGGCTGATGAACTCAGCGACAATTCATTGAGATTTTCAAAAGATGAATTTCCACACTTATGTGAACAAGGAGATAACATTTGTCAGATCAAATGATATAATGAGGTATGCTCGAGGAAACCATACACAGTTAAACATTGGTTGAAAGGTGCACCCGAAATATGAGCTTAGGTAGCATGACCGGTGCTATAATGGTGATTCGATAACCAATGGTCTAAGAATGAAATGTCGACCATTAACTTCAAAGCAATAGGGTTGCTAGAAGGAAAGAATCCAAACAACACCGTTCACTTGTTGGAATCAACACGGGGACCAAGAAAGAATGGTGATGGTGAGAAGTATCACTATACCAAGAATTCTTAAGAGGTGGAGCAATCCTCACAACATCCTTGACATAAAATACAGTACTACTTCAAGGTAGAACATAATACAAGCAGGAAAGAAACTTGCATCCATAACCTGAAAAAGTTTGTGATGAAAGGGAGTAAGGATGTTGTCGGTGGCAACTCAAATTACCAAGGGACGAGGATGGTACTTATCATCATGAATTCGATCGATATCCTGAAGGGAGTCAAATGTTGATGATGATCACGGCAAATTTTGTCGAGAGATTTCATGAGGATGTAATCGATCAGCGATGACATCAAGTCAAAGGGATGATGAAGCAAGGGTTATTTGAACCATGGATACGACACAAACTTGAAATCAAGCTTGTTGTTCAAGGCGAAATGGTATGACGAGGAAGATCGGCGTAAGCTTAGATCATCATCGAAAGTTGTGCTCCAGGGTTAAGGACCAGGTAGCACAGTTAAAATCGGCATGATAATGATATAGCCGAGCATGCTAGGACTTACGTGATCGAGTTCAAATTCGTAAGTAATGAAGGTTACCAAGAGTTGTTTAATTGTGGTGCGAACTCGATTCAGTTATCCGTGTCTTTGAGTGTTTAATAACTCAGAGCCCGTGAAAAAATTGGAATCAGTGAGACTGTAGTACTTGATGAAGAACTCATAAGAAGTTATGCAGTTTCGTGATAATCTCGAGATACCAGGGGGTAATACTCGACGACAGATCAAAGTAGAGGTTGGACTGGGGTATTGCTCTGCAGAAGACAAGTGCTTAAACTTGCACGAGAAATGGTATTTAAAGGAGAACATGTTCGGAACCACGATTGCAAAAGGATAAATTCACCAATACCAAAGGATATTATATCAAGGAAATAGTTATTACTACAAGAAGCTTCCATGATAAGTTCCACATCGGGTCCATGGGCATGAACACAAAGTTCAAGGTCGACTCCCACTTCTTTAATGCATAACCTTTCATTCACTTCTCGTCTTCGAAGAAGTTGCAGTGTTGAAATTTTATCCGGTGAAGCACCAGAAGAGTATGACTCGTGAAAACTTTCGGGTTCACATGGTTTTAGAGAAGGTATAAGTTCAACCCATCGGGGCATCTTAGGAGCATATACCATAAATTTCAAGAATAAATAACACAAGCTCGATAGTAGAGCATGCTTGAGAAAGCAGAGGATACAATTTTACCAAAGGCATTATGTATCCGATGAAAAGCTCACAAGTTTAATGAATATGAAGGACGGTGTCGGACAAAATCCAACAAAGGATCTGGTGGTCCCCAAGGGATCTGATGTGAGCATCAGTACTCAACCAGAGGAAGAAAGAGTGCAAGAAGATCCGATTATGGAAACAACTAACTAATTTAAATCTCAAATGCAAAGGAATTGCGATTTCCAAATCAAGGGATCATAAGCAAACACTCTGATTAAGGATGGATAAGTTGAGTAGACTTAGGGGTACAACCGACGGCAATTCGGTTGGTCGAGAACCAGCTCATGTTCAAAATGGCATCTGAGCCGGAAAGATAATTTAAAAGGATCAACCGATGATTACGTGCATTCGCACATATTGAATCAACATACTCAAAATGACAATGGTAAAGGATACCAATAAGATTATTAGCCTTATGGGATTAACCATAAGGCAAGCAAGCAAGAATTTCAAGAGCAATAGGCTTTTGAGGATTTTCAGAAGATCGAGTGGTATTTTGAAGACTTTTGTGAAATACATGAATCAACTAGGGATGAGCGGATACTCGATAAGTGCGAGAAATTATCCGTAGGGGTATTCAGGTGGCAAAGAACTACAAGGCAGTAGGCACAAAGTATTCTCGGAACAATAGAGAGGATTTCGAGGTATCTCGTAACAACAAGATCAACGGGGAATGATTGTATGAATGGCAAGTGTATGTGGTTATCCCTAGAGGTTTATCGATGGAAGGGAATTGCAAAAGCGATGGCACAAAGTCTCGAGAGAACGTCATAGAGTATCCTCGGAATCTTCTGGTGCAGCAGACGATCATCGGTAATAAGGTGCTCTCCGGGTGAAAGTGACCATGAGATCCTATTGTCTAGATTTAGCAAAATTCATTTAACCCAAATAGAAGAGAGATTAGAGTCCCAGAGTATAGACGAGGGAATAAAAGATCATAATACCACCCAATGGCGACGTGGGCCCGTAAGGCACACAACCATGTTAGTAAAAGTTTTGTAATGTCTAGACTCGACTTCGGCCAAGGAGTGTGGAAGGGGGATTCCTACAGGCAGTCGGCTCTGATACCAACTTGTGACGGCCCCGATTCAATCGTACACTAATCATACACACAAACGTGTATGACCAAGATCAGGGACTCACGGGAAGATATCACAACACAACTTTAAAAATAAAATAAGTCATACAAGCATCATAATACAAGCCAGGGGCCTCGAGGGCTTGAATACAAGTGCTCGATCATAGACGAGTCAGCGGAAGCAACAATATCTGAGTACAGACGTAAGTTAAACAAGTTCGCCTTAAGAAGGCTAGCACAAACTGGGATACAGATCGAAAGAGGCGCAGGCCTCCTGCCTGAGATCCTCCTAAACTACTCCTGGTCGTCGTCAGCGGCCTGCACGTAGTAGTAGGCACCTCCGGTGTAGTAGGAGTCGTCGTCGACGGTGGCGTCAAGCTCCTGGGCTCCAGCATCTGGTTGCGACAACCAGGAAGAAAGGAAAAGGGGGAGCAAAGCAACCGTGAGTACTCATCCAAAGTACTTGCAAGCAAGGATCTACACTACATATGCATGGGTATATGTGTAAAGGGGCCATATCGATGGACTGAACTGCAGAATGCCAGAGTAAGAGGGGGGTAGCTAATCCTGTCGAATACTACGCTTCTGGCAGCCTCCATCCTGCAGCATGTAGAAGAGAGTAGATGGTAAGTTCACCAAGTATCATCGCATAGCATAATCCTACCCGGTGATCCTCTCCTCGTCGCCCTGTGTGAGAGCGATCACCGGGTTATATCTGGCACTTGGAAGGGTGTGTTTTATTAAGTATCCGGTTCTAGTTGTCATAAGGTCAAGGTACAACTCCGGGTTGTCCTTTTACCGAGGGACACGGCTATTCGAATAGATAAACTTCCCTACCGGGGTGCACCACATAACCCAACACGCTCGATCCCCTTTGGCCGGACACACTTTCCTGGGTCATGCCCGGCCTCGGAAGATCAACACGTCGCAGCCCCACCTAGGCACAACAGAGAGGTCAGCACGCCGGTCTAAATCCTATGCGCGCAGGGGTCTGGGCCCATCGCCCATTGCACACCTGCACGTTGCGTATGCGGCCGGAGAGCAGACCTAGCAACCTCCATTTCAAAGGAAGTTGCGTTACGCGATCCAACCCGGCGCGCGCCACTGAGTCGCTGACGTCACAAAGGCTTCGGCTGATACCACGACGTCGAGTGCCCATAACTGTTCCCGCGTAGTTGGTTAGTGCGTATAAGCCAGTGGCCAGACTTAGATCAAATACCAAGATCTCGTTAAGGGTGTTATTTGAAGTATCCGCGAACGCCGACCAGGGCCAGGCCCACCTCTCTCCTAGGTGGTCTCAACCTGCCCTGTCGCTCCGCCACAAAGTAACAGTCGGGGGCCGTCGGGAACCCAGGCCCACCTCTACCGGGATGGAGCCACCCGCCCCTTCAGCCCCCATCTCCGAACAGTATCATAAGTAATGTAACAGTATATAGTATATAGCATATGCCCGTGATCACCTCCCGAAGTGATCACGGCCCAGTAGTATAGCATGGTAGACGGACAAGAGTGTAGGGCCACTGATGGAACACTAGCATCCTATACTAAGCATTAGGATAGCAGGTAAAGGTATCAACAATTGTAGCAACAATGACAGGCTATGCAGCAGAATAGGATTAACCGAAAGTAGTAACATGCTACACTACTCTAATGCAAGCAGTAGAGAGAGAATAGGCGATATCTGGTGATCAAAGGGGGGGCTTGCCTGGAAGCTCTGTTGCACAAGAAGAAGGGTCGTCGGTGACGTAGTCATACTCGGTGGCATCAGCGCCGGTCTCGGGGTCTACCGGGGAAGAAGAAGGGGGAAGAAACAGTAAATACGGAGCAAACAAAGCATCACAAAACATAACAAGGCAATACGCGGTGCTACGTATGCCCTAACGCGGTAGGAGGTGATACCGACGAAGGGGGGAAACATCCGGGAAAGTATCCCCAGTGTTTCACGTTTTCAGACAGATGAACCGGAGGAGGAAAGTTGCGTGTTTGCTATGCTAGGGATGTGTGGAGGGCCAACAGGCTGCGTATCCGGATTCGTCTCGTCGTTCTGAGCAACTTTCATGTACAAAGTTTTTCTATCCGAGCTACGGTTTATTTTATATTATTTTTTAAAGTTTTTACATCATTTTCTAATTAACAGAATTAATTTATTTAGAAAATGCAATTATGACATCAGCGTGTTGTCAGCATGATGTCAGCAATCAACCGTCTGTTGACTGGGTCAACAGACGTGTGGGTCCCGTTCGTCATAGACTAGACTAACTAATCATGATTAATTAGTTAACTAAGTGATTAGGTTAATTAATTAACTAATTAATAATAACAATAATATTATTATTATTTTTAATTCTCTTTTTTTAAAACGTTCTAGGGGCGGGGCCCCACTTGTCATTGGCCCTAGGGGAGCCCTAACGGGCGAGCACCAGCGGCCGAATGGGCGCGGGGCACTGGGCGCAGCAGGCAAGCGGCCGCAGAGGCCGGTCGGGCGCGAGCTCGCGGCCACGACGCGGCAGGGGGAGGTTGGCCGAAGGCGGGGCGGTCGGCGGCCGGCAACAGGCGGTAGGAGGGGCGCGCAACAACGCAGCAACGAGCAGGGGGGCGCGGGACGCGTGGGCGGCAGTGGGCACCGGCAGTGTCGGGCGCGGGCGCGGCTTGGTGCGGTGGGGCTAGCGGGGCAGCGACACGGGGAGCGGGAAGCAACACGACAGGCGCTGGCGTGGCGGACAGGGGAGGCCGGAGGAGACCATGGCGGGCACGGGCCTCGGCGGCCAGAGCAGGGGGAGGCGCGCGGGCAGCGCGAGGGAGCAGCAACGGCTTGCCGGGGCGAGCAGGAGGGGTGCGCAATCGGGGCGCCGGTCCAGGCGCGCGGGAAGGAGGCCATGGCCGTGAGCGCGTGTGTATGGGGACATGGAGAGAAGAGGCCGAGGGCCTCACCGCAGGAGCGTAGGGACTAAGGCAGCGGTTGTCGAGGAGGAGGACGGGGACGAGGTCGACGACGGGGCAGCTCCGGCGAGGTGTCGGTTTAGGCGACCGGCGTGGCGATGAGGTGGCCGTTGATGGAGAGGGCGAGGAGGCGGCGCCGACGGGGACCTCGACGACGGTGGACGGCGAAGGGATCAGGGTCGGGCCGCTCCAGATCGTGGGGGCGGGGGGGGGGAGTGGGGGAACATGGGAGTGGTGCTAGGGTTCGGGTTGGGGGAGGGGGTTAAGCAGGAGGGTCGGGGGGCCCGTTTCGGTAGGGTCGGCCGGATGGGTGGGATGGGCCAAGGCCCATGGGGAGCCGGGGGTTTTCCTTTCTTTTGTTTTTACTTTTTATTTTTTTCTTTTTTGTTTTCTTTTAGGTTCCTTTTAATTTTGTTTTAGCAAAATACCAAAATGGCACCTATTTTGATGTTACCAAATATGCCACTACCACACTAACTTGCTACCCAATCTAAAATAGTTTCGTAATTATTTAATATTTAAATAATAGTTTTCGCTACTGTTTTATTCATCTTATAGTATTGAAATATTTTATAAAGGTGTGGTTTCTCCTCCATAATTACCTATGCAATATTTGGTTCACTCCGAACATTTTAGGTTTAATATTTGAAAACTTTTATTGTTTGCTTGATTTTGAATTTGAATTTGAATTGGTTTCGAACTAACGCGAGATTAGCAACAGTAACGGAGGTGACGTGGCATCGTTAGCAGAGTTTTACTGTCGCTTAATTATCTGGGTGTCACAGAGGGTTCCTCGCGTGAATTCGTGGTGTGGGCGGCATTGCTCTCGCGGACGTGGATTAGATTCCCACTGTTCTTCGCTGAAGAGATGCCGTCGAGGGGGCCACTTGAGCTGTGACTGCAGCACCCCGAGTGTGGCACCCCGGCGACGGGAGCACAGGTCGAGGTCGTCTCCCCGGGCAAGATCTTCATGACCCGTGGATGGGGTGAGGTCGCCCTCGCCTGCCGCGCGGAGGGGGCCCTCGCCATCCATTTCGAGTACGACGATGCCTCCACGATGTTCTTCAAGGTCTTCGATGAGGAAGGCCGCCGTATGGAGTGCTGCCCAGGAGGGGGTCACCAAGACGGCGCAGGGGCAGGCGCTGGACCCGCCCTTGGTCCTGCCGACGGCTCCCCCAGCAACAGCGACGGCGCCTGGGAGTCGAGCGACTCTCCCGAGCCTGACGAGACTCCGGAGATGAGCGACGACAGCTACGTGCCCCCAAGCTCTCGCCCTGCCCGGAGCGCTGCAGCGGCGCCTGCTCGTCGTCGTCGCTGATCTGGATGGGGTTGGCGTCGGCCTCCCGTGGCCCACTGTTGATGATGGCGTCGACGGTGGTGCCTGTAGATATGACTCCTGGAGGCCTTCTTCTTTTTTTCCCTGCGAGGAATCGAGATGAACCCCGTGGGGGTGTGTAAGGAATCTGTAGTGCTGTTGCAGCGATGTTATTCCCATTATGAAATTTGTGATTGCACGTCTTGCTGCAACATCGTTCCCCCTTTTCGTCCCCGCGGCAGCTTAGCGCTCTACGCCGACAGGTCCCAGTCCCCAGGCAGGCTTCAGCCGTCACTGGTATGCCAGGTCGCGATGCCGTGGTCAAGGCCAGGAGGTGAGCGGCCCAGGGTCCGGTAAGAGCTCCTGAGGCGCGATGCTCAAGAGGTCCCCCTTGGCGTGCAAACAGCTTCCTAAAGGTAGAAAAGGAAGGCGACATTGCTGGAGCAAGGCTGCAGGAGCCAAAAATCTAGAGTCACGTGATGTGCTTGACTTGAATGCGTGACTTATCTTATCAAGCCTGAGGCGGTTTCCTTGTGCAGCGCCTGATTCGTGCGTCAGTGGTGGTGGTATGGCTGGGTTAGGCCTGCGCCAGCTTCCCTCTCTTTTTCACGCCCTTCTAGGTGCTCTGCGTCCTCGGGTCCCGACCCTCGAGCGAGCTCAGCCGCCGCTGGTATGCCAGGTCGCGATGCCGTGGTCAAGGCCAAGGGGTGAGGGCTGGAGAGTCGGTAGGAGCTCCTGAGACGCGATGCTCAGGAGCCCCCCTTTAACGCGCAAGCGAATTGCGTGAGAAAAGGAAGGAGCCTGCGGCACTGCCCGTTGTCAGGCTCCGGGGATTCCTACAGGTTAGTGCGAGGGAGGAATACAGATTGCAATCGCGTTTGCTGGCCTGCCACTAGTCTTTCCGCAAGAAGATGAAGGCACTGAGGGCCTGGTGAGGTGACGTGCACGGGGCGTGCCGCGAGCCAGAGCTCGACCACTCAGGTTTGTCAGCGTTGCAGGGACGGACGTGAGCACAAGAGCCGTGCCAGCATGTGTAATTGTGGGATGAGTAGGAGGCCGGTCAGCAACGCGGGTGGCCGCGGGGGGTTACGGACAAGCAGGTGATGATCATAAGGTAAATCATGCAAGTAGGCAAGCTAGTTTAGATAGATGCAAGAGCGATACATGCCACTGGGACGGACCCGAGCGGCCTGGGGATAATGCAGCCCGAGGGGCAGCCCCAACAGAGTAAGCTAAAGATCTAAAAGGATACATGTCGCAGGGACAGGCCCGTGCTACTTGGGGATAATGCTGTCCGAGGGGCGCCCCCAACTGAATGAACTGGAAAGGGTCACCCGATATCGTTGCTGGAGTGGTGTTGGAGTAGCTGAAGGTGCGTGCTGGAGAAGTTGCTCCTCACGAGTTGCCAGGGTCTTGAGCCTTGGGAGGCTCTGGGGGCCCGGGCGGCTCATGAAGAACTGTCGCCCTCTCTGCCAGGACTACGTGATGCCTGGCCTCCTGAGCCGCCAGAATGCTCCGCAAGTGGTGCTGGAAGGTGACAGCCGCGTTTGGCAAGCTGAATGGCATGCGAACATAGCTGTGAGGTGGACCCTCGCACCGTCCAACGTGTGAAGGCCAGAAACGTCCCTAAGATGCGGCCCTGTTGAGCCCTGGAATGTCGATGCAGACGCGCAGCCCGCCGTCCTCACCAGGATGGGGAGCTGCGCCGGGTGGTGGGTGGCGGTCGCCACGTATGGTCCTTGCCTCTTGAAGCTCCTGGGTCACCTTGGTGATGAACTCCTGAGCACCTGGCGCTCCACGCCTTGTGCCCTCTTGAGGGAAACATGCTGCGAAGCACGCCTCCACGTGGTGCCCGAGCGCCTCCCTCGTGACGTTGGCTAAGTCTGAGGCCCTCCAGAAGAGAGCCCCCAAGCCCAGCCTGAGGAGGGCGCCGGGCGCGCCTTCCTATGTGAGGGAGGGAGGCACCCCGTCCATGGGCGCAAGTCCTGAGGTGGTGCCGCTGGAAACGCCGCTCTCCTGAGGCCCTTGGTGGAGTAGTTGCTTCTTCTTCTTGGGGATGGCCTCAGGAGGGTGCAGGGCGCCTTCGCTATCTGGGTCTTTGGCTGCTGCCGCCTGGTAAGCGCGCTCGAGAGAGCACACCGCGTCCCTTTCCTCACAGGCGATCGTGATGATGCCGCCGCTCCCTAGCATCTTGAGGACGTTGTAGCCGTGATGGGTCACCGCCATAAACTTGGCCAGGGCTGGATACCCAAGGATGGCATTGTATGGTAGGCGGATGTGGGCGACGTCGAAGTCAATGAGCTCGGTGCGGTAATTGTCGCGCTGGCCGAATGTGATAGGGAGGCGGACCTGCCCAATCGGGGTGGTGGAGCCGTCGGTTACTCCCGAGAAGGGCTTGGTAGGCTGTAGCTGATCGTATGGCACTTGGAGGCGGTCGAACGTCTCAACGGACAGAACATTGAGCCCTGTGCCGCCATCGATGAGGGTCTTGGTGACTTGGACATTGCTAATGATGGGTGAGCAGAGCATCAGAAGGGCGCCTACAGTTGCCACGCACTTGAGCTGGTCTGACGAGCTGAAGGTGATGGCGCACTTGGACCACCTGAGCGGGCGCGTGGCCTCGAGCCTGGGGAGGGCCGCGTTCACTTCACGAGCAAACTGCTTGAAGATACGCTGAGAGGCTGGGGCCTGGGCGCCACCCAAGATGCAGGCGATGGCACGCGGCTCCTGGAAGCCCCCAGCCCCCTCGTCCTAATGATGGCCGGCGTTCCTTCTTGGTGGAGGCGGCAGCGGAGGGAGGCCAGCGTTGCCCTGGGGGCGGTCCTCACGAGGCTGGTCTCTCCAGGCGCCCTCGCGAGGCTGGTCCTGCCAGCGGTCCTCACGAGGTCGGTCGCGCCACTCCTGACGGGGGCCGCGGTCATCCCAGCGTCCTCCACTTCGTCCCCCTCCTCGACCGTAGCCCCGGTCGTTGCGCTCGGGGCGCCGACTGAAGCATCCATCGCGGATGGCCCTGAGCTCCTAACAGTCGTTGGTGTTGTGGCTGTGCATGTTGTGGAAGGCGCAGAACGGGCGGTTGGCCTTGGATGACTCAGGGTGGTCACGGCCGCGCTTCATCTCTGGCTCCGCCGCGAGCATGGCAGCCCCCTTGCGCTTCACGTCCTTGATCTTGGCCTTCTTGTCTTCCTGGTCGGCAGCTGGGAGCTCGAGGAGAGAAAGGCGCCCTTCCTCAGCCCTTGCGCACTTGGTTGCCATGTTGAACATCTCTAGGGCCGTGCATAGGTCCTCGTGGATGGCGAGCTCCTCCATCATCTTGACGTCGCGGACGCCATCGGAGAACACGGAGATGATGGCCTCGTCCGTCACCTTGGGGATCTTGAGGCGGACACCGTTGAAGCGCTGGATGTACTTCTGCAGGGTCTCCCTGGCTGTTGCTTGATACGCCGCAGGTCACCTGCGGCAGGCGGGCGGTCACGATTGCCCTGGAAGTTGGCGACGAAACGCTCGCGCATCTCGCCCCAAGAGGAGATCGATCCTGCGGACAGGTTCAGGAGGTACGAGCGCGCGCCATCCTTGAGGGCCATGGGAAACCAGTTCGCCATGACCTTCTCGTCGCCGTTGGCCGCCTCGATGCTCAGCTCATAGAGCTGCAGGAACTCAACAGGGTCGGGGGTGCCGTCGTAGCGCGGAGGCAGGTCTGGCTTGAACTTGCCGGGCCAGATGACGCTGCGCAGCTCGGGAGTGAAGGCACGGCAGCCTGCTGTAGTCACCGGAGCCCGTCGTGGAAGTGGAGCCTGGTCCTGGTATCCACGCACCACCACCGCAGGCGGTACGCGGTGGTGCTGGGAGTGCAGGAGCGTTTTCTTGCGGCCGAGGGACTTCTTGGCAGCTTCCTTCTTCATGCGCGGGTGCCTTGCATGGTGGATCGCGCTGCGGGGCCGCGTGTCTTGGTGCGAGGGCGGCGTCTTGATGCGGAGGTGGTGGAGGCGCTCCGTAACGTCGTCCGCAGCTGGAGGTGGGCGAGGTAGCGAGAGGGACGGTGCAGGAGAGCCTCCAGCGGTGCTGACGAACTCGGCGATGCGGTCCAGCCAATCTTCGTAGAGGTCGTCGACCGGGCGGTAACACAGGAACTCACGTGCCATGAGTAGCGCGGCCTGCGCGTCCGTGGGCGCGCGACGAGCGTGGGACGACGAGCCGGCCGGAGTCAGCGACGGGGTGGCGGTGCGTCCATCCCGCCGCATGGAGGGGTGCAACGATGAAGCTTGCTGCTCGTTCCCCGTCGGGCCGGTGGCAGCGTTGGCTTCGGGTGATGGAGAACTGTGGGAAGGCCCGCCAACGGGCGCCGTCTGAGCGACGCGAGCAGCGAGGACGCCCTGGCGCTCAGCACGGGCTCGGCGAGCGTCGGCCATGAATGCGGCGGAGCAGTAGAGCGTGGATCAACGGGGGAAAGGCTTCAGCGCACCCCTACCTGGCGCGCCAAATGTCGGATCATGGGTTCCGGCAAACCCTTGAGGTTTGAACACTGGGGTGCACACGAAGAACTCTCTCTCCCTAGCTCGCTCGCATAACGATCTTAAGGCCTAGCTTGACGAACCCAAGAACAAGAGACACGAGGGTTAATATTGCTTCGGGCCACCGTTGCGGTGTAATACCCTACTCGAGTGTGTGTGGTGGATTGCCTCGCAGGCCAAGGATGAACAAGTACAAGGTAAGAACAACCTCCTGAGGAGAGGAGTTCTTGAGCTTGGTGAGCTGATGGGATGGCCTTGGCGGAATGGATCCCGTCCAAGATGAGTTGCCTCCTATGGTGGTGGCTAGTCCTATTTATAGAGGCCCCGGTCCTCTTCCCAAATGTTAGGCGGGAAGGGATCCCACAACGGCCAATTTCGAAGGGAGACAACTAGTACAAGCTATCCTGACAAAAGATGGTCTTCTCCTGCGAAAGGCTCTGGTGTTGATGTAGCTGTGGGCTCCGCGATGACCTCTGTCCTGCCGTCCTGCTGGTCTTGGTCTCGTTGCACCGATATGGAAACCTTTGCCTGACGCCTCGGGACTCCTCGCCTGCGCCTGCCTCTTTAGCACCAAAGAGGAAACTGGTACTCTACGCCCGCTGGCGCCCGCCTGACCTTGGTCGCCATGGCTCACGTCACGCGAACCTCGCGAGGTGCCCCTTGCATAGATATCTCCGCTCCTCGGGAGCCAGTCTAGTGAGGCTGCCCCTGAGGAGGCCTTGGTGTCGTCCACCTCACGAGGCTTCGCCCCTCGCGAGGGTCTTGAGTGGTTGCTGCTGAAGATGGGCCGTACCAGGCCATTGGTGGAGCCGTGTCGTGGGCCGCAGGCAGGCAGGTCTGGGTAACCCCGTTCCCAGGACGCCGACATTCTGATCAATCTGTTCTGCCTTGACTTGCTTGGCTCTTAGCTTGACATTCTGAAGCCGTTCTTTCAGGTAAAAACTTCTAGGAGTTTAGGTGTGGTGTTGCCGATTTGAAGATTTTATCGTTTCTTACCATCCATATACACCAGCACCCTGTAATTATGATCTCCATAGCAATGTATTTAGAAAGTTTGCTCAAGGTCAGCAGAATCTCATCATATGCAGATATACCTCTTTGTTTGGTGGGTAGCAAATGGAACCAGCAGTTGAGAAAAAAGGAGCAATTCCAGAATAGATGGATCAAAGTCTCCTCTGTTGATTCCACACATAATGCACAACTATAGTCTTCTAAGTACATGTTCCTGCGATGCAATAAGTTCCTTGTACTCACTTTGTCATGCAATAAGAGCCAAAAGAATATCTTGTTCTCGAGTCTGCAAGCAGTGTTCCAAAGAAATTTAAATATGTTGTGGGCGTCGGGCTTCCCACAGATGATTTTGTACATCTTCATAGAAGAGTAGCAAGGAGAGGTCCATGGATATGCCCATCTGTCCTTATCCTCTGTAGTTTCTTTGCTGGGAATTTGGTTCAGAAGAGCATTGTATTGTGAGAAAGCTTGTTAAGAAAGTGGCATGTGAAACAACTATCTAATCTCCTGCTGGTCTAGTGCCCGTGCCAATGTGATGTCTTTGTTTATGACAAAGGAGTAAAGTTCAGGGAACCTGGACTATAGTGGCTCTCCCATCCATTTGTCTGACCAGAATAATGTGGTGTCCCCCTTGCCAGGCTTGCATATGGCATGATGTTTGAAAGTGGGAAGAAGTTTGATGATTGCTTTCCACCAGAATGACCCTATAGTTTTCTCCCCAGGGTGATTGTCCTGATAATGTTTTTCCTAGATGATCTTGACCTAAGGGGTATTTTCTTTATTGAAGAATTTATGCAGGAATTTCATGAGCAATGCTTGATTATGAGTATGAATTTACAAGATACCTAGTCCCCCCCTTAGGTTTTAGCTGGCATACTTTGTTCCAGAAAATAAAAATCAACCCTCTTTCTTGGGTATCAAATTTTCTCCAGAAGCAATTCATGAGGTAAGAGTTGATTTGTTTGACCACTGTCTTAGGAGTCATTAAAGTGCACATGAAGAATATGGGTATATGGGAAAAACAGACTTCTCGCTTCACGCATGGTCCTCCTCTATTCGAGCTTGAGCTTCTTGTCCATTGCATCCATCAACAATTTGAACCTCTCCGCCTTTTTCTCCTCCTTGAGGTTTGAGCGCTTCATGCATGTCTCCTCCTTCTTTGACAAGATGTCCTCGAACCTCTCCACCAGCTTGGCACCAAAACTTCTCGTTTCGCCCCTCCTCCTCCCACTTCTTCACCTGTAAGTTTCTTCTAACCTTCTTCGGCGGTTACTGGGTTGGGTCGGTAGGGTCACCGGTTTATTCCTCATTGGCTTGGACTATGGTCTTGGCGATGAAAAGGTTCCACTTTGGTTGCCCATTCAACTTCAACCAACAATGCATGACGGTGAAGTTTTTCTTCTCCAACTTCTTGTACACCAAATAAGCATGAGAACGCTACAAAACATTGCATGTCCAGCTAGTGAGCAACAGAATTAATGCATGTCCGGCTAGTGATCAACTTAACTATGCATATCCGACTAGTGATCAACTTACTTGCTCGATGATTTGTGCACCGCTAGGCCACCTTGCGATGAGATGCTTCAAGTGCCAGCAATACTTGGACACGGCCTCCTGGATGGTGTACCATCGATGATTGAGGGACTTCCATTCACAGTTGTGGATGACCATGTCGGAGTATGATACGTCTCCAACGTATCTATAATTTTTGATTGTTCCATATATTATAGTATTAGTCTTAGATGTTATATGTGTAATTATATGCTATTTTATGTCATTTTCTCGGACTAACCTATTAACCTAGTGCCTAGTGCCAATTGCTGTTTTTGCCAGTTTTTGGTTTTCCAGGAAATCAGTACCAAACGGAGTTCAAACGCTATGAAACTTTTTCACTTTTTTTCTGGACAAGATAGACCCTACAAATTTCAGGAGGAGACTAGAAGGCAAACGAGGAGACAACAAGGCAACACGGCGCGCCCTGGGGGGGGGGGGCGCCCTGTTACTTTGTTGGCCCCTCGTGGTTCCATCTGACCTAATTCCACTTCTATAAATTCTCTAAAATTGGGAAACCAACAGAGAGCCACCAAAACATTTTTTCCTCTGTCGCAAGCGTTTGTTCTTCCCCGATCCCATCTGGAGGCCTTTTTCGGTATTCTGCCGGAAGGGGAATCGATAATGGAGGACTTCTACATCATCCTTACTGTCGTCCGATGATGCGTGATCTAGTTTACCACAGACCTACTGATACGTCTCCAACGTATCTATAATTTTTGATTGCTCCATGCTATATTATCTACTGTTTTGGACATTATTGGTCTTTATTATACACTTTTATATTATTTTTGGGACTAACCTATTAACCGGAGGCCCAGCCCAGAATTGCTGCTTTTTGCCTATTTCGGAGTTTCGCAGAAAAAGAATATCAAACGGAGTCCAAACAGAATGAAACCTTCGGGAACGTGATTTTCGGAACGAACATGATCCAGGGAACTTGGACCCTACGTCAAGAAAGCTACCAGGAAGCCACGAGGTAGGGGGTGCGCCTACCCCCCTGGGCGCGCCCTCCACCCTCATGGGCCCCACATTGCTCCACCGACGTACTCCTTCCTCCTATATATACCTACGTACCCCCAAACTACCAGATACGGAGCCAAAAGCCTAATTCCACCGCCGCAACCTTCTGTACATGTGAGATCCCATCTTGGGGCCTGTTCCGGAGCTCCGCCGGAGGGGGCATCGATCACGGAGGGCTTCTACATCAACACCATAGCCTCTCCGATGAAGTGTGAGTAGTTTACCTCAGACCTTCAGGTCCATAGTTATTAGCTAGATGGCTTCTTCTCTCTTTTTGGATCTCAATACAATGTTCTCCCCCTCTCTTGTGGAGATCTATTCGATGTAATCTTCTTTTGCGGTGTGTTTGTTGAGACCGACGAATTGTGGGTTTATGATCAAGTTTATCTATGAACAATATTTGAATCTTCTCTGAATTCTTTTATGTATGATTGGTTATCTTTGCAAGTCTCTTCGAATTATCAGTTTGGTTTGGCCTACTAGATTTATCTTTCTTGCAATGGGAGAAGTGCTTAGCTTTGGGTTCAATCTTGCGGTGTCCTTTCCCAGTGACAGTAGGGGCAGTAAGGCACATATTGTATTATTGCCATCGAGGATAACAAGGTGGGGTTTATATCATATTGCATGAGTTTATCCCTCTACATCATGTCATCTTGCTTAAAGCGTTACTCTGTTCTTATGAACTTAATACTCTAGATGCATGCTGGATAGCGGTCGATGTGTGGAGTAATAGTAGTAGATGCAGGCAGGAGTCGGTCGACTTGTCTCGGACGTGATGCCTATATACATGATCATACCTTGATATTCTCATAACTATGCTCAATTCTGTCAATTGCTCAACAGTAATTTGTTCACCCACCGTAAAATACTTATGCTCTTGAGAGAAGCCACTAGTGAAACCTATGGCCCCCGGGTCTATTTTCCATCATATTTATCTCCCGTCAACAAGTTATTTCTAGCGTAGTCTTTATTTTGCTTTCTTTACTTTGCATCTTTATCATAAAAATACCAAAAATATTATCCTATCATATCTATCAGATCTCACTCTCGTAAGTGACCGTGTAGGGATTGACAACCCCTTATCGCGTTGGTTGCGAGGATTTATTTGTTTGTGTAGGTGCGAGGGACTCGTGCATGGCCTCCTACTGGATTGATACCTTGGTTCTCAAAAACTGAGGGAAATACTTACGCTACTTTGCTACATCACCCTTTCCTCTTCAAGGGAAAACCAACGCAGTCCTCAAGAGGTAGCAAGAAGGATTTCTGGCGCCGTTGCCGGGGAGGTCTACACGAAAGTCAACATACCAAGTACCCATCACAAACCCTTAACTCCCGCATTACATTATTTGCCATTTGCCTCTCGTTTTCCTCTCCCCCACTTCACCCTTGCCGTTTTATTCGCCCTCTCTTTTCCGTTCGCCTCTTCTTCATTTGCTTGCCTTGTCGTCATGGCTAGTCCTTTATCAACTCTGTTGTCCCCTGAGTTTGAAGTCTTTCACTTCAAACAAAGACAAGGAGAAAACTTAAAAGATGCCTGGTTTAGAATAAAGGAGTCTTACCGTAATTGTACCTTTGAAGTGAACCTTAGAATTTTGCTTCGCAATTTTTATGTTGGATTAAATATGTCTCATAGACAACTCTTGGATTGCGTTGCCAAAGGCAATTTTATTGAAATTGATCCCCATATTGCGCATGAAGTTATAGAAGGTATAGTTGGAACACTACCTCAACAAAAGGGGCCTCATCATACCCAGGAAGAGACACAAGTTTTTGAAAAAATTTGCGAAGTAACTAAGATTTTACAAAAGTCTCTTGAACCTCTTAAGAACGTTAGCGGAAATATTCACCGCATGAATATGTTGATTACTCTTTGCAATAAGCGGTTGGATTCTTTAGATCTAAAAATTTCCGAATATGAAGGGAAACGTAAAGAACCTCCCGGATTCGAGCTTGATTCCGCTAAAAAGTTGAAAGCCAAAGATGGCAATACCTAGATCTATCCTTGTTTTTATGCCTAGCTAGGGGCGTTAAACGATAGCGCTTGTTGGGAGGCAACCCAATTTTATTTTTAGTTTTTTGCTTTTTGATTCTGTTTAGGAATAAATCTTTGTTCTAGCCTCTGGTTAGATGTGTTTTTATGTTTTAATTAGTGTTTGTGCCAAGTTTAACCTATAGGATCTTCTTGGATGATAGTTATTTGATCTTGCAGAAAATTCCAGAAACTTTCTGTTCACGAAAATAATTGTTAAAAATCACCAGAACGTGATAAAATATTTATTACAATTGCTGCTGATCAATAAACAAATTGTCTAGGTCTTCCTATTTTGTCTGATTTTTTGGAGTTCCAGAAGTTTGCGTTAGTTACAGATTACTACAGACTGTTCTGTTTTTGACAGATTCTGTTTTTCGTGTGTTGTTTGCTTATTTTGATGAATCTATGGCTAGTAAAATAGTTTATAAACCATAGAGAAGTTGGAATACAGTAGGTTTAACACCAATATAAGTAAAGAATGAGTTCATTACAGCACCTTGAAGTGGTCTTTTGTTTTCTTTCGCTAACGGAGCTCACGAGATTTTTTTGTTAAGTTTTGTGTTGTGAAGTTTTCAAGTTTTGGGTAAAAGATTTGATGGATTATGGAACAAGGAGTGGCAAGAGCCTAAGCTTGGGGATGCCCATGGCACCCCCAAGATAATCTAAGGACACCTAAAAGCCAAAGCTTGGGGATGCCCCGGAAGGCATCCCCTCTTTCGTCTACTTCCATTGGTAACTTTACTTGGAGCTATATTTTTATTCACCACATGATATGTGTTTTGCTTGGAGCGTCTTGTATGATTTGAGTCTTTGCTTTTTAGTTTACCACAATCATCCTTGCTGTACACACCTTTTGAGAGAGACACACATGACTCGGAAATTATTAGAATACTCTATGTGCTTCACTTATATCTTTTGAGTTATATAGTTTTTGCTCTAGTACTTCACTTTTATCTTTTAGAGCATGGTGGTGGATTTGTTTTATAGAAACTATTGATCTCTCATGCTTCACTTAGATTATTTTGAGAGTCTTAAATAGCATGGTAATTTGCTTAAATAATCCTAATATGCTAGGTATTCAAGATTAGTAAACTTTCTTATGAGTGTTTCGAATACTAAGAGAAGTTGGATGCTTGATGATTGTTTTGAGACATGGAGGTAGTTATATTAAAGTTGTGCTAGTTGAGTAGTTGTGAATTTGAGAAATACTTGTGTTGAAGTTTGCAAGTCCCGTAGCATGCACGTATGGTAAACGTTATGTAACAAATTTGAAACATGAGGTGTTCTTTGATTGTCATCCTTATGAGTGGCGGTCGGGGACGGGCGATGGTCTTTTCCTACCAATCTATCCCCCTAGGATCATGCGCGTAGTGCTTGGTTTTTGATGACTTGTAGATTTTTGCAATAAGTATGTGAGTTCTTTATGACTATGTTGAGTCCATGGATTATACGCACTCTCACCTTTCCATCATTGCTAGCCTCTTCGGTACCGTGCATTGCCCTTTCTCACATTAAGAGTTGGTGCAAACTTCGCCGGTGCGTCCAAACCCCGTGATATGATATGCTCTTTCACCACATAAACCTCCTTATATCTTCCTCAAAACAGCCACCATACCTACCTATTATGGCATTTCCATAGCTATTCCGAGATATATTGCCATGCAACTTTCCACCGTTCCGTTTATCATGACACGTACATCATTGTCATATTGCTTTGCATGATCATGTAGTTGACATAGTATTTGTGGCAAAGCCACCGTTCATAATTCTTTCATACATGTCACTCTTGGTTCATTGCATATCCCGGTACACCACCGGAGGCATTCATATAGAGTCATACTTTGTTCTAGTATCGAGTTGTAATCATTGAGTTGTAAATAAATAGAAGTGTGATGATCATCATTTTCTAGAGCATTGTCCCAAGTGAGGAATACAAAAAAAGAGAGAAAGGCCATAAAATAAAAGAGAAGGCCCAAATAAAATGAGAGAAAAAGAGAGAAGGGACAATGTTACTATCCTTTTACCACACTTGTGCTTCAAAGTAGCACCATAATCTTCATGATAGAGAGTCTCTTGTTTCGTCACTTTCATATACTAGTGGGAATTTTTCATTATAGGAACTTGGCTTGTATATTCCAACAATGGGCCTCCTCAAGTGCCCTAGGTCTTCGTGAGCAAGCAAGTTGGATGCACACCCACTTAGTTTCTTTTGTTGAGCTTTCATATATTTATAGCTCTAGTGCATCTGTTGCATGGCAATCCCTACTCCTTGCATTAACATCAATCGATGGGCATCTCCATAGCTCATTGATTAGCCTCGTTGATGTGAGACTTTCTCCTTTTTTGTCTTCTCCACATAACCCCCATCATCATATTCTATTTCACCATAGTGCTATATCCATGGCTCACGCTCATGTATTGCGTGAAGGTTGAAAAAGTTTGAGATTACTAAAGTATGAAACAATTGCTTGGCTTGTCATCGGGGTTGTGCATGATGAGAGCATTCTTGTGTGACCAAAATGGAGCATGACTAAACTATATGATTTTGTAGGGATGAACTTTCTTTGGCCATGTTATTTTGAGAGGACATAATTGCTTTATTTAGTATGCTTGAAGTATTATTATTTTTATGTCAATATTGAACTTTTATCTTGAATCTTTCGGATCTGAATATTCATACCACAATTAAGAAGAATCACATTGAAATTATGCCAAGTAGCACTCCGCATCAAAAATTCTGTTTTTATCATTTACCTACTCGAGGACGAGCATGAATTAAGCTTGGGGATGGTTGATACGTCTCCAACGTATCTACAATTTTTGATTGTTCCATGCTATAATATATACTGTTTTGGACATTAATGGGCTTTATTATACACTTTTATATTATTTTTGGGACTAACCTATTAACCGGAGGCCCAGCCCAGAATTGCTGTTTTTTTGCCTATTTCAGAGTTTCGCAGAAAAAGAATATCAAATGGAGTCCAAACGGAATGAAACCTTCGGGAACGTGATTTTCGGAACGAACGTGATCCAGAGGATTTGGACCCTACGTCAAGACATCAACCAGGAGGGCACGAGGTAGGGGGGCGCGCCTACCCCCTGGGCGCGCCCTCACCCTCGTGGGCCCCACGTTGCTCCACCGACGTACTTCTTCCTCCTATATATACCTACGTACCCCCAAACTACCAGATACGGATCCAAAAACCTAATTCCACCGCCGCAACCTTCTGTACATGTGAGATCCCATCTTGGGGCCTGTTCCGGAGCTCCGCCGGAGGGGGCATCGATCACGGAGGGCTTCTACATCAACACCATAGCCTCTCCGATGAAGTGTGAGTAGTTTACCTCAGACCTTCAGGTCCATAGTTATTAGCTAGATGGCTTCTTCTCTCTTATTGGATCTCAATACAATGTTCTCCCCCTCTCTTGTGGAGATCTATTCGATGTAATCTTCTTTTGTGGTGTGTTTGTTGAGACCGATGAATTGTGGGTTTATGATCAAGTTTATCTATGAACAATATTTGAATCTTCTCTGAATTCTTTTACGTATGATTGGTTATCTTTGCAAGTCTCTTCGAATTATCTGTTTGATTTGGCCTACTAGATTTATCTTTCTTGCAATGGGAAAAGTTCTTAGCTTTGGGTTCAATCTTGCGGTGTCCTTTCCCAGTGACAGTAGGGGCAGCAAGGCACGTATTGTATTATTGCCATCGAGGATAACAAGATGGGGTTTATATCATATTGCATGAGTTTATCCCTCTACATCATGTCATCTTGCTTAAAGCGTTACTCTGTTCTTATGAACTTAATACTCTAGATGCATGCTGGATAGCGGTCGATGTGTGGAGTAATAGTAGTAGATGCAGGTAGGAGTCGGTCGACTTGTCTCGGACGTGATGCCTATATACATGATCATACCTAGATATTCTCTTAAGTATGCTCAATTCTGTCAATTGATCAACAGTAATTTGTTCACCCACCGTAAAATACTTATGCTCTTGAGAGAAGCCACTAGTGAAACCTATGGCCCCCGGGTCTATTTTCCATCATATTTATCTCCCGTCAACAAGTTATTTCTAGCGTAGTCTTTATTTTGCTTTCTTTACTTTGCATCTTTATCGTAAAAATACCAAAAATATTATCCTATCATATCTATCAGATCTCACTCTCGTAAGTGACCGTGTAGGGATTGACAACCCCTTATCGCGTTGGTTGCGAGGATTTATCTGTTTGTGTAGGTGCGAGGGACTCGTGCGTGGCCTCCTACTGGATTGATACCTTGGTTCTCAAAAACTGAGGGAAATACTTATGCTACTTTGCTGCATCACCCTTTCCTCTTCAAGGGAAAACCAACGCAGTGCTCAAGAGGTAGCACCTACATGTCCATAGCTAGTAGCTAGATGGCTTCTTCTCTCTCTCTTTGATCTTCAATACAATGTTCTCCTCGATGTTCTTGGAGTTTTATCCGATGCAATATTATCCTATGGTATGTTTGTTGGGATCCGACGAATTGTGGGTTTGATCTGAATATTCATGAATTTTAATTGAGCCTTTTCTGAACTTTATTATGCATGATTATTATAGCTTTGTATTTCTCTCTGATCTATCCGTTTGGTTTGGCCAACTAGGTTGATTTATCTTCAGTGAGAGAGGTATTTGTAATGGATTCAATCTTGCGGTGCTCTATATCCCAGTGACAAAGTAGGGGACAAGACACATATTTGTATTGTTTCCATTAAGGGTAAAACGACGGGGTTTACTCATATTGATTGGGTTTACTTTGTCTAGACCATGTCATCTTGCTTAAGGCATTACTCTGTTTTATACTTAATACCATAGATGTATGCTGGATAGCGGTCGATTGGTGGAGTAATAGTAGTAGATGAAGGCAGGAGTCGGTCTACTTATCTCGGACGTGATGCCTATATACATGATCATTGCCTTGAATATCATAATAAATATGTGCTTTTTTATCAATTGCCCGACTGTAATTTGTTCACCCGCGTATGCTATGTGCTCGAGAGAGAAGCCTAAAAGAAAGATTACATGATGAATATGTTAGGTAGCATTCCACATAAAAAATTCTGTTTTTTCATTTACCTACTTGAGGACGAGCAGGAATTAAGCTTGGGGATGCTTGATACGTCTCCAACGTATCTATAATTTTTTATTGTTCCATACTATTTTAGTATCAATCTTGGATGTTTTATATACAATTATATGCTATTTTATATCATTTTCTGGGACTAACCTATTAACCCAGTGCGTTGTGCCAGTTGATCAGTACCAAACGGAGTCCAAACATTATGAAACTTTTTGATGATTTTTTTCTGGACAAGAGAGACCCTAGAAGCTTTGGGAGGAGACCAGAAGTCAAACAAGGAGATGACAAGGCAACAAGGCGCCCATGTTACCTTGTGGGCCTCTACTAGCTTCGTCTGATATAATTCCACCTCTATAAATTCTCTAAATACGGGAAACCAACAGATAACCACCCAAAACACTTTTTTGCCGCCGAAAGCTTCTGTTTTTCCGCGATCCCATCTGAAGGCCTTTTCAGGTACTCTGCTGGAGGTTGAATTGATCGCGGAGGGCTTCTACATCATCCTTACTGCCTTCCGATGATGCGTGAGTAGTTCACCACAGACCTACGGGTCCATAGCTAGTAGCTGGATGACTTCTACTCTCTCTTTGATCTTCAATACAATGTTCTCCTCGTTGTTCTTGGAGTTCTATCCAATGTAATCTTCTTTTGCGGTGTGTTTGTTGGGATCCGATGAATTGTGGGTTTATGATATGAACATTTACGAATATTAATGGATTCTTTTCTGAAGTTTATTATGCATGATTGTTATAACTTTGTATTTCTATATGATCTTTCCGTTTGGTTTAGCCAACCAGATTGATTTATCTTCAGTGGGAGAGGTGCTTTGTAATGGGTTCAATCTTGCGGTGCTCTATATCCCAGTGACAAAGTAGGGGACAAGTCATGTATTTGTATTGTTGCCATTAAGGGTAAAATGACATTTTTTTCATATTGATTGGGTTTACTTTATTTACATCATGTTATCTTGCTTAAGGTGTTACTTTGTTTTATACTTAATACTTTTATGGAACAATACATCTGATGACGTTAGTTTTAGTGGAACTTGTAGTAGAACGGTAGGTTCTCTCACGACGCTATGGACATTTCGATGTTCCGACTGATAACAGTAAATTGTGGAAGCTCAAAATTTCTCTTCGAGCGAAGATATTTTCTCTGATTTCTAAACAGAGGAGTGATCTTAACTTGAGATAACCTGGCACGCCACAATTTACAAGGTAGCTAGACATGTGCGCTTCCATATGTTGGGCATTGTGGATTACCAGGAATGATGTGGTTTTCAATAATAAATGCGTTTCATCTCTGTGAAGGTTATTCATGCATGTACGTAACGACTCCATACTTGGTCTATCCCATTAAGGATGGAGGACAGAGACATTTCTATGATGGCGTCTATTCGGCTAGAGCATATGGCCAGAGAGGTTTCTCCCTTCATGGTTGGCGTTATAATTTTCGGATAGAATTTACCTCACGTTGGGCTGGGTTTTTTAATTACTATTGTAAAACCATCATTTATTTTTTATTGTGCTGGACATGTTCGTTTGTGCATCGTGCTATGCAGAGATCAGACATTTTTTTAATGTGATTGTATCACTTTGATATATCAACCGAATGAAGTATCTTTTATGAAAAGAAAAAGGCCGGCCTCCCTTTTGGTAATCGAGTGGAGACCCAGAGGCACCTCCGCCAATTAAGGTGTTCTTCCCTTGCCCAGGTGTATATTCGCTCACGACCCATCTATCGCCTTCCTATCTCTCTCCAAGTTAACCAGAGGGGCGACAGGACTTCCAGCTATGAATCCGGCGACTCTGCTCCCCCGTGGGCCTCATGCTCGTTGGGTGGTGATTGGAGTCGCCGGATCTGCTGCGCTGTTCATTTTTGGCTATAATCTAGGTTATATTCGTAGCTAGGGTTTGATTGGCCATCATGGCTTCTTCGGCGGCGATGGCGGTGGCCGTCAATAAGGGTGCCTCAAATATATCTATCACGTTTTGGTCTTCGAAGAAGTGGGTGACGGATCTGGGAGCTACGACCAGCTCGGGGGTCATGCATGGCCAGCAAGATCTTGGTAGCAGGGCTCAGCCGGCGAGGCGGCGACGGCTTCCGAGCTCTTGTCCATCGTCCTCCGGGCCTGTCTTCGTCTCGGTGGTGTCTTCCCCAACACTGCTCAAGGACCTGGAGGATTCTTAGGGGTGAACTAGCCGTTGTTGGCTCCCTCCTTGGATGGTGGCAGCATGGGCGACCCTTGGGACATGGTGGCCTTGTGCAAGGGTTTGTGGAAGACGGCGAGCAGATCTGATCCCCTCCTTCGATGGCGTCGAGCGGAGTCGGCGGATCTGCAATCCACAAGCATGAGGATGTTAGGCTCGGCCTTGTCGTTCTGCAGCGGGCTGCTTAATCGGTTCACAACGTTGCTTCAGCTATGGTGCTTAGGCAGATCTAGTTAATGGGTTGCTCGTTTTTCCTAGCTCTGACGGTGCTTTAGTGACGACGGTGGTCGGCAACAAGCGAAGATGACGATGGATGCAAGGATCTCTTAGGACTGAGTTTTTACTTTGTTTCTTTGGATGTCTTTTGTGCGTAGTTATTATTCCTAAAGAAAAAAGAAAAAAAAGGCACCTCCGCGTGCCGAGGGCAGCTGCGCGCTCCCTTCGACACACGTCCCCGACGGAAACAGGATTAGCTTCCACTACTATCTTGCTGTTGTTGTTGCTAGAATAGGATTAGCTCCAACTGGCCAGTAGACACACCCAGTTGGGGCAGCGCTAATTTTGTATGGTGTCACGTATCTTCTATCGTATCTAACCCCTTCCTTAAACTAGACTTATTACGTGGAAACGTAAGCATGGAGATGCAGAAGCAGCCAAGCCATTGTTAATTGGTCAAACCAAAAAAGAGATCGCGGAAGGAGATACGCTGCTGCTTGTGTGGTGTGGTTGCGGGTTGATCGCGGAAGGGTAATAAAGCCAGGGAAACGGACGGGACGACCCATCAATTTGCAGGTTGCTGACCGGTCGATGGTTAACATATACACCCACAAAAAAGAAACACTAACATATATAGTACATTTTGGGGTTGTTTCGCTTTCCTTCTGTCGTAGCCGGGGAGCAGCAGCTGAGCTGAGTCATGGGGGGAGCATCTCGCCTTCGTGGTTGGACGCACGGAATGGAATACTGCTATACCGTTTCGGCCTTTTCGGGTAAATCCTGCTTTTACCGACACGTCGGTTTAGAATTCTATTTTCCTGACCCATAGTGGCCTCTCGTCACCTCACATCCTAGTAGCTTCAGCGCCCCCACCATCGCATTGTTTATTGAGTAGCACTTTTTGTTTACAACAACATCCGGGAACGGTTAAGAGCATAAAATGTATGCGTGCTTAGGCATCTCCCACGTCAACCTGTAATTTTTTTTCGAAAGTACGTCAATGGCGTACCATATTTTTATAAAAAGCAGAAGTTTAATATGTACAAGATATCGCCATCGGATGCGAACATCCATGTCGGCAAACACCCACACCAACAAAAAACACAAGGTCACTCTCTCACAAATGGGTCTAAACCACCAATACCTAACCCTGCCGCCGTCCAGTCTATGATCTCCTCACGTACCTGTACCACCAGCTGCGTAGGGGTTCTTTGCTGATGAGGATTGTTGAACACTCTCGCATTATGTTGCTTCCAAAGAGCCCAAGCCGTTCCAATAACGAAGGAGTCAAAACCTCTCCTGCTCCTTCCCGAGAAGTTCTTCCTGCTCCTCATCCACCAGTCCGTAAACTTTATGTCTAAGTTCGAAGGCTCAATAGTTAGTTGGAAAGCCTCAAAACACTGATGCCAAACCTCCCTCACAAACACGCAATGTGCAAGGATGTGGTCAACATTGTCTTTGTCCTGTAGACAAGAGAAACATATCGACGGTTCCTACTGCAGTCCGTGGCGTGCTCTGCGATCGCTAGTCCATAGACGGTATTGTACCATGAGCCAAGCAAAAATCTTGCATCTCAACGGAGCCCAGCTCCTCCAAATGGCTGCGGCCGTAGGTGACTCTATCAATCCCATGCATAAGCGGTTATATACAGACCTTGCGGAGTAGCGTCCTGATCCATCCGCTGGCCAAAGGAATTGGTCTCTCTCTCCTTCGCTTCTTGGAACCGTAGCAATGGCCTGGCAAAGGTGCGCGACCTGTATGCGCGCCATGAAGGAAAGGTCCCCTTGCACGTCGTGGATCCATGCATTGTCAATTAAAGCCTGATGAACAGTTCTCAAGTTCCTTGTGCGCGGCTACACAAGCTGAACAATGAGCGGCGCAATTTCTCCCACGGTGAACCCATGGATCCATCTATCCTTGCAGAATAGGACTTTGTTGCCATCGCCCAGGATTATCTTGACCATACTTTGGAATACCATGCAAGCGTCCTTGTCTTCAACCATCCTCAACCCATGCCATGGCCTTTGATGATCTACTCTTTTCAACCATTGCCATCGAACTCGCAGTGCAAGCGCTTGCAGCCGGATGTCCTTGATCCCAAGTCCGCCGAATCGCGTAGGGCGACATACGGTCTCCCATGCGACGAGGCATTGCCCTCCATTTACTCTGTCCTTACCTGCCCAGAAGAAAGCCCACATCCACTTATCGATATCTCTGTAGACCCACTTTGGGGCGTTGAGCACCATTAGTTGATGAGTTGGCCTCACCGCGATCACTGACTTGGCTAGAATTAGGCGGCCAGAATGCTTGATGAGCCCACGTTGCCATGTCGGCATGCATTTCCTAACCTGATCCAGCAGAGGTTGCCAGTCCGCGCGTGTCAGGGCCTTGATCGCCAATTGGATGCCCAAGTATTTAAAAGGGAATTTTCCCATCTCGCAGTGCAAAATATCCACGACTCTCTCCCTGTCCTCCTCGGTGCCTCGAATAAGCACCGCCGCCGTTTTCCTGTAGTTTATTCTAAGCCCAGAGGCTTCACCAAATATCCCCATAATTTCTGTCACAGTAGATCCTGCACCGTAGGCTTGATAAACATTGCAACATCATCAGCATATAAAGAGAGCCTCTGTGTGGGGGTGACGCCACGGATTTCACTGATTATTCCTTGTTCGGATGCTTTGGAAAACAACGTTGTGAGTGCGTCCATGGCGATCACAAATAGTAGTGGGGAGGCCGGATCACCCTGCCTCAATCCTTTAACATGGTAAATAGTTCTGCCAGGTACTCCATTAACAATCACTTTGGTGCTAGCCGTGGAAAGAATTGCCGCCACCCACGTAAGCCATCTACTGCCAAATCCTTTTGCTCTCAGGACCTCAAACAAGAACGGCCAGGATAGTGAGTCGAACGCCCTAGAGATGTCCAGTTTGAGGAAGAGTCCCGTCTCCTTCCTCTCATCAATCTTCCGTGCCACCTGTCTCACTAGCAAATAATTATCATGGATGTTTTGTCCCTTGATGAAAGCTGACTGATTTATATTGATGATCTCGTGCATCCTCCTCCGCGCTCTCATTTCCAAGGCCTTGGCAAATAGCTTCGAGAAGCTGTGAGGTAAGCTTATCGGCCTATAATCCCCAACAACCGTTGCATCAGCCTTCTTTGGTATAAGCACAATATGCGCCTTATTCAGCTTTCCGAAGCCCCTACTGTCCCCAACATACGGCTTGAGCATTGCTGCCATAATGTCGGACTTGATCACGTTCCATGCTTTATGGTAAAAAGCACCAATAAAACCATCTGGTCCGGGTGCTCGATCGGGGGGTAGTTCTTTGATAAATTGCCACACTTCTTCCTCCGTAAAAATTCCTTCCAAGTCTTGAAGGTCTGATGCTTCCATTCCTAGGAAATCTAGATCAATTGAGTGCCCACGTCCATGTTCCGTACCTAGCAGATTTTCGTAGGCGTCCGCAAACACTTCCTCCTTCCGAGTTTGGTCAGTAATTATTTCTCAACCATGCACACTACTAGGAATAAAGTTCTTTGTACGCCTCCCATTTGCCACGGCCTGAAATAATTTAGAGTTGGCGTCCCCCCTCTCTTAACCATCTAATCCTGGACCGTTGTCTGTCTATGGTTCCTTCCAAAGAGGCTAGGCCGAGGAGGGCCAGTTTAAGCGATCTCCTAAGCCAAAGTTCAGATGTGGAAAGCAGTCCGACCTCCTGGACTTGATCAAATCTGAATATTACCCAGTTTGCCACAACCATCAATACCTTTATGTTCCCAGTACGGCGTTGTCCCCAAGCTTGCAAGTATTCCACCGTGTTCCTGAACAAGGTATCCAACCTTTTGAATGGGTCTACAATGCTGTCATCACAAACCCAAGCCTCCCCGATCGCCTCTTCAAAGCCTTCGAGCTTTGTCCAGTATAGTTCAAACCTGTAAATTTCAAACAAGCCTTAAGTAAGATGACATGATGACGGACACAGATGTGGGAGGCCGGCATCCAACCGTAGACGCATACTTTTCAACCATATTTTAACTAACCGTACAGAATTCATGCAAATCGGCCGATATTCGTCGAAGTTCGGATAGAAAATAGCACAAATCATTCATACATAACATGCAAAATAACTCTAGTACAACAACGTCTCTAATTCAACTAGATCCCGGATGTCCAAAAAGTTTTTCATGAACGGATCATGTCGTTCCACACATACTCCCCTTCATTTTCATCCAACAGTGCGCACGTAAATGGCCGTCCCTTTATCCTATGGTACACCACGGCGGTGCGTGTGGGTTACATATAATGTGTAGACCAACATTAAGTGAATAAATCAATCAACAAGTTGACCAAGAGGAAGTAAAACTTACGACCTCATCCTCTGCCGCGTCCAATGGCCACCTTGCCTCGAGCTGATGAACCACGTCGCAAAACTTGGTGACGGTGATCTGGATAGCGTGCCAGAGATACGACAACGACCTGACATTGCGTGGTTGAATGATGTACATATCATAGGGCGCAATGTGCTTTCGTGCATGGAACTTTTCATGCACTTGCTCCCAGAAGGGCTCCCCTCTGCTCCTGCCTACGAAATTTGCAGTTACGCTAGCCACACATCGCAAAACAACTCATCCTCCACGGTTGAGTAGCTCACCATCTTTCGTACTCTGAAAAACGACATAGAATTTGAAAACAAGCTCAATGGCATTTGACCGAACACTTGCCGGGCGTGGTGTCCGCCATGGAGGTCGTTAACAGGGGTCGGAGTGTACCTGGGTACAAACGGCTCCAGGGTGGATAGCTCCGTCGAGCGGGCGCGTCGGTGCTGATTGCAGACACCTGACAATGCCTCTGTGGCAGCCGAAGACGTACAACAGCAGCGATGGAGTTGGAGGGTGCGGATGCAAAGTAAGGGGGAGAAGGGGCGGAGTGGAAGGAAATGGGACCGGGAGGGGAGATTGGATGGTTCGGGGGTGTCGGAGTTCTACGTCTCGGGTGTCCGAACTCCTACAACTCCCCCACCCCACTTTGTCTCCAATTCACGGGATAAAACCCATTCGGATTGCGCCGCGGACCGATACAGGTCCGCGTTGGATGGCTTCCATAGTCCGAATAGATGCGGGCGGTTTGCGGGCCGCATTGGAGATGCCTTTAAGGCAACTCTAACGCAAATCACCAAACGAAACAACGTCGAATGTCATAAGAACTTTTGAGCTTCACTATCTATCCATCTGACTATAGGCACCAAATGTCTAGATGGTGACAGACATAGACGAAACTTATGCAAAATGGATGAAAACTTGTCAAATTTTGATATATGTACAACTGAACCTACAAAATTTAACAAAGTTCTAACTAAATTTAAACTAAACTAATTAAACTACATGAGGTATCAAACGGTGACCTTGTAGGCATGAACTCCGAGGCCACCGACACCAAATGTCTAGACCATTTCAAAAGGTGGGAGCACAAAAATAGATGAAATTGATGCAAAACAAACGGAATTAATTGATGGGTAATTCCCCACCACGTATACCCATGGCTACTTAGACTGCTCATAGTGGGGAGTAACATAGAGTAGTAACTTGCCAATGTTACTGGTCTATGTTACTACCTCCATAGTGGGTAGTAACATATGAGTGGTATCATGAAAGAGTTCATTTATTAAGCTATAGACTCATGATGCCTTGAAATGTGTGATGTTACAGTAACTAGCTAAGTTACCACAAACCCCTCTCTCCTCATTAATTAGCTGCCACATAAGCAATCTTGTATTGAAATGTGTGATGTTACTAGTTAAGTTACTCCCATTGTGACTAGTCTTAAGGTCAAGCCCAGCTAGAGACCCAACCAACCCCAGGCCCACAAGCATAGAGGGGCTGGTCAGGATCAGCGACGGGGGTACGCAATAGGTCAGAGTGGAGGCCAGTCGCGGAATCAATCAATATTCTTATCAGTCTGGATTCTCATCAGACTATCCACAGCGGGAGTAACATAGGTAGTAACATCACACATATCTAGATAAAATAAATGATGTGGCAAGCAATAAATGAAGAAAGAGAGGCATGTGGTAACATAACTAGTTACTAGTAGTATGGGTAACATCACATATATCAAGGCAGGATGAGTCTATAGCCTAATAAATGAAGTGTTGCATGTTACCACACACATGTTATGTCCCACTATAGAGGTAGTAACACAGACTAGTAACATATGCATGTTACTAGTCTAAATTACTCCCCATTGTGACTAGTCTCAGCCTGCTAGATCACCAGTCGGGTTTTACTATGGCCCAACGGTCAGGAGAATTAAAGGATGTGTTATAATGGGAGCATCACTATGCCATAAAGTCCATGTATTACTAGTAACCTCCACTAGCTATTTAGCGATTTTTTTACTCCTATAATAGACAAGAAACTACATGTAATAATCGTGCCATTATAAGAGCACTAATAACCAACCTTAAAAGCCATGGGACATGGCACTCTCTACATATGCCAATCCCGTACATTACGCTAAGGGTACCTTTTGTAATACAGCTATACGCAGGAACACTCACACACAATACTGTTGGGGAACGTAGTATTTCAAAAAATTTCCTACGGTCACGCAAGATCTATCTAGGAGAAGCATAGCAACGAGCGGGGAGAGTGTGTCCACGTACCATCATAGACCGAAAGCGGAAGCGTTTAGTAACGCGGTTGATGTAGTCGAACGTCTTCGCGATCCAACCGATCAAGTACCAAACGCATGACACCTCCGCGATTTGCACACGTTCAGCTCGGTGATGTCCCTCGAACTCTAGATCCAGCTGAGGCCGAGGGAGAGTTTTGTCAGCACAACAGCGTGGTGACGGTGATGATGAAGTTACCGACGCAGGGCTTTGCCTAAGCACTACGACAATATGACCGAGGTGGAAAACTGTGGAGGGGGGCACCACACACGGCTAAGAGATCAACTTGTGTGTCTATGGGGTGCCCCCTCCCCCGTATATAAAGGAGGGGAGGAGGGTGCCGGCCAGCCACAAGGGGAGCGCCCAAGGGGGGGGAATCCTACTCCTACTAGGAGTAGGTTTCCCCCTTTCCTAGTCCAACAAGGAGGGGAAGGAAGGAGGAAGGGGAGAGAAGGAAGGAGGGGGGCGCCGCCCCCACCCCTTGTCCAATTCGGACTGGGGGGCGCGCTGACGATGACATGTACCTAGGGTAGGGTCATAGGCCTGACCTGGATGCCCTACCCAAGGACACTGCCCTAGACTCAAAGACATTCAAAGCGCAAGAAGAGAAACCGACCGAGTTCATCAAAGAGTGCAATCCACTCGACCTTTAACCTCACTCGGATACCCCAATTCCATTCGACCAATATGAAGTCACTCGACGATACAAGAAATCACTCAGAGTAGAGAAGGCCTAACGTCACTCAGGATGGCAACGGTCATGCATTCACTTTGTAGTCTTAAAGATCATTTATACCTCTTTATTACTAGCGTTATCAGTAATGCGCTGTCTTAATGTACATTGAACCCCTTGTAACGTGGGCTGGCTGGGGTCCTGGCACACTCTATATAAGCCACCCCCTCCACTGGCACAAGGGTTCGCACCCCCTGTAACTTCACGCATAATCCAGTCGACCAAGCCTCCGGGCACCGAGACGTAGGGCTATTACTTCCTCCGAGAAGGGCCTGAACTCGTAAATCCTGCGTGCACAATCTCACCATAGCTAGGATCTTGCCTCCTCCTACGTACCCCCTATTCTACTGTCAGACTTACTCCCATGACAATTGGCGCCCACCGTGGGGGGAGGGGGTGTCTTAGAGACTTCCGGTGAGGTTGCAATTTTCTCGATCTCCATCATCATTGTTTCTGGTGGCGGTTTGGCAGAGGGCCGCGAGATCCGTCTCGGCGCGCTCGTTTTCATCGCCGACGACTCTGCCTAGCTCCAGGAGGCCCCCCTGACATCGAGACGCTCCCCGTCCGCGGGGCGACGCACTTTCACGCGTGCGTCCGCGACGTCCTTCTGTGGTGGCCGTCGACTCAGTATCGGTCGGCTCCCGCAGCGTCTTCGCTCCCCGCTGCTCGTCATCACAAGCGATCTGGTCGATCACGGCTTCAGCGGTGGGTAAAGCATGCGGTGGCTCGTCAGTCGGCCACCCCTCAAGTCATGGCAATCGATCCCAACGAATCTCTCTACGGGCTATTCGAACTGTCGACTGGCTCCGCCGAGACCCTGTCCGAGTGTGACAGCAGCGACCCTGCGGCAGAAGTCCTGATGGTCGACACGCCGTGCAACCCGCCTGGTTTCCGTCACAGCGACGATGGCAATGGTGGTGGAAATCCATCGCATGTTCACGAGGAATATCGTCCTCAAGCCCTCACTTCGCAGCAGAGGGATGAGCTGCACCGTCACAACATGGAGGCACTCCACACTCCCATCGTTGGAGAGACCTCCGAAGCTCGGGCCTTGGAGGCTGCGCGCCTGGCCACTTTGGCTGAGCGCGCGCGGCTGGAGAACCTTCAGCATTCACTTGACGAGCGCACTCGACGACAGATCCCTGAATCCAGTCGACGACAGCGACAATTGTTCCCGCCTGAACCTCAGGTATACCGCACTCCGATTCAGAATCTTACAGCTGCAGCCCGTATAGCAGAGTCGGTCCAGCCGTCCCAATCAGAGGCTGGAAGAGGTTTGATGCAGATCCGAGCGCTGCTCCAGGAAGCAGGAGAGCAAAACACAACCGTTTCTCAGTCTCGCAACAGGATCCACAGCAGATCCGTGGTGGCAGACACAGGCCAGTCGGCTCATAGCCCAAGATCGCCTCTGCGGTGTGCGTGGGCACCGCCAGGAGCAGTACATGGGTCGGAACCACGAGTAGTATGATCATCGACTCGGCCGCGATGACCGCCGTCGAGTGCCTACGCCTCCCCCGAGGGGCGGATCGTACGCGCCCCGGCAGTATGATGACAGGCGCCCGTATAGCGATGAGCGGAGGGTCCCAATCGACCCAAGAGAGCCCGGGTTTGATGCGAGGTCGATCCTTGTACAAGGTCTGGTCGACAGGAACCGAGCACACAGGGAAGGAATGGACAGAGATCGTCCGGCTGGTGGCAGAGTTCATGTCTTGGGACCTGAATGCTTCAGTAGAGCCATCAGAGCTGCTGAGATCCCTCCCAACTTCAGGTTGGCAACGGGAGTGAGCAAGTTCACCGGTGAGTCCAAGCCTGACACTTGGCTGGAAGATTACCGAGTGGTTGTGCAGATTGGTGGTGGTAATGACGATGTAGCCATGAAACATCTTCCCCTGATTTTGGAGGGTTCGGCCAGAGCTTGGTTGAACCGGTTGGCTCTTGGTAGTATATTCAGTTGGGAAGAGTTGGCCTGAGTGTTTGTCAGGACATTTGAGGGCACTTGCAAACGGCCTGCAGGGCTGACAGAATTACAACATTGTGTTCAGAAACCAAATGAAACTTTGAGAGATTATATCCAGAGATGGACCACTTTGCATAATATAGTGGAAAATGTGTCGCAACACCAGGCGGTTTGCGCCTTCAAGGAGGGCGTTCGGTACAGAGAGCTTAACCTGAAATTCGGTCGGACAGGAGATATGACCCTGGCCCGGATGATGGAAATAGCCACTCGGTATGCTAACGGCGAGGAAGAAGAACGACTCCACAGTGGCAAGAACAAACCCGTCGCCCAGGACACCAGAGGAGGGAATTCCAGTCGGAAGCAGAAGCGCAAAGCCGAGCCCGCGGGTCCTGGTGAGGCCGCAGTTGTAACCTAGGGAAAGTTCAAAGGAAAGCCTAAGGGACCATGGATCCCCAAGAAAGTGAAAGATCAAGCGGGAAATGATGTGCTAGATTTGCCGTGTCATATACACACCAAGAAAGACAAAGAGGGAAACCTGATTTATCCCAAGCATACCACTCGACAGTGTAGATTCCTAATTCAGAACTTCCGAGAGGGTCAGCCCAGTGAAAAGGAAAAGGAATCTGATAAGGATGAGGACAAAGAGGAGGGTGATGGTTACCCCAATGTCAATGCCACTTTAGTGATTTTTGCTGACGTTGAGAGCAAAAGTCGACTGAAAGTCATCAACAGAGAAGTGAACATGGTTGCTCTGGCAACAACGACATATCTGAAGTGGTCAAAGACTCCCATTACATTCGACCAGTCCGATCACCCAGCGCACGTTGCTACCCCTGGGAGGCAAGTGCTAGTGGTCGACCCAGTCATTGGGGGCACTCGACTGACCAAGGTCTTGATGGACGGTGACAGTGGCTTGAACATTTTGTACGCCGAGACCCTCAGAGGGATGGGCATCCCGATGTCCAAGCTCAGTGAAAGCAACATGCGATTCCACGGAGTCATTCCGGGGAAGAAGGCTGATTCACTCGGCCAAATCGCTCTTGATGTGGTTTTCGGTGATTCCAAGAATTACCGCAAGGAAAAGTTGACATTTGAACTCGTGGACTTTCACAGTTCCTATCGCGCCATTTTGGGCAGACCTGCATATGCTCGTTTCATGGCTCGACCGTGTTACGTGTACCTCAAGTTGAAGATGCCTGGCCCCAGAGGTGTGATCACAGTTATTGGGAATCGGCAGAGAGCAGAAGAGTGCCTCCAGAAGGGCTCAAAGATTGACGATGAATAGATGGCAGCAGTACAGATGCAAGAATACCATAAAAACGCAGGTCCGAGTGATTTGTTGCGTGCGAAGAAGCCTGCTTCAGAGTCCGCATTTCAGTAGTCCGGGGAAACAAAGCAAGTTCACATTCACCCGACCGACCCCAATGTTGCTCCGACTCATATCTCAACAACACTCAACAGCAAATAGGAAGAAGCGCTCATTCAGTTCCTCCGTGAGAACTCGGACATCTTTGCATGGAAGTCGTCTGACATGCCAGGTGTACCCAGGGAATTGGCTGAGCACCGTTTGCGAGTCGACCCGAAAGTAAAACCCGTCAAAGAGTATCTCCGCCGTTCCGCCGTGGAGAAGAGAAAAGCAATTGGCGAAGAGGTGGCTCGGCTTCTGGCAGCTGAGTTCATCCGCGAGATATACCACTCCGAGTGGCTCGCCAATGTTGTCATGGTCCCCAAGAAAGATGATTCACTTCGTATGTGCATCGACTTCAAGCACATCAATCGGGCCTGCCCGAAAGATCACTTCCCTCCACCCCGCATTGATCAAATCGTCGACTCGACCGCGGGATGTGAGCGTTTGTCCTTTTTGGACGCTTATTCTGGGTACCATCAGATCTGACTGTATGGACCCGACGAAATAAAAACAACTTTCATCACCCCATTCGGGTGTTTTTGCTATGTTACCATGCCTTTTGGTCTCAACAATGCTGGTGCTACATTCATGCGCATGATTCAGAAGTGCTTTCTCCCTCAGATCAGTCGAAACGTGGAAGCATACATGGATGACATCGTGTCAAGTCTCGCAAAGGTTCCGACTTGTTGACTGACCTCGCTGAAACCTTTGCCAATGTGAGAAGATATGATATCAAGCTTAATTCGTCAAACTGCACATTCGGAGTCCCAGGTGGAAAGTTACTCGGTTTCCTCATTTCCGAATGAGGGATTGATGCAAACCCAGAGAAGGTTGGGGAAATCCTCCGAATGAAATGCCCTGTACGTGTGCTCGACGTTCAAAAGCTTACTGGTTGTTTGGCTGCTTTGAGTCGAATCATCTCTCGTCTCGGTGAAAAGGCATTGCCTCTTTACCGACTGATGAAGAAGTCTGACAAGTTCGAGTGGACTCCGGAAGCTGAAGCAGCGTTTGTAGAGCTCAAAGCCCTGCTTTCCACCCAGCCGGTGCTTGCTGCCCCAGTCAGCAAAGAGCCTCTACTACTGTATATAGCAGCCACTGGACAGGTTGTCAGCACAGTGCTCACGGTCGAGCGGGAAGAAGAAGGCAAAGCCTATAAAGTTCAACGCCTAGTGTACTATATTTCTGAAGTCTTGACTCCGTCCAAGCAGAGATATCCGCATTATCAGAAGCTTTTTTATGGAATTTATTTGACCACGAAGAAAGTTGCACACTACTTCTCTGACCACTCGGTTTCAGTCGTCAGTGACGATCCATTATCATAAATTCTAAACAACAGAGATGCAACCGGTCAAGTGGCAAAGTGGGCGATTGAACTCCTTCCGTTGGATATCAAGTTTGAGGCAAAGAAAGCAATCAAGTCCCAAGCAATAGCAGATTTCCTCGCTGAGTGGATCGAGCAGCAACAACCGACTCAAATTCACTCGGAACATTGGACTTTGTTCTTTGATGGGTCCAAGATGCTGAATGGTTCTGGTGCTGGGGTAGTCCTGGTATCCCCACGAGGCAACAAACTCAGTTATGTTCTCCAGATTCACTTTGATTCCTCCAACAATGAAGTTGAATATGAGGCACTTCTGTATGGGTTGCGTATGGCCATTTCACTCAGCGTCCGTCGCCTAATGGTTTACGACGACTCGGATTTAGTGGTCAATCAAGTGATGAAGGAGTGGGACATCAGGATCCCGGCTATGACTGGCTATTGCAATGCAGTGAGAAAGTTGGAAAATAAGTTTGAGGGGTTAGAGCTCGACCACATACCCCAAATCAAGAATCAAGCAGCGGATGACCTGGCGAAGTTAGGTTCCACTCGGAAGCCTATCCCCAGCAATGTGTTCTTGGAACATCTCCATTCCCCGTCAGTTCAAGAGGATCGTTTCACAGAAGAGCCCCCGCAACCGAAAAGTTCTACCGATCCGGCTGAGATCGAAGGCCCAGGTGTGGTCGACCTAATCATGGAGGTTTTGGTCATCACCCCCGATTGGACGGTGCCATATATTGCACATCTACTCAGGAAGGAGCTTCCAGAGGATGAAGATGAGGCCCGTCAGATTGTCCGTCGATCCAAAGCCTTTACTGTGATAGGTGGACAGCTCTATAGAGAGAGTGTTACTGGAGTTGCTCAACGATGCATTACACTAGAAGAAGGTCGAATGATTGTCAATGATATCCACTCGGGGACCTGTGGTCACCATGCGTCCTCTCGGACCATCGTAGCCAAAGCATACTGAGCGAGATTCTACTGGCCACGAGCAAATGAGATGGCAAAAGATATAATCGACAAGTACGAAGGCTGTCAGTTTTACTCAAACATGTCCCACAAGCGTGCATCTGCCTTGAAGACTATTCCACTCGTCTGGCCGTTTGCCGTTTGGGGGTTGGATATGGTTGGACCCTTCAAGACCGGCAGAAGTGGTTTCACTCATTTGCTTGTAGCAGTCGACAAGTTCACTAAATGGATCGAAGCCAAGCCTATGAAGAATCTTGATTCAAGCACTGCCATCAGTTTCATCAGAGAGCTGATTTTCAGATATGGAGTTCCTCACAGTATCATCATAGATAATGGCTCCAACTTTGATTCTGATGAGTTCAGAGCATTCTGCACTTCCCAAGGCACTCGGGTCGACTCCGCATCTGTTGCACATCCGCAGTCGAATGTGCAGGCAGAAAGAGCGAATGGTTTGATACTTCAAGGACTGAAACCCCGACTGATGCGCGACCTCAAGCATGCTGCTGGAGCTTGGGTGACTGAATTGCCGTCTATCTTATGGGGACTGAGAACAACTCGGAACCGGTCGACTGACCGAACCCCTTTCTTCATGGTGTATGGCACTGAAGCTGTGCTTCCGAGCGACTTATTGCACAACGCTCCCCGAGTGGAACTTTTCTCAGAAGCTAAAGCTGAACAGGCACGCCAAGATGTAGTTGATCTCTTGGAGGAAGAATGTGAGATGGCTCTGATCAGGTCGACCATCTACCAGCAAGACTTGCGTCATATCCAAGCCCGTAATGTCAGAGGTCGAGCGTTCCAAGAAGGAGATCTTGTGCTCCGAGTGCATCAGAAACGACCTCACAAGCTTGCTCCGGCCTGGGAAGGTCCTTTCATCATCACCAAGGTGCTCCACAACGAAGCTTATCACCTTTACAACGTAGCCAAGAAAGTAGACGAGCCACGCTCGTGGAATGCGGATCTGCTCCGCCGTTTTTATAGCTAAACACTCGAGTCGACGAGTTGTAATAAGAATCATTTAGTTTGCTTATCAAAGACAAGATTTTTGCAGTATCTTAACGATTGTTCCAAACACATGTGTTCAAATCCCCCAGTGGGTGGCTTAGCCGCAAACCTGATTCGCCTAAGTTTAAAAAACACACTGAGTGGAGAGCAATCCTTCCACTCGGGGGCTTAGCCCCGAACTAGATTCGCCTAAGTTAAAAAATCCTCAGAGTGGAGAGCAATCCTCCCACTCGGGGGCTTAGCTACGACCCCGTACCCGCCTAAGTTAAAAAATCCTCCAAGTGGAGAGCAATCCTCCCACTCGGGGGCTTAGCTGCGACGCCGTACTCGCCTAAGTTAAAAAATCCTCCGAGTGGAGAGCAATCCTCCCACTCGGAGGCTTAGCTGCGACCCCGTACTCGCCTAAGTTAAAAAATCCTTCGAGTGGTGAGCAATCCTCCCACTCGGGGGCTTAGCTGCGACCCCGTACTCGCCTAAGTTAAAAAACACTCTGAATGGAGAGCAATCCTTCCACTCGGGGGCTTAGCCGCGAACCCGATTCGCCTAAGTTAAAAAATCCTCCAAGTGGAGAGCAATCCTCCCACTCGGGGGCTTAGCTGCGACCCCGTACTCACCTAAGTTCAAAAATCCTCTGAGTGGAGAGCAATCCTCCCACTCGGGGGCTTAACTGCGACCCCGTACTCGCCTAAGTTAAAAAAATCCTCCGAGTGGAGAGAAATCCTCCCACTCGGGGGCTTAGCTGCGACCCTGTACTCGCCTAAGTTAAAAAATCCTCCGAGTGGTGAGCAATCCTCCCACTCGGGGGCTTAGCTGCGACCCCGTACTCGCCTAAGTTAAAAAAATCCTCCGAGTGGAGAGCAATCCTCCCACTCGGGGGCTTAGCTGCGACCCCGTACTCGCCTATGTTAAAAAACACTCCGAGTGGAGAGCAATCCTTCCACTCGGGGGCTTAGCTGCGACGCCGTACTCGCCTAAGTTAAAAAATCCTCCGAGTGGAGAGCAATCCTCCCACTTGGAGGCTTAGCTGCGACCCCGTACTCGCCTAAGTTAAAAAATCCTTCGAGTGGTGAGCAATCCTCCCACTCGGGGGCTTAGCTGCGACCCCGTACTCGCCTAAGTTAAAAAACACTCTGAGTGGAGAGCAATCCTTCCACTCGGGGGCTTAGTCGTGAACCCGATTTGCCTAAGTTAAAAAATCCTCCAAGTGGAGAGCAATCCTCCCACTCGGGGGCTTAGCTGCGACCCCGTACTCGCCTAAGTTAAAAAATCCTTAGAGTGGAGAGCAATCCTCCCACTCGGGGGCTTAGCTGCGACCCCGTACTCGCCTAAGTTAAAAAATCCTCCGAGTGGAGAGCAATCCTCCCACTCGGGGGCTTAGCTGCGACCCCGTACTCGCCTAAGTTAAAAAATCCTCCGAGTGGTGAGCAATCCTCCCACTTGGGGGCTTAGCTGCGACCCCGTACTCGCCTAAGTTAAAAAACACTCCGAGTGGAGAGCAATCCTTCCACTCGGCGGCTTAGCCGCGAACCCGATTTGCCTAAGTTAAAAAATCCCCCGAGTGGAGAGCAATCCTCCCACTCGGGGGCTTAGCTGCGACCCCGTACTTGCCTAAGTTAAAAAATCCTCCGAGTGGAGAGCAATCCTTCCACTCGGGGGCTTAGCTGCAACCCCGTACTCGCCTAAGTTAAAAAATCCTTCGAGTGGAGAGCAATCCTCCCACTCGGGGGCTTAGCTGCGACCCCGTACTCGCCTAAGTTAAAAACCACTCCGAGTGGTCGAGTTACAAGAACAACGTACGCTCCATCTCGATCCGTAAGGACGACGAGGTGCAGGTCGTGTGCAGCACCTGGTGCTCTTGCTCATGACCCTCTCGACGGAGCTGTGTCACAAGTGCAATGTGCGCTCCATCCCAATCCGCAAGGACGACGAGGTGCAGGTCGTGTGCAGCACCTAGTGCTCTTGCCCATAACCCTCTCGACGGAGCTGCATCACATGTACAATGTACGCTCCATCCAGATCTGCAAGGACGATGAAGTGCAGGTCGTGTGCAGCACCTAGTGCTCGTGCCCACAACCCTCTCATCGGAGCTGCGTCACAAATACAACATCTATTCCGAGTAAAGAATCAAGATTCAATCGGAGCTAAAAAGATTTGATAGCGGCAAAAGCAAAACAACCATGTTGAAAGGAAAAACCAAGTTTGGAATAAATCCAACAAGGTCCAGAACCACAAACGGAAGTACTCTGGCGTCAGGCCCAAAGGAGTTTAACGGTTACAAAATCACTCGACATTCTGAGGCAAATAAAAGTGGGCCTTAAAGTTTGTTCACTCGGCAGGAGGAGGGCTAGCTGGCTCGGCGAACTCGTCCAAGTCGATTCCATCAGCAATACGAGTAGCAGCGTCGATGAAGGTCTCCATGAAGGACTGGAAGTCAAGCTTCTTGGTATTGGCAACCTTGAGGTCCACGAGCTTTTCTTCTCTGACCTCCTTGCAATGGACGCGGACCAGAGACAGAGCCACATCAGCACCACACTGAGCGGATGACTTCTTCCAGGCCCGCACTCGACCGGGAATCTCGTTGAGTCGAGTAATCATAGACTCGAGGTCATTCTGGAATGTCTCCTTCGGCTAGAGCTCCGCGTCGATCCGTGATACCGCCGCCTTCAGTCGAGCCAGATAATTGGTGACGCTGGCGAGGCGAGATTCCAGTGGCAGCACATTCATTGCAGCTTCATCCTTGATGGGGGAGTTTATAGGGTCCAGCTCGGTCTCAATCCGCCCGGTCTCTTCCTTGAAGTTTTGACAGAATTCTGCACTCACAGAAAAATGAAGAGTCGACAACTATATGAAGAGTCGACAGTGGCAAATCAGTCAGACAAAGGAAAGTACCTTCAAGCATGAGGAACAGCTTCTTGGCGAGTCCTCCTAGATAAACCTCCAGCTTGTCCCTCTTCCGAGTGAGATCTCCAACTTTGTCAGTCAGAGCTACCTTGTCCTTCTTCAGCTGCACGAGTTCTTTGTTGGCTTCATTGATGGCAGTCTTTAGTTTGGCGTTTTCTTCTTCCAGCTTGCCGACTGAAGCCAGCTTCTTGTCGGCAAGTTCAGTTCTTTCCCGCGCCGTCTTCTGGGCTGCGGCAAGGTCAAGGTCCTTCTGTTCCAGCGCCTTCTTCATTTTCTCTAAAGAAATAACATTCTTCAGTCGAGCTTGGAGTTGTCTGTTTTCACTACGCACATCTGTTCGAGTGGAGTGATAACCCACAAGTATAGGGGATCAATTGTAGCCTCTTTCGATAAGTAAGAGTGTCGAACCCAACGAGGAGCTAAAGGTAGAACAAATATTCCCTCAAGTTCTATCGACCACCGATACAACTCTACGCACGCTTAACGTTCGCTTTACCTAAAACAAGTATGAAACTAGAACTACTTTGTAGGTGTTGTTGGATAGGTTTGCAAGAATATAAAGAGCACGTAAATAAAAACTAGGGGCTGTTTAGGTAAAGAAGCAATAAAGTTAGTATAGCGAGTGTGGAAAAGTGGTGGTAGGAGTTGCGAAATTGTCCCTAAGCAATTGACTACTTTACTAGACCGATAGCAAGTTTTATGTGGGAGAGGCCACTGCTAGCATGTCATCCCTGACTTGGAACTATGCACTTATGATTGGAACTATTAGCAAGCATCCGCAACTACTAATGCTCATTAAGGTAAAACCCAACCATAGCATTAAGATATATTGGTCTCCCTTCAATCCCGTATGCATCAATTTCTATGCTAGGTTGAAGCTTCTGTCACTCTTGCCCTCCAATACACCAAGAGGGAGAATTCCGACAGCTGGAAATTTGGACCTGGAAAAGCTACGCCAGCCCACCTATTCTGCATAACTCCAAATGAGCTGAAACTTTACGGAGATTTTTTATGGATTATTTGAGGAATATTGGAGCCAATAAACACCAGAGGGGGGGCCACCAGGTGGGCACAACCCACCTGGGCGCGCCAACCCCCCAGGCGCGCCCCGGTGGGTTGTGGCCTCCTCGGCCCACCTCCGGTGCCCATCTTCTGGTATATAAGTCATTTTGACCTAAAAAAATAAGGGGGAGACTTTCGGGACGGAACGCCGCCGTCTCGAGGTCGAACTTGGGCAGGAGCACTTTTGCCCTCCGTTGGAGCGATTCCGCTGGGGGAACTTCCCTCCCGGAGGGGGAAATCATCGTCATCATCATCACCAACAACTCTCCCATCTTGGGGAGGGCAATCTCCATCAAAATCTTCAACAACACCATCTCCTCTCAAACCCTAGTTCATCTCTTGTATTCAATCTTGTTACCGGAACTATAGATTGGTGCTTGTGGGTGACTAGTAGTGTTGCTTACATCTTGTAGTTGATTACTATATGGTTTATTTGGTGGAAGTTAATATGTTCAGATCCATTATGATATTTAATACTCCTCTCATCATGAACATGTTTATCATTTGTGAGTAGTTACTTTTGTTCTTGAGGTCACGGGAGAAATCATGTTGCAAGTAATCATGTGAACTTGATATGTGTTCGATATTTTGATAGTATGTATGTTTTTATTCCCTTAGTCGTGTCATGTGAACGTCGACTACATGACACTTCACCATATTTGGGCCTAAGGGAATGCATTGTGGAGTAGCAATTAGATGGTGGGTTGCGAGAGTGACAGAAGCTTAAACCCCAGTTTATGCGCTATTTCGTAAGGGACCGATTGGACCCAAAAGTTTAATGCTATGGTTAGAATCTATTCTTAATACTTTTCTCGTAGTTGCGGATGCTTGCGGGGGGGGGGGGGGGTTAATCATAAGTAGGAGGTTTTTTCAAGTAAGAACATCACCTAAGCAGCGGTCCACCCACATATCAAATTATCAAAGTAGCGAACACAAATCAAACCAACATGTACCCTGAAGAACGCTTTGCTTATCATAAGATACCATTTTGGCCTATCCTTTGGCTCAAAAGGATTGGGCTACCTTGCTGCACTTTTGTTACTATTATCGTTACTTGCTCGTTACAAATTATCTTGCTATCAAACTACTCCGCTACTTACAATTTCAGAACTTGCACACATTACCTTACTGAAAACTACTTGTCATTTCCTTCTGCTCCTCGTTGGGTTTGACACTCTTACTTATCGAAAAGAGCTACAATTGATCCCCTATACTTGTGGGTCATGAAGGCTATTTTTGGCACCGTTGCCGGGGAGTGAAGCGCCATTGGTAAGGAAACATTTATATAGTGTGCTGAAATTTATTGTCACTTGTTACTATGGAAAACAATCCTTTGAGGGGTTTGTTTGGGGTATCTTCACCTCATCCGGAACCACAACTAGCTACCCCTCAGCCTACACCTATTGAAAATATTGAATATGAAATTCCTTCGGGTATGATAGAACAACTGCTAGCTAATCCTTATGTAGGAGATGGAACCGAACATCCTGATATGCACCTCATATATGTGGAACAAATTTTTGGATTGTTTAGGCTTGCAGGTTTACTCAGGGATCAAGTTATGAAAAAGGTTTTCCCTTTATATTTGAAGGGAAAATCATTGGCATGGTATAGGCTATGTGATGATATTGGATCATGGAATTGGAATCGTTTGAAATTGGAGTTCCACCAAAAAATTTATCCTATGCACCTAGTTCATCGTGATCGGAATTATATATATAGCTTTTGGCCTCGTGAAGGAGAAAGTATCGCTCTAGCTTGGGGGAGGCTTAAGTCAATGTTATATTCATGCCCCAATCATGAGATCTCAAGAGAAATTATTATGCAGAATTTTTATGCTCGACTTTCTCGTAATGATCAAACCATGCTTGATACTTCTTGTGCTGGTTCATTTATGAAGAAGACTATTGAATTCCGGTGGGATCTTTTGTAAAGAATTAAATGCAACTCTGAAGATTGGGAACTCGACGAAGGTAAAGAGTCAGGTATTAAACTCAAGTATGATTGTGTTAAATCTTTTATGGATACTGATGCTTTTCAAAAGTTTAGCACTAAATATGGATTTGACTCTGAGATAGTAGCCTCCTTTTGTGAATCATTTGCTACTCATGTTGAACTCCCTAAGTAGAAGTGGTTTAAATATCACCCACCTATTAACGAAGAAATTAAGGAACCAATGCCAGTTAAAGAAGAACAATACTTTATAATGTTGATCCAGTTGTTCCTTCTGCTTATATTGAGAAACCACCTTTTCCTGTTAGGATAAAGGAACATGCTAAAGTTTCAACCATGGTTAACAAAAGGTATATTAGAACAGCTAAACCTGATGAACAAATTAAAGTAGAACCTAGTATTGCTATGGTTAAAGATCTCTTGGAAGAAGATATGGATGGGCATGTTATTTACTTTTGTGAAGAAGCTGCTACAATTGCCAAACCTAATAAAAGTGATAAACATAGACCTGTTGTTGGCATGCATGTTATTTCAGTTAAAATAGGAGATCACTGTTATCATGGTTTATGTGACATGGGTGCTAGTGTGAGTGCTATTCCTTACACTTTATATCAAGAAATTATGAAAGACATAGCACCTGCTGAGATAGAAGAAATAGATGTTACTATTAAACTTGCTAATAGAGACACCATATCACCATTTGGGATTATTAGAGATGTTGAAGTCTTGTGTGGGAAAATTAAATACCCTACTGATTTTCTTGTTCTTGGTTCCCCACAAGATGATTTTTGTCCCATTTTTTGGTAGACCTTTCTTGAATACAGTTAATGCTAAGATAGATTGTAAGAAACAAATTGTTGGTGTTAGCTTTGGTGATGAGTCTCATGAGTTTATTTTTTCCAAGTTTAGTAGAAATCATCATGAAAAAGAATTGCCTAGTAAGCATGAATTAATTGGTCTTGCTTCTATTGCTGTTCCACCTACTGATCCTTTAGAACAATATTGGCTAAACCATGAAAATGATTTACATATGCATGAAAGAAATGAAATAGATAAGGTTTTCTTTGAACAACGTCCTCTGCTTAAACACAATTTGCCTATTGAAACTCTAGGAGGTCCTTCTCCACCTAAAGGTGATCCTGTGTTTGAATTAAAACAATTGCTAGACACTTTGAAATATGCTTATCTTGATGAAAAGAAAATATATCCTGTTATTATTAGTGCTAACCTTTCAGAACATGAAGAAGAAAGATTATTGAAAGTTCTAAAGGAGCACCGGGCTGCTATTCGATATACTCTTGATGATTTAAAGGGCATTAGTCCCACTCTATGTCAGCACAAAATTAATATGGAACCTGATGCTAAACCCATTGTTGATCACCAACGTCGGTTGAATCCCAAAATGAAGGAAGTGGTAAGAACGGAAATCTTAAAACTTCTGGAAGCAGGTATAATCTACCCTATAACTGACAGTAGATGGGTAAGTCCTGTTCATTGTGTCCCCAAAAAAGGAGGTATTACTGTTGTTCCTAATGATAAGAATGAACTTATTCCACAAAGAATTGTTAAAAGCTATAGAATGGTAATCGATTACAGAAAATTAAACAAAGCAACTAGAAAAGATCATTACCCTTTGCCTTTTATTGATCAAATGCTTGAAAGATTATCTAAGCACACACTTTTGCTTCCTAGATGGATACTCTCGTTTTTCACAAATACATGTTTCTCAACTTGATCAAGAAAAGACTACTTTTACTTGTCCCATTGGAACTTATGCTTATAGACGTATGCCTTTTGGTTTATGTAATGCACCTGCTACCTTTCAAAGATGTATGACTGCTATCTTCTCTGACTTTTGTGAAAAGATTGTTGAGGTTTTCATGCATGACTTTTCTGTTTATGGGAAGTCTTTTGATGATTGTTTAAGCAATCTTGAGCGAGTTTTGCAGAGATGTGAACAAACAAATCTTTTCTTGAATTGGGAGAAGTGCCACTTTATGGTTAATGAAGGCATTGTCTTGGGTCATAAAATTTCTGAAAGAGGTATTGAAGTAGACCAAGCTAAGGTTGATGCAATTGAGAAAATGCCATGTCCTAAGGACATCAAAGGTATTTGTAGTTTCCTAGGTCATGCTGGTTTCTATAGGAGATTTATCAAAGACTTCTCTAAAATTTCTAGGCCTCTTACTAATCTTTTGAAAAAGGATATTCCTTTTGTTTTTGATGATGATTGTCTTGAAGCCTTTGAAACACTCAAGAAAGCCTTAATATCTGCACCTATTGTTCAACCACCTGATTGGAACTTGCCTTTTGAAATTATGTGTGATGCTAGTGATTATGGTGTTGGTGCTGTTCTAGGACAAAGAGTTGATAAGAAATTGAATGTTATTCATTATGCTAGTAAAACTCTAGGAAATGCTCAAAGAAATTATGCTACTACTGAAAAAGAATTCTTAGCAGTGGTGTTTGCTTTTGATAAATTTTGATCTTATATTGTTGATTCCAAAGTAACTGTTCACAAGACCATGCTGCTATTAAATATCTTATGGAAAAGAAAGATGCTAAACCTAGACTTATTCATTGGGTTCTCTTATTACAAGAATTTGATTTACATATCATTGATAGAGAAGGAGATGAGAACCCAGTAGCTGATAACTTGTCTAGGCTTGAAGTGCTTGATGACCCACTACCTATTGATGATAGTTTTCCTGATGAGCAATTAGCTGCAATAAATGTTTCTCATAATACGCCTTGGTATGCTGACTATGCTAATTACATTGTTGCTAAATACTTACCACCTAGCTTTACATACCAGCGAAAGAAAAAAATTCTTCTATGATTTAAGACATTACTTTTGGGATGACCCACATCTGTATAAAGAACGAGTAGATAGTATTATTAGACGTTGTGTACCTGAGCATGAACATGGACAAATCCTACGAAAATGTCACTCCGAATCTTATGGAGGGCATCATGCTAGAGATAGAACTGCTCACAAGGTATTTCAATCTGGATTTTATTGGCCTACTCTCTTCAAGGATGCCCGTAAGTTTGTCTTTTCTTGTGATGAATGCCAAAGAATAGGTAATATCGGTAAGAGTCAAGAAATGCCTATGAATTATTCACTTGCTATTAAACCATTTGATGTTTGGGGATTTGATTACATAGGACCTTTTCCTTCCTCTAATGGGTATACACATATTTTGGTTGCTGTTGATTATGTTCCTAAATGGGTAGAAGCTATTCCAACTAGTAGTGCTGATCACAACACCTCTATTAAAATGCTTAAGGAAGTTACTTTCCCAAGGTTTGGAGTCCCTAGATATTTCATGACTGATGGTGGTTCACACTTTATTCATGGTGCTTTCCGTAAGATGCTTGCTAAGTATGATGTTAACCATAGAATTGCATCACCCTATCATCCTCAGTCTAGTGGTCAAGTTGAACTTAGCAATAGAGAAATAAAATTAATTTTGCAAAAGACTGTTAATAGGTCCAGGAAGAATTGGTCTAAGAAATTAGATGACGCACTTTGGGCTTATAGAATAGCATATAAAAATCCTATGGGTATGTCTCCTGATAAAATGGTTTATGGAAAAGCTTGTCATTTGCCTCTTGAGTTAGAACATAAAGCTTATTGGGCAGTTAAAGAACTCAATTATGATTTTAAACTTGCTGGTGAAAAGAGGTTATTTGATATAAGCTCTTTAGATGAATGGAGAACCCAAGCTTATGAAAATGCAAAGTTATTCAAAGAAAAAGTTAAAAGATGGCATGACAAAAGAATCCAAAAGCGTGAGTTTAAAGTTGGACAATATGTTCTTTTGTACAACTCTTGTTTTAGATTTTTTGCAGGAAAGCTCCTCTCAAAATGGGAAGGTCCATACATCATCAAGGAGGTTTACCGGTCTAGAGCCATCAAAATAAATAACTCCGAAGGTACTAACCCGAAGGTTGTCAATGGGCAACGAATAAAGCATTATATCTCAGGTATGCCTATCAATGTTGAAAGTAATATTATCCAAACTTTGACGGACGAACACATAAAAGAGTCCTTTCGGAACACTCCAGAATCGTGAAAACAAAGAGGTACGTGATACGGTAAGTAAACGGACTCCAAAAATCCACAAAAATAATTTTTATCACTTTTGGAATATTTTAAAATTTTGGAAATAAAGAAACTTCCAGGAAGCGTCCCCTGGTGGGCAAAAGACACCAGGGTGCGCCAGGTGGTGCGCCCTGGTGGGTTGTGCCCACCTGGGACACCTTCCGTACTCCGTTTTTCTTCTGTATGCTTGTCCTCCAAGATAAAAAATCTATATATACTTCCCGAACCTGTTGATCACCGTATCGTAGAGAAATCCTCTGTTCTCTTTTCTTGCTGTTTTCTGCGTAGATCTGAAATTATGTCATCCCAAGACTCCGACGGAGAGAGCTATGTCTCATATCTTATTGCTGACCCAAAGACCTATGAGGACCTGTCTCCTTATGGTCGAACTTCGGATGATGAGGAGGATGCTCATTTCATGAGGATCAATGATTCAAGCTCGGAGGAGGAAGAGGATATCCTTAAGCCCTACCTACCTCATCTTACTCCTGCTGAGATTGAGGCTTTTCGCGTCAGTGAAATAGTTCGCATACGGAATAAGCATCTTACTCGCGAAAATATTCTGCATCAAGAGCATATCATCCATCTCCGGAGCGTCATCCATTGGTTGGAGAACCTCTTGATCCTTAAGGATAGGATCGCTTCATCACCACCATCATCTTCTTCACCATCAAAGGAGAATTGAGTACCGGGTATGGGCACTCACCTTGGCTTCCGCCAAGCTTGGGGGAGGTGCCCCGGTATCGTATCATCCCACTATCTTTTTTCATTTACTTATCCTAGTTCGATCATTTGCTTTTAGATGAAATAAAGTTTAGTTTGATCCTTTCTTCTTTGAGAGTTTGCTTAGTGATCTATCCCTGTAATCGTGTGCAAGTTATATAATAAAGTTAGTTTGAGTGTTTGCTTTCTTTACTCTCATGTTGCAAACAAAGAAAAGAAATAAAGAAATAAAAAGAGAAAGGAAATAAATCAATAAGATTATATACTAATCCTATGGTAGGTGATGGCACCACATAAGGAAAAGTATAAGTGGAAAATTTTATTAGAGATTGACAAACATAGCATTAGTCAATGATGCAACTCATGAAAGAATTAATAAGGGAAGAGAAGATTCACATATAGATATACTATCCTAGAAATCTTTTGTGATTGTGAGCCCTCATCAAAATGTTATATGCCAAAATTGTTGACATTGGACAAGGAAGACAACTTAATGGTTTATGTTTGTTTATATTCACATGGAAGTCATATTGTCATAGATCCTTTAACATGTGGTGCTTGCCCCTATCTTTGCTAGCCAAAAATTCTGCACTAAGTAGAGATACTACTTGTGCACCCAAATATTTTTCAAGTGTCCACCATACCTACCTAGGGATTGAGCAAGATCCCTCAAGTAAGTTGTCATCGGTGCAAAAAGGCAATAAAAAATGCTTCTAAAAGTGTTAGATCATTTAGTGTAAGAGAAAATTGAGTGTTGTACAAACTTGGATGACAAAGAATAAAAGCGATAGACTGCATAATAAAGCTGGTCATCTTAAGGAGCAATACAAGGTGACGTTCTCTTGCACTAAGGGATTGAGCATACAAACAAATAAGCGTGTGGCAACCTCTTCTTGCCTCTGCGAAGGGCCTTTCCTTTATTTTTATGAACTTTCTTTTATGCAAAGAGTCAAAGTTTTCCTTCTATTCCTTTTATTTTTCTCCTTTGGTAAGCATCATGTGGTGAGGAAAGATCTAGGCACATATGTCCAGTTGAATATAGATAGCATGAGTTATTACTGTTGACATCACCCTCGAGGTGAGTATGTTGGGAGGCGAAACTATAAGCCCCTATCTTTCTATGTGTCCGGTTGAAACGTTTTGCTCATGGGTATGAGGTGAGTGTTAGCAATCACAGAAGACTATATGATGGTTGAGTATGTGGACTTGCCTAAAGGCTCCCACACGTGACCCTTCCTGAAAAGATGATGGATTGCAGTTGCAAAGTTGAATGAGAACATAGTTTGTCGGTTTCTCATAGAGTTTTTGCTTTATAATTCGATTGTGCGATGAACTATTACTTATTCATGAGAAGTATATGCTAAAAGTCCTATGTTTAATTTTGTTGCTGTTATAATAATCAACATGATGCTTCTATGTTCGTATTTTGTTTTTATCGACACCTCTCTCTCAAAGCATGTGGACATGTTTTTCGATTTCGGTTTTCGCTTGAGGACAAGCGAGGTCTAAGCTTGGGGGAGTTGATACGTCCATTTTGCATCATGTTTTCTTACTGTTATTTAAATGTTTTTAGCCATAATAATGCTTTTTGGAGTAATTCTAATGCCTTTTCTCTCATAATTTACAAGGAACACACCAAGAGGGAGAATTCCGGCAGCTGGAAATCTGGACCTGGAAAAGCTACGTCAGGCCACCTATTCTACACAACTCCAAATGAGCTCAAACTTTACAGAGATTTTTTATGGATTATTTGAGGAATATTGGAGCCAATAAACACTAGAGGGGGGCCACCAGGTGGGCACAACCCACCTGCCTGGTGGGTTGTGGCCTCCTCGGCCCACCTCCGGTGCCCATCTTCTGGTATATAAGTCATTTTGACCTAGAAAAATTAAGGGGAAAACTTTTGGGACGGAGCTCCGCCGTCTCGAGGCGGAACTTGGGCAGGAGCACTTTTGCCCTACGGCGGATCGATTCCGCCGGGGGAACTTCCCTCCCGCAGGGGGAAATCATCGTCCTCATCATCACCAACAACTCTCCCATCTTGGGGAGGGCAATATCCGTCAACAACACCATCTCCTCTCAAACCCTAGTTCATCTCTTGTATTCAATCTTGTTACCGGAACTATAGATTGGTGCTTGTGGGTGACCAGCAGTGTTGATTACATCTTGTAGTTAATTACTATATGGTTTATTTGGTGGAAGTTAATATGTTCAGATCCATTATGCTATTTAATACTCCTCTCATCATGAACATGTTTATCATTTGTGAGTAGTTACTTTTGTTCTTGAGGTCACTGGAGAAATCATGTTGCAAGTAATCATGTGAACTTGATATGTGTTCGATATTTTGATAGTATGTATGTTTTTATTCCCTTAGTCGTGTCATGTGAACGTCGACTACATGACACTTCACCATATTTGGGCCTAAGGGAATGCATTGTGGAGTAGCAATTAGATGGTGGGTTGCGAGAGTGACAGAAGCTTAAACCCCAGTTTATGCGCTATTTCGTAAGGGACCGATTGGACCCAAAAGTTTAATGCTATGGTTAGAATATATTCTTAATACTTTTCTCGTAGTTGCGGATGCTTGCGGGAGGGCTAATCATAAGTAGGAGGTTTGTTCAAGTAAGAACAACACCTAAGCACCGGTCCACCCACATACCAAATTATCAAAGAAGCGAACACAAATCAAACCAACATGATGAAAGTGACTAGATGAAATTCCCGTGTACCCTCGAGAACTCTTTGCTTATCATAAGAGACCGTTTTGGCCTGTCCTTTGCCTCAAAAGGATTGGGCTACCTTTCTGCACTTCTATTACTATTATCGTTACTTGCTCGTTACAAATTATCTTGCTATCAAACTACTCCGCTACTGACAATTTCGGCACTTGAAGGCATTACCTTACTGAAAACTACTTGTCATTTCCTTCTGCTCCTTGTTGGGTTCGATACTCTTACTTATCGAAAAGAGCTACAATTGATCCCCTATACTTGTGGGTCATCAGGAGCCTCACCTTCTTGGCGCTGGGGCCAGCCGACTCCATTTTCCTTGCGGGCGTCATGCTGAGCTCACGGGTTTGAGCAGAGTTGCCAGAGACGAGCCTAGTGGCAGTGCGAGTGGGGAAGAAGGAGGGCTGGATTTTTCTGTAGGAGTAGAAGAAGAGGAGCATGCGTTTGCTGTACGAGTGAGGACTAAGGTGAGCGGGGTTTTTTTGTACGAGTGAGGAAGATGGGTAGCAGGGAGGATTGGGGGGCGACGGAAGCGGGAGAGTCCAGTGAGCTGCAGTATAAGTGGAAGCGAGGAGGAATGAGGGTTTTTCTGGGATCGCCGCCTCTTCAAGAAATATGGGCTTCTCCTCGCAAAAAAGAAAAACAAATGGGCTTTAAGATGGTTAGGTTTTTGTATCGGCCCAGTCGGCTGCCCGTGTTCCGTATTGGAGGGCCTTAACACTAGAGGCAGCCCATTAGAGACACTCTCCAGCTCTCCAGCTTATTGCCCATTCGAAAGAAAATATGAGACGCCTCCAGCTTAATTATGGCTCCTCATCGGTAACATTTTTCAACTTGAAAAAAAGTTATAGCTCCTTTTCGGGCCGGCTTGGCATCCACCGAATCAGAGGATGGTGTACTGCATGCAGACACTCACACTGGTCGTAGCGCGGAAAAATGAGGGGTCAAATAACATGCCCACAATATACATAGATTAATAGGGATTGTGGGGGATTAAATCATGTACAAGTGCTACCTCTTGAGCATGCGTTGGTTTTCCCTTGAAGAGGAAAGGGTGATGCAGCAAAGTAGCGTAAGTATTTCCCTCAGTTTTTGAGAACCAAGGTATCAATCCAGTAGGAGACTACACGTAAGTCCCTCGTACCTGCACAAACAATCAAGAACCTTGCAACCAACGCGATAAAGGGTTGTCAATCCCTTCACGGCCACTTGCGAAAGTGAGATCTGATAAAGATAATAAGATAAATATTTTTGGTATTTTTGTTGTATAGATTGGAAAAGTAAAGATTACAAAATAAACGATGAGAGAAATAGCACGTTGGCGGGAGATTAATATGATGGAAAATAGACCCGGGGGCCATAGGTTTCACTAGTGGCTTCTCTCAAGATAGCATATTCTACTGTGGGTGAACAAATTACTGTCGAGCAATTGATAGAAAAGCGCATAGTTATGAGAATATCTAGGCATGATCATGTATATAGGCATCACGTCCGTGACAAGTAGACCAAAACGATTCTGCATCTACTACTATTACTCCACACATCGACCGCTATCCAGCATGCATCTAGAGTATTAAGTTCATAAGAATAGAGTAACGCATTAGGTAAGATGACATGATGTAGAGGGATAAACTCAAGCAATATGATATAAAACCCATCTTTTTATCCTCGATGGCAACAATACAATACGTGCCTTGCTGCCCCTACTGTCATTGGGAAAGGACACCGCAAGATTGAACCCAAAGCTAAGCACTTCTACCATTGCAAGAAAGATCAATCTAGTAGGCCAAACCAAGCTGATAATTCAAAGACACTTGCAAAGATATTAAATCATGCATATAAGAATTCAGAGAAGAATCAAATATTGTTCATAGATAATCTTGATCATAAACCCACAATTCATCGGATCTCGACAAACACACATCAAAAGGAATTGCATCAAATAGATCTCCAAGAGAATCGAGGAGAACTTTGTATTGAGATCCAAAGAGAGAGAAGAAGCCATCTAGCTAATAACTATGGACCCGAAGGTCTGTGGTAAACTACTCACACATCATCAGAGAGGCTATGGTGTTGATGTAGAAGCCCTCCAAGATCGATTCCCCCTCCGGGGGAGCGCCGGAAAAGGCCCCAAGATGTGATATCACGAGTACAGAAGGTTGCGGCGGTGGAAATAGGGTTTCGCGGTGCTCCTGGATGTTTTCAGAGTACATGAGTATATATAGGCGAAAGAAGTAGGTCGGTGGAGCAATGAGGGGCCCATGAGGGTGGGGCGCGCCTACCCCCTGGGCGCGCCTCCCTACCTCGTGGCCGCCTTGTTGCTTCCTTGACGTCCACTCCATGTCTCCTGGATTGCGTTTGTTCCAAAAACGATCCGCGCGAAGGTTTCATTCCATTTGAATTCCGTTTGATATTCCTTTTCTGTGAAACACTGAAATAGGCAAAAAAAACAGCAATTTGCACTGGGCCTTCGGTTAATAGGTTAGTCCCAAAATAAATATAAAAGGGCATAATAAAGCCCATTAAACATCCAAAACAGATAATATAATATCATGGAACAATCAAAAATTATAGATACGTTGGAGACGTATCAAGCATCCCCAAGCTTAATTCCAGCTCGTCCACGAGTAGGTAAATGATAAAAAACAGAATTTTTGATGTGGAATGCTACCTAAAATAATTTTCTAAGTAATTCTCTTTATTGTGGCATAAATGTTCAGATCCAAAAGATTCAAGACAAAAATTTAATATTGACATAAAAATAATAATACTTCAAGCATACTAACTAAGCAATTATGTCTTCTCAAAATAACATGGCCAAAGAAAGCTTATCCATAGAAAATCACATAGTTTGGCTATGCTTCATTTTCCTCACACAAAAATGCTCTCATCATGCACAACCCCGATGACAAGCCAAGCAATTGTTTCATACTTTAGTAAGCTCAAACTTTTTATAACTTTCACGCAATACATGAGCGTGAGCCATGGACATAGCACTATGGGTGGAATAGAATATAATGATGGGGGTTGTGTGGAGAAGACAAAAAAGGAGAAAGTCTCACATTGACGCGGCTAATCTACGGGCTAGGGAGATTCCCATCAATTGATGTGAATGCGAGGAGTAGGGATTGCCATGCAACGGATGCACTAGAGCTATAAATGTATGAAAGCTCAACAAAAGAAACTAAGAGGGTGTGCATCCAACTTGCTTGCTCACGAAGACCTAGGGCATTTGAGGAAGCCCATTGTTGGAATATACAAGCCAAGTTCTATAATGAAAAATTCCCACCAGTATATGAAAGTGACAAAATAAGAGACGCTCTATCATAAAGATCAAGGTGCTACTTTGAAGCACTAGTGTGGAAAAAACGATAGTAGCATTATCCCTTTTATTTCTTTTCTCTTTTTTTGGGGCCTTTCTCATTTTTTTATTTTTTTATTTGGGACAATGCTCTATTTATGATGATCATCACACTTACATTTATTTACACCTCAATGATTACAACTCGATACTAGAACAAAATATGACTCTATATGAGTGCCTGCGGCGGTGTACCGGGATGGGCAATGAATCAAGAGTGACATGTATGATAAATTATGCATGGTGGCTTTGCCACAAATACGATGTCAACTACATGATCATGCAATGCAATATGACAATGATGAAGCGTGTCATAATAAATGGAATGGTGGAAAGTTGCATGGCAATATATCTCGGAATGGCTATGGAAATGCCATAATAGGTAGGTATGGTGGCTGTTTTGAGGAAGATATAAGGAGGTTTATGTGTGATAGAGCATATCATATCACGGGGGTTGGATGCACCAGCGAAGTTTGCACCAACTCTCAAGGTGAGAAAGGGCAATGCACGGTACCGAAGAGGCTAGCAATGATGGAAAGGTGAGAGTGCGTATAGTCCATGGACTCAACATTAGTCATAAAGAACTCACATACTTGTTGCAAAAATCTACAAGTCATCAAAAACCAAGCATTACGCGCATGATCCTAGGGGGATAGATTGGTAGGAAAAGACCATCGCTCATCCCCGACCGCCACTCATAAGGATGACAATCAAAGAACACCTCATGTTTCACATTTGTCACACAACGGTTACCATACGTGCATGCTACGGGACTTGAAAACTTCAACACATGTATTTCTCAAATTCACAACTACTCAACTAGCAGGACTCTAATATTACCATATTCATATCTCAAAACAATCATCAAGTATCAAACTTCTCATAGTATTCAATGCACTTTTTATGAAAGTTTTTATTATACCCATCTTGGATGCCTATCATATTAGGACTAATTTTATAGCCAAAGCAAATTACCATGCTGTTCTAAAGAACTCTCAAAATAATATAAGTGAAGCATGAGAGATCAATAATTTCTATAAAATAAAACCACCACCGTGCTCTAAAAGATATAAGTGAAGCACTAGAGTGAAATTATCTAGCTCAAAAGATATAAGTGAAGCACATAGAGTATTATAATAAATTCCGATTCATGTGTGTCTCTCCAAAAGGTGTGTACAGCAAGTATGATTGTGGTGAAATAAAAAGCAAAGACTCAAATCATACAATACGCTCCAAGCAAAATACATATCATGTGGTGAATAAAAATATAGCCTCAAGTAAAGTTACTGATAGATGAAGACGAAAGAGGGGATGCCTTCCGGGGCATCCCCAAGCATAGGCTTTTGGTTGTCCTTTAATTTTACCTTGGGGTGCCTTGGGCATCCCCAAGCTTAGGCTCTTCCCACTCCTTATTCCAAAATCCATCAAATCTTTACCCAAAACTTGAAAACTTCACAACATAAAACTCAACAGAAAATCTCATGAGCTCCGTTAGTATAAGAAAACAAATCACCACTTTAAGGTACTGTAATGAACTCATTCTTTATTTATATTGGTGTTAAACCTACTGTATTAAAACTTCTCTATGGTTCATACCCCCCGATACTAGCCATAGATTCATCAAAATAAGCAAACAACACATGAAAAACCGAATCTGTCAAAAACAGAACAGTCTGTAGCAATCAGATTTGTTCGAATACTTCTGGAACTCCAAAAATTCTGAAAAACTAGGATAACCTGGATATTTTGTATATTGATATACTGCAAAAAGAATTAGCAATTTATCACGTTCTGGTGAATTCTAACAATTATTTTGGTGAGCGCAAAGTTTCTGTTTTTTCAGCAAGATCAAACAACTATCACCCAAGAAGATCCTGTTGGTTCTACTTGGCACAAACACTAATTAAAACATAAAAACACATCTAAACAGAAGCTAGATGAATTATTTATTACTAAACAGAAACAAAAAGCAAGAAACAAAAATAAAATTGGGTTGCCTCCCAACAAGCGCTATCGTTTAACGCCCCTAGCTAGGCATAAAAGCAAGAATAGATCTAGGTATTATCATCTTTGGTAGGCAATTCTTCAATAGAACACTTATAACCCTTAGGAGTTTCCTTCTTTTTATTAATGATCAAACTCCTGGGCAAGAAATCAAGAAATTCATTTGTAGCAAAAGTGTCGGTGTACAAAAGTAGGGGCTCTCCTTTTGACCCCTTTACTTGTGCACGGGGAGTCAGAGCCGCGCGCCACGACCGCACGTAGTAGGGCAAAGGAGGGAAGCCTGAGAGAAGCCGAAGCACAAGACAACCAAGACAACGCCAAGGTCAGAGACACAGGGAGGGAGAGGGCGAGGTGGACCTCCCCCGGCAGGAGTCTTGCCGGGGCGGCCCCCGCGGCCCCGGCAAGAGCCTTGCCGGGGCGACTTGCCCAACACCAACAGAGCGGGCCACCCTTGAGCCCACGGGTTCCAACCCAACCAACTACATTGGAACTAGGGCTCGGGAGGCACCTCCGTGGTGGCATGCAGAACTTTGTCAAGACCATAAACATGTGAGATTAGATGAGAACCAGAAGACGGCGACCCTCGGCGGGATCCTTGCCGAGGAGATCCACAAGACCCCCGGCAAGTGCCTTGCCGGGGACGACTGCAATGCCACGGCAAGACCCTTGCAGGGCCCCCGGCAAGGCCCTTGCCGAGGGCGCCAGCAGGGCCACTGCCAGGCCCGCACCAGCCAAGACTCCACCGCCGTTCGCATGCAGCTGCCAGCCCAACCAGCTGGGCAGGCACCTACGTGGCGACGGGCGGCTTCCGAGCCAACTCAGCAAGCACCTGCGTGGTGGCATGCAGATCTTCGTGAAGACCCTACCACCGCGCCACCTCAGCTGCCTACCTGCCTACATGGCACCGCACGTACTGCTGGCCTGGGCGCGTGTCAAAGCGAGGCGGAGCAGCGACGGACGGGACGAGCCTCGTTCCTGTCCCCGATAAAGCTAAGGGACACCTAAGCGATGCATTAAATGCATCTTGTCCTGTAATACGGGCGATAAGCTCGCAACACTGTAGACCTTTCCACCTCCTGTATGCCACTGTGGCAGCCCCTTTCGACTATAAAAGGAGGCCCATGGCATACTGGAGGGGGATTCGGCTCTTTTGGACTACGCAGCCACCATAGCTAGTTCAAGAGCTCAAGAACTCTCTCAAATACACACCAAAGCAGGACTAGGGTATTACGCATCCTCGCGGCCCGAACCTGGATAAACGATCCTTGTGTTGACTGTTAATCCTGCTCTTCTCACAACTCCGCGCCCCGGCAACCGTAGTAGGGATTCTTGTGATCCCATAGGTGTCGTTTTCCACCAAAAAGGTTCTTTAATGATAGCGAAAAAGTTGGGGTGAACACTTATTGGTTTGAGATCCGCATTTTCCTTACTAGAAGATTCACTTTTATTTTTAGGCACATACATAAACTTGGCAAATTTAGTAGTAGGAGGATTTGAGGTGTTTCTCATGGCAGAAAAGGCAGACCCCAAGTTGGTAATAATATCCTCAAGTTTATCAATTCTAGTGGAATCTTGATCTATCTTTTCATTAACTATGGGTTCTTTTTCCCGAAATTTTTTCAGAGTAACTCCTACATTAGATCCATATTGGGTAATTTGGTTGTGGATCTTTTTATCCAAATTCTCAATTAACTCTACAGTGGCAACTTTATTTTCGATAATTTCAAGCCTTTGCATCACATGTTCCAAAGTTAAAATAGTTCCATTGACCGAAAGAGGTGGTGGCCCAAACAAATCTAACATAGCATTATATGAATCAAAAGTATGGCCACCCAATAAATTCCCTCCAGTAATGGTATCAAGAATATATCTGTTCGAAGGAGTGATGCCTACATAAAAATTGCGAAGAAGAACGGAAGTAGATTGCTTCCTAGTAGATCTATTCTGAGCATTGCAAATTCTATGCCAAGCATCTTTTAGATTTTCTCCCTCCCTTTGTTTAAAATTAAGAACTTCATGATCAAGAGTACTAACAATGATAGAAGGACTAGCCATGAGAGCGAAACAAATGAAATAACACACGGACACACAAGAAACAAGCAAAAAGAGACAAACAAAAAAAGGGCGAATAAAACGGCAAGGGTTAAGTGGGGGAGAGGAAAACGAGAGGCAAATGGCAAATAATGTAATGCGAGGGAGAAGAGTTTGTGATGGGTACTTGGTATGTCTTGACTTGTGCGTAGATCTCCCCGGCAACGGCGCCAGAAATGGCTAGTTGACGGGAGATCAAATCTTGACTTGACTTGGTGTAAGTCTCCCCGGCAACGGCGCCTGAAATCCTTCTTGCGACCTCTTGAGCATGCGTTAGTTTTCCCTTGAAGAGGAAACGGTGATGCAGCAAAGTAGCGTAAGTATTTCCCTTAGTTTTTGAGAACCAAGGTATCAATCCAGTAAGAGACTACACGCAAGTCCCTCATACCTGCACAAACAATCAAGAACCTTGCAACCAACGCGATAAAGGGGTTGTCAATCCCTTCACGGCCACTTGCAAAAGTGAGATATGATAAAGATAATAAGATAAATATTTTTGGTATTTTTGTTGTATATATTGGAAAAGTAAAGATTACAAAACAAACAGCGACAGAAATAGCACGTTGGCGGGAGATTAATATGATGGAAAATAGACCCGGGGGCCATAGATTTCACTAGTGGCTTCTCTCAAGATAGCATATTCTACGGTGGGTGAACAAATTACTGTCGAGCACTTGATAGAAAAGCGCATAGTTATGAGAATATCTAGGCATGATCATGTATATAGGCATCACGTCCGTGACAAGTAGACCGAAACGATTCTGCATCTACTACTATTACTCCACACATCGACCGCTATCCAGCATGCATCTAGAGTATTACGTTCATAAGAACAGAGTAACGCATTAGGTAAGATGACATGATGTAGAAAGATAAACTCAAGCAATATGATATAAACCCCATCTTTGTATCCTCGATGGCAACAATACAATACGTGCCTTGCTGCCCATGCTGTCACTGGGAAAGGACACTTCACGATTGAACCCAAAGCTAAGCACTTCTACCATTGCGAGAAATATCAATCTAGTAGGCCAAACCAAACTGTTAATTCGAAGAGACTTGCAAAGATATTAAATCATCCATATAAGAATTAAGAGAAGAATCAAATATTATTCATAGATAATCTTGATCATAAACCCACAATTCATCGGATCTCGACAAACACACCGCAAAAAGAATTACATCGAATAGATCTCCAAGAGAATCGAGGAGAACTTTGTATTGAGATCCAAAGAGAGAGAAGAAGCCATCTAGCTAATAACTATGGACCCAAAGGTCTATGGCAAACTACTCACACATCATCGGAGAGGCTATGGCGTTGATGTAGAAGCCCTCCGTGATTGATTCCCCCTCTGGCGGAGCGCCAGAAAAGACCCCAAGATGGGATCTCACGGGTACAGAAGGTTGCGGTGGTGGAAATAGGGTTTCGTGGTGCTCCTGAATGTTTTCAGGGTATATGAGTATATATAGGCGAAAGAAGTAGGTCGGTGGAGCCACGAGGGGCCCACGAGGGTGGGGGGAGCGCCTACCCCCCTGGGCGCGCCTCCCTACCTCATGGCCGCCTCGTTGCTTCCTTGACGTCCACTCCAAGTCTCCAGGATTGCATTTGTTCCAAAAATGATCCTCACGAAGGTTTCATTCCGTTTGATATTCCTTTTCTGCGAAACACTGAAATAGGCAAAAAAACAACAATTTGCACTGGGCCTTCGGTTAATAGGTTAGTCCCAAAAATAATATAAAAGTGCATAATAAAGCCCATTAAACATCCAAAACAGATAATATAATAGCATGGAACAATCAAAAATTATGGATACGTTGGAGACATATCAACAAGCCAAATTCCCCTCTATTCCTCTCCAAACCCCTTGGGAGGAGGTTGAACCGAACAAGGCCTAAGACTAACCATAGTGGGAGTAACTTAATTCCATACGGGATCATAATATGATACTCAACCCTCTCTTTCTTCATTTAATTCTATGCCACCTCATCAAAATTTCCTACTAGTTGGCATGCATGACAATACTACTTATGATACTCCCATTACAACCAGCCTGCTAGAATTAATATACCTAATCTAAATGTTCGCCGCCCGATCTCTTTGTCCTCCTCCAGCATCCGGCAGAAGAAGAATTGTGTAAGACATTGGTTGTATTCGCCGGTGTCGCCTCGGCGGTGGCCTTCATGGGATACAATAGGCGGCGGCCTCCTGTGTTCTACTTCTCCTCGATGATGGAGGCGAGTGGGGACGTGCTGCCCGTCACCTCGTCGACATCCGTGTAGCCACGTCACCTCGTTGACATCCGGGGCGGCTACTTTCTCTGCCTGCATGTCGCGGCTACACGCGCGTCGACGGTGGATGGCGAAGTCGCAGACATTGGAGGCATTGTACGATGCGGCGGCGTCGAGGGCAGCGACGATGCCCGTGCCGCCGTGCTCCCCGACAAGCCGGCGTGGAGCAAGTCGGCACTCTTCCTCAAGCTGTATTGGAGAGGCCAGCTGCGGAACCACGCGCTGGCTTAGTGCGGCAACTGCCTCCGACGGGCTAGGCGAGGTAGGTGGAGACGCGAGCTGCCTCGCTCGTAACTGCCGGGCTTGGCGGGCCACCCAGACGGCTTTTATGCTGGAGATCTGCTCTTGCTGCTCGTCGAATGCCGCCGAAAGAGTGGAGAAAATGGTGGAAGGAGGAGCTTGGCCGGCGTCCTGCTCCTGAACGGACGTGTGTGGCCGGAGTTGGTTTCTTGCATTCCACGCGGGTTTAAATGTAGGTTTTTGAATGCGGCGAGGAGGCGGGTACAGCTGGGAGTGTAGCGGGCGGCGCCCTGGGCCGGCGTGCCGCTTCAAATGGCGGACAGAGTGAGAGGTCGAGTCCGCCCTGACCACCTTGACGGTGTACGTCACCTTGTGTCCTGATCTGAGATGCCACGTGTACCAGATGAATGACTCCAAGTTCGATCACCGTGATGCTAGGTGCGAGCCGAGGAACACTGTTGGAGACACCCCCTCATAATTTTCCTAGAGATAAATACACCGATGATCACTGAAGTTGAGGTCGAAGCACGATATCGTCATTGGATTTCAGAATACGCTCAATACAATCATTGAACACGAGTTACAGTAATTATGCGGTCACTGGCTCGCCATAGAGCTACACATTTTGTCCAGTTGATTGGTCAAATTTGTATACGCGGAACCCACTATTGCATTGTCGTTACTACATCCTGCCTGTCTCATGGGTCCCACTTGTCAACCGATGAAATAAATAAACATGTTAAAAAACAAGGACTATGTGCACAAAATCCGGAATCTCCGGCTTGCTGATCACGTAGTAGGCTAACTATTTGAATCAATACACTTGAATGCTAATGTAAAAATCTTTTCTTTTTAAATAATACCCATGCATGCACACACGGCGCACACCATGTCCGCACACAACACATGGATACCCTTGCCTGCCTTCTCGTGCGCCATTTGCAGCTAGGTGGAAGGGGGCTGCGTATGCATGCCGGACGGCCGCACCACATAGTCGGTCATGTGCTCTGCTATGCTTGACCCATCGTGCAACACCACCACAGCCACCACACACAGTAGCAGTAGCCAGCAAGCGAGGAGACCTCTCCGCGCGCTGCCGCAGTAGCAACTGATCGCACGAGAAGGCAGGCACCCACCATCATGGCCTTCACTGTCCGGTTCATCGTGCTACAGCCAAGCTTGTCCAAAACAGCACCCTGTTGTGCCATCTCTTGCAGCACCTCTTTGTCATCGTTGCTCGACAGCCAAATGGAGACGAAGGCAAGGCAGCGACGGCTTCGGCCTTAGAGCACCGGCAGAATGCATGCGCACACACGAGGACATACGGACATTGGAGCACCGGCCAACCCCTTCATCTCCCTTGACATGCTCATGTTTTTCTTGTGCTCGCTGTCTGCTGCGGCCGACGTGCTCCTGCATGACATGCTTGGCATCAATGCGCTCCTGCATGGAGTCCTGCTCGCGCATGAACCACTCTTGATCACTGTTGAGTATCATTGTTAGATTAAAAGTATACGATAGACTAGGAAATATTCTAACTTGCCGTGTACTCCAAGATGACCATGTACCCCTATATATATGCCCACGAGGCTAAGCAATACAATCAACTATTCCATCAAATCCCTCTCTACCTTCTAACAATCACCATGCCGGATCAGCCCCCCGGAGAACCACATCGCCTTGCCACCATGGGTCCATGGCCCTAGCTCCTGCTCTGCATCTTGTGCCTCCTGCCATCAGTCGTCTAGTCCGTATCGTCATCATCTGAGTCCTAGAAGATCTCACACACATCATCATCATTAGGCATGCAGCCACCTTCATAGACAACGTGCGCAGAAGGAGTAGAGGCGACTGGGGACGCTCCACGTAATGGGAACTCCGTACGTGCTTGTGTGCGTACAGCGTGCGTGCTTTTCCATTGGTGCTAGCTCTAAGGCCGAGGCTGCGGTCGCCTTCGTCTCCGGCTAGTTGTTGAGCAACAACATCAAAGAGGTGCTGCAAGAGATGCGTAGGTGCCGTTGTGTGCGAGCTTCACCATAGCAGCACGAACCGGCCGTCGCCGCAGATGGCGCACGCCTCCATGCAGCCGAGTGTGTGCGCATGCATGTGTTATTCACGTGCATTCTGTGGCCGAGTGTGTGTGCATGCATGTGTCGTGTACGTGTGTTGTGTGCTTTATGCTGTGCGCATATGTGCATGAGTTAGTGCGTTGGCGTGTGTACATGCGTGGCTGCATGTGTCCTGTACATGCGTGGCTGCTTGCGTGGTTATCAATATAAAATAAAAATTATAAAATATAAAATATCTTCAACTTAGCATCGTGATGTATCGTCTTTAGTGGTTAGCGAGCAGTTCATGTTATTTTATTTGTTTATTCCGCTAACTGACATGTGGAACCACAAGGCAGAGAGAGGACATGCTGTACTAGGCGCCACATAGACTGTTTGACCAGTCAACAAGTGCCATACAGATAGGATACCGAGCTATACGATGAAACAATGACCGTACAATCATCACAATTCGTATTCAATGACCGTATTGAGTGTATTCTGAACTCCGATGACCGTAATGTGCTTCGGCCTCAACTTCAGTGACCGCTGGTGTATTTATCTCATTTTCCTATTCCTGCGTTTTAAGTTCCTACGAAGATGGACTTGTTTGGTTCAACCTCCGACCTAGGTGTTTGGAGAGGAATTGGCCAGCGTGAGGCGGTTCTATAGGTGGGCAGGTGGCAAAAAACAGGGGAAAATGCGCAAGGTTCCTTGCAGACGCTCCACCGCGAGGTTCCTTGCTCCTTCTCGGTTGCCGGGAATCTATGTTCTACCACTCTCTTTTTTTTGACGTGAGCTTTGTTCATCCTTTTGCCAACACACGAGACTTCTAGCATCAAGGTGCACGTGCCATGCAAGAAAATGGAGATAATCAGATAAGCAATGCGTAAGTGAGTCATGCAATTCGATGGCACCTACTACGCAATATTTTTTCTCCTCGATGGCACGTGAATAGTGCACATACTCAACGACGGAGCACGGGATGGTTGCCATGACATGGTCAGCCCTTTATTGGAGAGTACATACTAAATAACTTTGATGTGTCCCGTCAACTCGCAGAACGATGAGAAGTTTGCTTACTAGGCCTTCTCCCTCGCCAACGCGTGTGCGGTGGCTCGCAGCACGAGGAGAAACTTTTGCTTACAAGCGGTGGACGTGCAGTAGTTCATTTGGTGTTAGATTGCCAGAAGTACTACTATAGTACCATCATTATTGTTCAACTTCCGGAAGAGGTGAAGAGCCATGCGCAAGGTCACTTACTAACCTTAGGCTAGCCATAGTGGGAGTAACATAAGTAGGAGTACCTCCTTTTTTTATTCTAGAAACAACCACACGCGAATATTGGACGGTAGCAACACAACAACTGAATCAAAAATCGAAACCAACCAATGAATTACTACTACTGGTGAGCGTTTGCTAGTATCATGTACTCCGTCTGTCCATGTATAAAGGGCTTAACGCGTTTTCTGAGACTAACTTTGGCCCTGTTTGGGTCCATGGGTTAGAGTTAGTTTGAGCTAGTTGGGGATCAAATAGCCCTAAACTATCCAAACATGAGGGTTAAATTGGAGCAAGTTGCCCCAAACCCACCAAAAAAGCTATCCCACCCAAGAGTCACTAACATGTGATGAGTTAATCGACCTTAATAGACGGCAAAAACGCCAGCCCGACGCACTTTGAGAGAGACGAGGAGCGAGAAGCGATACGGGCTGGTGGATTACTAGAGCTAGGTGTCGCACGAAGGCCAAGAAATATGGTGATACCATGGGTTAGCCATGTATGATGTAACTACACTGGGCTGCCATGTTTTGTACTCTTCCGGTCTACTGTGGAGATGATTGGTTGATTCTATATCGCTGAATAGTATAAAATATTATGAGTGCACATGCTCCACCACGAGGTTCCTTGCTCCTTCTCGGTCATCGGGAATCTATCTTCTTCCACTCTTTTTTACGTGAGCTTTGTTCATCCTTTTGCAAACACGCGACAACTCGCAGAACGACGAGAAGCTTGCTTACTATGGCTTCTCCCTCGCAAATGCGTGCGCGGTGGCTCGCAACACGAGGAGAAACTTTTGCTTACAAGCGGTGGACGTGCAACAGTTCATTTGGTGTCAGATTGCGAGAAATACTACTATAGTACCATCATTATTGTTCGACTTCCGGAAGAGGCGAAGAGCCAAGCACAAGGTCACCTACTAAGAGCAAGTACAATAGTGGTCTTATAGCTCGCTTACATGGCATTTTTGCCTATGTGGAGGAGAGAGATGTGAAAAAGTAAGGGGAGTGGGCTCTCGTGCAAGAGCCTAGCTATATACGCATTCCTAGGTAAATGCAATAAATGTTGTCAGATTCTGGGTTCCGGAAAACCCTTGAGGTTCGAACACTGGGGTGCGCACAAAGATCTCTCTCTCTTCCTAGCTCGCTCTCGCAACGATCCCAATGCCTAGCTCGCCGAACCCAAGGAACAAGAGACGCGAGAGTTTATATTGGGTCGGGCCACCGTAGTGGTGTAATACCCTACTCCAGTGTGGTGTGGTGGATTGCCTTGTAGGCTCAGGATGAACAATACAAGGGATGAACAGCCTCCTAAGGAGAGGTGTTCTTGAGCTCGGTGAGCTTGTGTGTGTGAGGATGGTCTGAATGATCCATCGCCTGCTAGGGTGGTGGCTAGTCCTATTTATAGAGGCCCTGGTCCTCTTCCCAAATATTAGGCAGGAAGGGATCCCACAACGGCCAATTTTGAAGGGAGACAACTAGTACAAGCTATCCTAACAAAAGGTGGTCTTCGCCTGCCAAAGGCTCTGGTGGTGACGCCGTCGTGGGCTCTGCAGTGACCTCCGTCCTGCCGTCCTGCTGGTCTTGGTCTTGTTGCACTGATATGGAAACCTTTGCCTGACGCCTCGGGACTCCTCGCCTGCGCTTGCCCCTTTAGCAGCAAAGAGGCAACGGGTACTATGCGCCCGCTGGCCCCCGCCTAGCCTTGGTCGTCATGGCTCACATCACGTGCTCCTCGCGAGGTGCCCCTTGCATAGATATCTCCGCTCCTCGGGAGCCAGCCTAGCGTGGCTGCCGAGGGAGTCCTGGATTAAGGGGTCCTCGGGCGTCCGGACTATGATACGTAGGCCAGACTAATGGGCTGTGAAGATACAAGACCGAAGACTCTCACCCGTGTCCGGATGGGACTCTCCTTGGCGTGGAAGGAAAGCTTGGCGCCCGGATATGAAGATTCCTTTCTCTATAACCGACTTTGTACAACCCTAGTCCCCTCCGGTGTCTATAGGAACCAGAGGGCTTAGTCCAGAGAGGGTAGAATCATAATCATAGTCATACAGGCTAGACTTTTAGGGTTTTAGCCATTACAATCTCGAGGTAGATCAACTCTTGTATTACTCATATTCATCAAGATCAATCAAGCAGGAAGTAGGGAATTACCTCGATAGAGAGGTCCCGAACCTGGGTATACATCGTGTCCCCCGTCTCCTATTACCATCGACCTTAGACGCACAGTTCGGGACCCCCTACCCGAGATCCGCCGGTTTTGACACCGACATTGGTGCTTTCATTGAGAGTTCCGCTGTGTCGTTGTCAAGAGGTTCGATGGCCCCGTCAATCATCTACAACAATGTTGTCCAGGGAGAAGTCTTCCTCCCTGGACAGATCTTCGTATTCTGCGGCTTCGCACTACGGGCCAACTCGCTTGGCCATCTAGAGCTGATCGACAGCTACGCCCCTGGCCATCAGGTCAGATTTGGAAGCTTGAACTACATCGCGGATATCCGTGGAGACTTGATCTTCGACGGATTCGAGACCACGACAGTCGCTCCCTGTCACCGCGATTAACGTGACTTAAATTTGTTATCGGACCATACCTAGGAGATAGCGCCTGTAACTGCTCTGGCCCTAGATCCGGAGCAGATCACGCCATCCGAGGACGGGAGGCTCAACCCCACCACGGAAGCCGCAGACTCAGCGGCGTCGGAGCCGCACACAGACCCAACCTCGAGTAGGATCTGTGTCACCGGAACCTCGGACTCATTTCCGGCTACAGGTTCTGAACCATGTGCGTCCGCGCACGTCGAGCTTGATCAGGCATCGATCGTCGAATTCAGCTCCGCGGACATCTTCTGGCACTCGCCTTTAGGCGACGTGCTAAACTCATTTAAAACACTCTCCTTAGCGGGGGACTCACAGCTAAATTATATCCGATTCGAACTGGAGGCTGATGACGGGGAATTTCGCTTCCCACCCACCGCCCACTTCATAGCCACTGTCAAATACCTAACCAACATGCTTGATCATGGTTCCAAAGATACCGACGACATAGACCACGATGTCGAAGAGGAGCAAGGCCAAAACCCGCCGTTTATCGGACACGGGACGGCCACTTCTTCGTACGACGTGTACATGGTAGACACACCTAAAGAGAACAATGGCGATAATGAGGAAGATCCAGTCAAGGATGAACCTCCCAAGATACAACCAAAGCGCCGACATCAGCGGCGCCGCTCTAAATCATGCCACAGAAAAAACAGCAATACCGGCATAGGAGAAGATAACACTCCAGACGGTGCCGAAGACAGAGAAGCCCCGGACGAGCAAACTGCCGAACAGGACGATCGGGAAGATGGGAAAGTTAGCCCTGATGAACAGGCCATAAACGAAGACTCAGAGGACAGCAATTATCTGCCACTCTCCGAGGATGAGGTGAGCCTCGGCGACAAAGACTTCATCGTGCCCGAGGAACCTCTCGAGCAGGAGCGCTTTAAGCACCAGCTAATCGCCACTACAAGGAGCCTGAAAAAGAGGCAGCAGCAGCTTCAAGCTGATCAGGGTCTGCTCAATGACAGGTGGACTAACGTCCTGGCAGCCTAGGAATACGGCCTCAAGTGCTCAACCAAATGTTATCCGAAGCTCAAATTTCTACCTCCGTTCGATAACAAGGCGTCGGAGCCCGTACCATCACCACACAATACGGCTGACCGACCACCACGTGGTCGGGACAAAGCGGCAACTCAAGACGAACACCAGCCCGCTCTACCTCACCATAAAGGCAGAGATAAAACAGCTCGGGCACATACATATGACCTGTGGCAGGACTTGGACAGTAGAGCAGGTCAGAACAGATCGATCTATGGATCACGGGGACGTGCCCAGACACGCGACAATGGCTACCTAGCTGGACGCAACAATAATCACGCCCGGGCCGAGAACTGCAGACGGACTCCATCCGAGCTACGTCGCGCCGCCGCCCGATATAGAGGCACTGCACACCCACTTTGCTTCACCGACGAAGTAATGGAGCATGAATTCCCAGAAGGGTTTAAACCCATGAATATCGAATGATACGATGGAACAACAAATCCCGCGGTATGGATTGAGGACTTTCTTCTCCATATACACATGGCCCGCGGTGATGATCTGCCCGCCATCAAATACCTCCCACTAAAACTAAAGGGACCAGCACGGCACTAGTTAAACAGCCTTCCAGAGAACTCCGTTGGCAGCTGGGAAGACCTGGAAGACGCCTTTCGCGATAACTTCCAAGGTACATATGTCCGGCCACCAGATGCTGATGACTTAAGGCACATCATCCAGCAGCCCAAAGAGTCAGCCAAGAAGCTCTCGACTAGGTTCTTAATTAAAAAGAACCAAATTGTCGATTGTCCGGACGCCGAAGCCCTCGCGGCCTTCAAACACAGCGTACGGGATGAGTGGCTCGCCCGCCACCTCGGTCAAGAAAAACCAAAATCCATGGCAGCCCTTACCGCTCTAATGACCCGCTTTTGCGCGTGAGAAGACAGCTGGCTCGCTCGTAGAAGCAACAACGCCAGCGATCCGGGCACTTCCGAAGTTCGAGACGGCAACTGCAAGCCATGACGCAATAAACACAAGCGTCGCTATAATAACGAAATAACGCAAGACACGGCGGTTAACGCCGGGTTCAGCGGCTCTAAACCCGGTCAACGGAAAAAGCCATTCAAGGCAAATAGAGACGGACCATCCAATCTAGACAAGATACTGGATCGGCCCTGCCAGATTCATGGCACCCCCGATAAACTAGCTACTCACACTAACAGAAGCCGCTGGGTCTTCAAACAAGCCGGCAAGCTTAATGCCGACCACAAGGGGAAGGGGCCGCCCAGTGACAGCGATGACGAAGAGACTCGCCAGCCGAATACCGGGGTTCAGAAGCAATTTTCCCCCGAAGTAAAAACCGTAAACATGGCATACGTGACGCACACCCCTACAGGGGAGCGCAGGCGCGTACCAAACGACGCATATGCCATAGAGCCGGTCCCCCCAAAATTTAGTCATATCCGTCCCAAAGGTTTGGCAGCTCTGATCATCGATCCAATTATCGATGGGTTCCATCTCATGAAAGTCCTTATGGACGGCGGCAGTAGCCTTAATCTACTGTACCAAGACACTGTCTGCAAAATGGCATTGATCCTTCAAGAATCAAGCCCACCACAACTATCCTCAAGGGAGCAGTACCCGGCGCAGAAGCTCACTGCACGGGATCCATCACATTGGAAGTCATTTTCGGTTCACCGAACAACTTCTGAAGCGAGGGCTTGACCTTTGATATTGCCCCGTTCCACAGTAGCTACCATGCACTTCTGGGGCATGCCGCTTTTGCTCGTTTTAATGCGGTCCCACTCTACGCCCGCGCAAAACTTAAAATGCCCGGTCCATGCGGCGTCACAACAGTAAATGGAAATACGGAACACTCCCTCCGTACAGAGGACCATACTATGGCTATTACAGCCGAAGTACAAAGCGGCCTCATCAAGCCGCATAACTCATCGGCCATTAAGCCGCCAGTCTCTATTAAATGGAACCGATCAATCTCAGAGCTGGATTAGCAGTTCGGCCTCCGTCGTTCGCCTTACACACACGCGAAGTTTATACCGCGCATGCATAATTATGTTCTTAAAATACCATGGTCATCGTCGAAGGCACAATACGGACAAGCCTACAAGCACTCCCATTCTTCCATTTCTTCTCTAACCATTTTTATCTCTTATTGTCGGAGTAAATGGCCATGGGTAGCCTAACTGACTCCCCCTGGCTCTTCGAAAAATTACCAGGCCATTCGAGCCTTCAAGCATACAAAGCGTAGGATCGCCTTCCCCCGGTCGAGGGCCGACTCCCAGAGGGCGACCCAGCCTCAGAAACCTTCTCCAAGAAAGATACGAGATAGCCGACTCCAGGGAGCCGGCCCTGAGAGGACCGACTCCCAGAAGCCGGCCAAAGAGAAAGCCGGCTCCCAGGAGCCGGCCGCGAGGAAAGCCAGCTCCCAGAAGCCGGCCAAGACTGCACCCACTAAGACTGTACCCACCTGGCGGCGATAGGATGGGGTGTGGCCGCCGTACAGCCCACTACCCCTGAATCCCGGAACAGGCATGGCCACAGGGCGCCGTACGGGCCATCCATCCCCCGTCCGGCGTGGCACTGTAGCCATGCTGGCCTCGATGTCACCCACGACATGCGCCATTACGGCCCGTGGGCGGCGGGCCCCTTCGCCAGAGAGACATCCGAAGGCGGCCTGGCCTCCCCTAGTCGGCCAGGGGTGTGGCCGGCTTCCAATAGCCGGCTACCTCCCTCCCTCGAAGCATGCACCTCATTAAGGGGACAAGACGAGGTAAGGCTACAGTGAGAGCTCGCAAGGCGGCGACACTGTAGCCACGCTTACCTCGACGAAGCCCTCGTCATCAGAGGCGAGGCAACAGTAACCAGCCACCGACAAAGCCCCCAAGCGGTGGGGCCGGCCTGCCGGCCAAGAGGCCGGCAGCCGGCGGGACCCACCAGTCGGCGGGCCCCAATGACCGGCGGAGAAGCCGGCGAGCCTAGACACTGATGGCTGGGACCCGCGCCCAGCCGGATTACCATTGTACCCCTGGGGGTAGGCCTATATAAACCCCCCAGGGCACCCATGCAAAGGGTTGATCTCATAGAATTCCACACACCACCTAGAGAGTAAAGGAGAGCTAGCCTCGCCCTTCCTCTTCCAATATCCAAACAGCTCAAGGAGCGCTTGTAGCAACTTGTATTGATCTAGTGATCATGCGGAGACCCCACAGAGCAGGACTAGGGGTGTTATCTCCACGGAGAGCCCCGAACCTGGGTAAGATCCGCCGGGGTGCATGTCTTCGCCTCATCCCGTTTCCAGGCACCGGCGATGTTTTACTGGCTCCCACAATGATAAGCCACCCGTTGGCATATGTCGCACCTACCACCCGACATTTGGCGCCCACTGTGGGGCCAGGTGCACCATCGTCCGGAGACCTGTTCTGGACGGGAACCCTTTTTCTCCCCCGCGAGCGCAGCCAGCCTGCTACGCCCGACGGTGCTTGCCCCGACGCGCTGCAAGGCGTCGACGACGCCTGCGCGGCAAGCTGCCTCGCCGATCTTTTTGGCGAGACTCGCATCTCCGACGAGCCCGCGTCCGACGCGGGCATGGATTACCCCGAGAGCCGCCTCGTCAGCCTCCTCGACCAGCTTCACGTCTCCAGCGAGCTTGCTATAGACTTGGAGTCGGTCGGCTCCACCGACCCGATGCTTGTCGACTCCGACACGGCATCGTTCGACGCCTACCCCTCCGACGTGGTAGTCTTCGATGACCCTCTCCCTTGAGCTGACAGCGGCAGCAGCACTGTCACTGAGGTGCTGGTCATCAGCCACGTCGCCGACTCGGGCGAGACCGCCCACGACGCCCTACAGGCGGCGATGCATGACTTGTCCGTCCCCACCCCGGCCAATGCCGATGCCGAGACCCTGGAGGCACATCGTCTCGCCCTCATCGCGGAGGGCCAGAAGATAGCCTCCATGAGACGCCTCACTGAGGCCCACCAGCGCGAAGTCGACCGCGCCGCTTTTGGTACGCCGCCTCACGGCGGGCCGAGCCGAGTCGGCCTCGTCAAGAAGCGCGGCACGGCGATCGCCAGCATGCTGGGGGCGGACCGCCCCATTTACGCCACACCGCTCGAAAATCTGCGAGCTGCTCAGGCGGCAGTAGAAGAGCTGAATGGGCTGGGGGCAGATGAGCTCCCCTACATGACAAGGCGCATCCAGCAGCTGATCGATGCGGCCGCAGAACGGCATGAAGCCGGCGCCCGTGCTGAGAGTCCTCCCCGCGCTGAGAGCGCGCCGCGACATCCCGGTCGCCGACTGCGAGCGGCGCCCGCGCAAGGAAGGACAAGGAGCCGGCTGCTAGCCGCAGCCGGACTTGAATCACCATCGAGCGCGACGCGGAAAGCCGCCCTCGAGCGTTGGAGCGCCAGGGCAATCCGCCTCCTCCCCCACCTCGTGGAGAGATATGTCCCACCCGCCGCCTGTCACGCATCCGACTCTCGGTGGCCGACTAGGCCGCCGCGAGGGAGTCGGCGAGAACGACGCCTGCCACCGGATCGACCGCCTAGCTCAATCCCTGGCGCTAGAAGAAGAAGACGATGTCGGCCCGCCATGCTTTGGCCCCCGCATCCGCGACGAGCCCTTCCCCAAAGGGTTCTCGCTCCCCAGAGACATGCCCAAGTACAACGGCTCTGTGAAGCCGGAAGATTGGCTCATCGACTACTCCACCGCCGTCAGTATAGCAAACGACAACAGGCGCGTAGCAGTGAAGTACGTCCCTCTCATGCTGCAAGGCACGGCACGCACCTGGCTCAACAGCTTGAAGCCCTACAGCGTCAACAGCTGGCTGGACTTCACGGAAGTCTTCGTCCGCAACTTCACCAGCATGTACAAGCGGCCTCCCAAGCCCCGCTAGCTCTCCTTATGCGTCCAAGGGCCCAGTGAATCGACCCGCGACTACCTCATGCTGTGGGCCGAGCTCCGCAACTCCTGCGAGGGGGTGCACGAGGTGCAGGCCATCGAATACTTCACCGCTGGGTGCTGAGAGGGCACCCTCCTCAAGCACCGACTCCTCTGCGATGAGCCGGCTACCCTCGACGAGCTGCTGGTCATTGTAGACAAGTACGCCACAGCCGACTCCTCGATGAAGACCGAGCTCCGAGTGGACGCCTCTGGGAAGGTGCTCGCTCCGGCTCCTAAGACGCCGGCTGGCGACTCCAATCGGCACCCCTAACAGAACGACCACAAGCGCAAGGCCCCTATGCCGCCTTCCACCAGTCGGCAGGTGGCCACAGTCGAAGACGAGCAGCCCGAAGAGCGGCCCGCTCCCAAGAAGAAGGGCGGCAGGCCGGCTTGGCAGCCGGCCTTCTCCTACGAGCAGACTCTCGATGCCCCCTGCAAGTTCCACAGCGGCGCGAAGCCATCCAACCACACGACCCGAAAGTGCCACTGGCTCACCCGGATCTCCAAGGGCGAGGGGCTGGTGCCGCCTCCGCCTCCCGGCCCGCCGCCTCCAGCCCCCAGCAGCCGGCTGCTCGACCAGCAGTCGGTGCCATTCAAGATGAGTTCCCTGATGAGCACGCCGCCTACGTCGTCTTCACGAGCCAGGTTGAAGACAAGCGCAGCCGGCGCCGACAGCACCAAGAGGTCAACGCAGTCGCCTCCAGCAGCCCCGAGTTCATGCATTGGTCCGAAAGGCCTATCAATTGGAGCCGAGCCGATCACCCAGAGGTGATGCCGTCCCCTGGCTCCTACGCATTGGTGTTGGATGTCACCCTCCCAACAGAGAGGCGGGCTGCTCGATTCTCCCGCGTTCTGATTGATGGCGGAAGCAGTATCAACATACTGTACCGCGACACCATGGAGAGGTTGAACCTCAAGGCGAAGCGGCTCATGCCAACCCGGACCGTTTTCCATGGCATCGTACCCGGCCTGTCCTGTTCCCCGATCGGCAAGATCAAGATGGATGTTCTCTTCGGAGACAAGGATCACTTTCGCCGAGAAGCAATCTGGTTCGAGGTAGTGGATCTGGAAAGCCCTTACCACGCCTTGCTTGGCCGACCTGCTCTGGCCAAGTTCATGGCTGTGCCCCACTACGCCTACCTGAAGATGAAGATGCCGAGCTCGAAGGGGATCATCACTGTAGCCGGCGACTACAAAAAGTCCATCGAGTGCGCTGCAGCCAGCAGCCGGCTGGCCGAGTCCCTCGTAGTGGCAGAAGAGAAGAAGATGCTGGAGCGAGTTGTGGCCATGGCCGGCAACAGCCGGCTTTGTCCCCCAACCCCAAGGAATATGATGCGCAGGGCTCCTTCCAGCCGGCCAAGGAGACGAAGAAAATACCTCTGGACCCGGAGAACCCGGAGAGGTTTGCAGTCATTGGTGCAAACCTGGACAGTAAATAGGAAGGCGAGCTCGTCGACTTCCTCCGTGAGAATCGAGACATCTTTGCATGGTCCCCAAAGGACATGCCGGGTGTTCCGAAGGATTTCGCCGAGCACAAGTTACACGTCCGAGCGGACGCGAAGCCGGTCAAGCAGCCTCTCCGCCGACTGTCCGAAGAGAAGAGAAGAATCGTAGGAGAAGAGATAGCCAGGCTCCTTGCCGCCGGCTTTATTATGGAAGTGTTTTTCCCAGAGTGGCTTGCCAACCCAGTCTTGGTGTTGAAGAAGAACAACAAATGGCGTATGTGTATAGACTACACTAGCCTCAACAAGGCCTGCCCCAAAGATCCGTTTGCTCTGCCACGGATTGATCAAGTAATAGACTCCACAGCCGGATGCGAGCTGTTGAGTTTCTTGGATGCCTACTCAGGATACCACCAGATTAAGTTGGACCCAGCAGACCGCCTGAAGACCGCCTTCATCACACCATTCGGAGCTTTCTGTTACCTGACTATGACATTCGGCTTGAGGAATGCCGGTGCCACTTTTCAGCGTTGCATGCAGAAATGCCTCCTCAAGCAACTCGGCAGAAATGCCCACGTCTACGTAGACGATATTGTGGTGAAGACAGAAAAGCGCGGCACCCTGCTGGAAGACCTCAAAGAAACATTTGCCAACTTGCGCCGATTCCAGATCAAGCTCAACCCCGAGAAATGCGTGTTCGGAGTACCAGCCGGCCAGCTTCTAGGCTTTCTGGTCTCCGAACGCGGCATTGAGTGCAACCCTGTGAAGATCAAGGCCATTGAGAGAATGGAGATTCCCACCAAGTTGCGAGACGTACAGAAGTTCACCGGGTGCCTGGCCTCCCTAAACCGCTTTATCAGCCGGCTAGGAGAGAAGGCTCTCCCCCTGTACCGACTCATGAAGAAATCCACTCATTTCGAGTGGAATGACCAAGCAGACCAAGCCTTCCATGAGTTGAAGAAGATGCTGACCACTCCACCTGTCCTGGCGGCGCCGACTGAGAAGGAGCCCATGCTCCTCTACATTGCCGCAACTAGCCGAGTGGTCAGTACAGTCGTCGTGGTCCAGCGCCCAGAAGAAGGCCGAGCCCAGCTAGTCCAGAGGCCGGTATATTATCTAAGCGAAGTACTATCCAGCTCAAAGCAAAACTACCCACACTACCAGAAGATGTGCTATGGAGTGTACTTCGCCGCCAAGAAGCTGAAGCCCTACTTTCAAGAGCATCCCATCACGGTCGTATGCACCGCCCCGCTTGCCGAGATCATAGGCAGCCGGGATGCATCCGGCCGGGTGGCTAAATGGGCCATTGCGCTTGCACCTTACACAATCTTCTATCAGCCCCGCACCGCCATCAAGTCCCAAGCATTGGCCGACTTCCTCGTCGACTGGGCCGAGACCCAGTACCTACCGCCGGCTCCCGACTCTACTCATTGGCGGATGCACTTCGATGGGTCCAAGATGCGCACCGGCTTGGGAGCCGGCATCGTCCTCACCTCTCCCAAAGGCGACAAGCTCAGATACACGCTGCAAATCCACTTTGCCGCCTCCAACAACGTGGCTGAATACGAGGCGCTCATACACGGGCTCCGGCTAGCCAAAGAGCTCGGCATACGCCGGATCCTGTGTTATGGCGACTCAGACTTGGTGGTCCAGCAGTCATCTGGCGACTGGGACGCCAAGGATGCAAACATGGCGAGCTATCGATTCCTCGTCCAGCAGATCAGTGGGTACTTCGAAGGGTGCGAGTTCCTTCACATGCCACGGGCCGACAACGACCAAGCAGATGCCCTGGCACGGATCGGCTCCACCCGACAGGCTATACCAACCGGTGTCTCTCTCCAGCGCCTCCTCAAACCATCTATCAAGCCGTCTCCAGAATCGGACTCTATCTTCGTACCACCCGCCCCCGATGCAGCCGGATCCGACTGGAGGAACTCAGCAGGCGGCTCGGGGACTTCGACAAGCGGCCCGGGGACTGCCGTAGTCGCACCCGGCTCGGGGACTTCAGAACCCGGCCCGGAGACTGCAGCAGCCGGCTCGGGGATTGCAGCGACACAAGAAGCGGTGGCCGACTCCAACCCTCCACCACCCAACCCACCCACCCGAGTCACAGTGGCCGTACTAACAGTAGAAGAAGTCACAGCTCCATCATGGGCCCAGCCCATCCTCAACTTCCTAGTCAACAGAGAGCTACCTACTGATGAGATCTCGGCAAGACTAGTGCAACGCCGAGCTGGAGCATATCCAATAATAAACAGAGAACTTGTCAAGCGCAGCGTCACTGGGGTCTTCCAGCGCTGCGTCGAGCCAGAAAGGGGCGTAGCAATCCTCAAGGATATCAACCAAGGCGAATGCGGCCACCACGCAGCCTCAAGATAACTTGTGGCCAAAGCCTTCCGCCACGGTTTCTTCTGGCCGACTACTTTGGAAGATGCCAAAGAGATAGTCAAATGCTGCAAAGGATGCCAAGTCTTCAGTTCCAAACAACACCTGCCGGCTTCCGCACTCAAGACCATCCCCCTCACTTGGCCCTTTGCTGTCTGGGGGCTGGACATGGTGGGCCCATTCAAGGCAGCCCGCGGCGGCTTGACACATCTGCTTGTCGCCGTGGACAAATTTACCAAGTGGATTGAAGCGAAGCTGATCAAGAAGCTGAACGGGCTGACTGCCGTGACATTTATTGCTGACATCACTACTTGGTATGGCATGCCGCACAGCATCATCACCGACAATGGCACAAACTTTGCCAAAGGAGCACTGGCGCGTTTCTGCGCGACACAAGGCATCCGACTAGACTTAGCGTCCGTTGCCCACCCACAGTCAAACGGCCAGGTCGAGCGAGCAAACGGCCTCATTCTCTCCGGCATCAAGCCCCCCTGGTCGTACCACTGGAGCGCTCGGCCGGCTGCTAGCTCGACGAGATGCCGGCTGTCCTCTGGAGTCTGCGTACTACCCCAAACAAGTCAACCGGCTTCACTCCATTCTTCCTTGTATATGGTGCCGAGGCTGTCATCCCGACTGACATCGAGTTCGACTCGCCTCGGGTCACCATGTACACGGAGGCGGAGGCCAAGGAAGCGCGAGAGGACGGCGTCGACCTGCTGGAAGAAGGCCGGCTGTTAGCACTCAGCCGGTCCGCCATCTACCAGCAGAGTTTGCGCCGTTACCACAACTGGAAGGTCAAGCCAAGATCCTTCCAAGAGGGCGACCTTGTGCTTCGGTTAATCCAGTGAACAGCCGACCAGCAAAAGCTCTCGGCCCCTTGGGAAGGCCCTTTCGTCATCAGCAAGGCACTAGGCAATGACTCCTACTACTTGATCGACGCACAAAAACCAAGAGCACGCAAGAGGGATGATTCCGGCAAGGAGTCGGAGCGACCATGGAACGCAAACCTCCTGAGAAGATTTTACAGTTGAAAGCAGTATGTATCATGCTACAGTTTTTTTAAATATGAGACAAACGGGCCCCCGAGGCAGACTCGGGAACTGCCCTCCTTTATATATGAATGACGAGTGTCATACTCATGAATGTATTATTACATTTGATTTTTTGTCTGGCACCGGGTTCGACTAGTCGGCCCGGGGACTGGCCGCCTTAAGTTATATTAAAAGTTCTACCTGAAGTCAGACAAGTAGTGTGCCGGCACCCAAGCCCTCTCTTGTCGAAAGTCGCAGCTCGAAGAACCGACTGTCCGACTGGCAAGAGCCAAAGGCAGAAAGGATGCCCACACAAAAAACGGCTAAGGACCAACGAACTTATATAACGCAAAGACGGCCTCCAACCACGCCTACCGGCTGTCAAAACAGCCGGCTGGCCGGCTTCCCAATCACTTCGCTATAATCCAACAAAGCTAGAGTACTTGCCCTCCCAAGCACTTCCCCAGCCACAGATTGCAGAGCAGCTGTCCGGCTGGGAAGGCGGCAACCAAGGGAGGGCGGCAAAGGAAACAACCGAAGGATGAAAAGCAAAGAACAAGGGAAAGCCAAACGCATGCATAATTATATTTACACGTAAGGCCCCCAACAGGCCGGCAGTCAATATAGTTCGAATACACCCCCAGTGGGTGGAATTGTGCAAACTTAACAAAATACTGTTCCAAGAATGGTGAAACAGGAAAGTAGAGGCAGCAGACTAGACTAAGGGGGCAGCAGGGGAGTCGGGCTGGTCGGTGGAGACGGCGCCGCCGGCTGGAGGAGTGGCCGGCTGGCGGGTCTCGGCTTGATCATCGCCGGCTGCAGGCGGTGCACCCGCGCGTGCCTTGTTGCTGGAGGCACGGTCAAGCTGGGGCTGACCGGCCGCTTCACCATCTGGCGCGGCGTCTTCAGCCTCCTCCTCCTCCTCCTCGCCCTCGTCGCTGGAGTCGATCTCCTCTGCAGAGTCCTCGCCGTCTGCCGGGTTCAGCCCGAACCACTCCTCCGGCTGGGCAACGCCGTTGTCGTCCACCTCAGGAGCGAAGGCGCTGGTGTCGGTGTAGTCGGCAATCGCCGAAGCCCGCTGGATGATAGCCGGCCGCGCCGGCTCCAGCTCCGTGTCGGCCTCCTGCTGCTAGGTGGCCAGCTGGTCTAGACTCAGCTCGGGATACCAGGCCTTGGCGAACTCCAGCGCCCGCCTGGCGCCGGACCGAGCCGCAGAAGCCTTCCAGGCCTCGAAGCGGCCGACCGCCACCTCCAGCCAGTCGGCAGTCCGACTGGGGGTGCGGGGAATCACCTCACCAGGCCAGAGAGCGGCCAACACCTGCGCCCCAACATGTTGAAGCCGGCGGAGCATGCGATGAGCCGGCTGGAGGCTGGCCTGAATCGCCAAGAGATGCTCCTCCAGCGACCGGTGAGCGTTCGGCGCGATCTCGGCGCCAGCCTGCCTTCGTGCCTCGCGGTGGGCCTCGACGACCTGGTTGGCGGCGGTAGAGTAGCCAGGGTAGTACTCTGCGCAAGAAAGAAAGAGAAAGAAGAGAAAAACACCAAGTCAGAAAATGAGCCAAACGGCAAGCGGCAAGCAAGGACGAAGAAGAAGGCGGGCTACCGTCAACCAAGTCTTCGATCTGGCCATAGCCGTTGATCAGCGTCTGCTTCGCTTCGGCCCAGCTGGCCGCCTCTGTCTCATACTCGGCTTGGAGGGCGGCCCCGCTGTACTGCACCGCCTTCAGGGCCGCCTTGTGGCTCTTCTCCTGGTCAGCCAACCTCTTGGCCAGGCGGTCACGCTCCTGTGCCAAGGCATCAAACTCGGCCTCCTTAACACGGAGGGCGGCCTGAGCCCCGCCCAGCTGCTCCCTCAGACTGGTGTTGGCCGCTACAGGGATGGCAGAAAAGAAAGAAGCAATAAGGAAGAAGTCGTCAAGGAAGATCCGACCCGACTGCTCAGCAGTCGGCCCGAATCTCGGGGACTACACCTAGTGGGTGCGCTGACGCGCCCCCAGGTAAGATAAAAGATGAAACACTTACCCCGGCTATCAGATAGGTCAGCATTCTTCTGGGTCAGCTCCCGAGCCTGGGAGTTGAAGGCAGCCGCGCGGAGGTTGTGGTAGTCCTGCAAAGTCAGGCAGAGGAGCGAATGAGAACAAGATAGCAAAACAAAGCCCGCTAAGAAGTTCCAAGCCGACTGCTCAGCAGCCGACTCGGAACTCGGGACTACACCCAGTGGGTGCGCTGACGCGCCCCCACGGAAGAAACCAAGATAAAAAAAGCAAAAATAGGAAGACTAACCCGAATGGCCGCCCGCGTCGCAAGGAACTCATCATTGTATTTCCACAGCGCCGCAGCCTGGGACTGAAGCCGGTTCCGGACATCCTGCGCTGCCACGTTCACCACAGCCGTCCCTCCACCCGGCGTCCACCCCGAGCTGGCGCTGGCCGCCTCCATGTCCTGGGCCGACGAACTGGGGCCCGCGGCTTTCTGGGGGTCCGATGCGGCCTTCCCCGTGCGCTGGCGCGATGGCGACCGGACCACCAGGTCCGTCCTCGCGACCGGCTCGCCCCCAGCCGATTGCGCAGGCGGCACGTTAGGCCGGCCGCCTTGAGCCGCCCCAGTCGGCGGGTCCTGTGCTGCCTCCCTCTCTGGGATGACGACGTCGTCTTCCCTCTCCAATCCCGGCTGGTTGCCGCCGGCTTCCTCTGGCGGGGGCTCCGGGACCTCGGGCGCCGTGACACGCAGAGGGGTGACGAGCAAGGCCCCCTCCGCTATTGCCACAGCCGCAGCCACCGCTTGGGCCTTGGCCGCTGCGTCGGCGCGCGCCTTCGCCGCCTCCTCCTCCTGTGCCGCCTTGGCGGCAGCCGCCCTCAACTCCCCCGCCTCCCGCTCCTCCCGCGCGTTTCGCTCCGTCGCCGCCTGAAGCTCGGCGCGGGGGTCCACGCGGTGGGTGCTCCCGGATCCTCCCGGCGATCGAACGACGGAGGCGGCAGCAACCCGCTCGAGCGAAAGCAGAGCCCTAATTTTTTGAGAAAGGGCAAGGATTCAGAAATCACCAAGAAAAGAAGAAAGAATGTACAAAGGAATATACACTTATGCCGACACCATCTGCGGCTGCTTTACCACCTTGCGAAAGCGGGCCGCCTTCGCGGCCGCCTCATCCCGCCTGGTCGCCGCTGCCCCGCCCTTGGGCTTCTTCGGCCGGCTCCCGAACAAGCCCTATGCGGCATGGCGCTTCTGCCCGCCGCCCCGAGCAGGTGGCGCGGCGGAGGAACCCGCGCCGTGGCCGGACGCCGGCTGGCGGCGTGGGACGATTTCCGCCTCGTCGTCATCCGGCCAGTTGTCAAAACTGGCTCCAAGCCCGGAGCCGTCTGCTTCGCCGCCGACTTCGCTGCCACGCGCCTCGGTGTTGTCATCCATGGTGGCCGCCCCCAAGTCGTGGTCCTCCAGGTCATGCTCCGCCCGGTCGGGGAGGAATCGGCGCTCCGCCTCCAACCCGGCTACAGGTCGAAGGAGAGGGCTCTGCCAAGGCGTGCCGATTGGTCAGAGACGGCCAGAAGGAATTCGGCGATAAAACTAAGAAAAGAAAAGGAAAAGGAGAACATACCGTGGGCGGAGGATGTGCACGGGAATATGGCTCCTTGCCAAACCGCCACTCTGCAGAGAGCTTGCAGTTCGCAAGGTAATTCACCATGTGGACCACCTCGTCCTGCGGCATGTCCTTGGTGCACATCCGACTCGGATCAAGCTGGCCGCTCATCTGACAGATCAGGTGAGGGCGGCTCTGAAGCGGAAGTACCCGGCACGCAACGACCGCGGCCAGCAAGTCGGACCCAGTCAGGCCCTCCGAATGGATCATCACCCGCAGTCGGGCGACGGCCGCGGCTCCAGCCGGCGTCAGCGTCACGGCCCGATAGGACCATTGGGGCCGCCTCCCAGCCGGTGGGCTGGCTACGTAAGCTGGCAAGTTGACGTAGTCGCCTTGTGGGGCGACGTTCTTCACGTAGAAGTATGACTTCTGCCAGCGCTTCACCGACTGGATTAACGTGATGACGGGGAAGGGGTTGTCGGCCGCCGGCCTCCGCATCGTGATGAAGGCGCCGCTCTGGGCCGACACGCCCTGCATGCGGGTGCCCAGCTTAGATTGGAAGAACTCCCCCCAGAGCTCGAGGGTGGGGAGAACGCCAAGGAAGGCTTCGCACAAGGTGACGAAGGCGGACAGCAGCACCACCGTGTTTGGGGTGAGGTGGTGCGGCTAGAGTTGATAGAAGTTGAGGAAAGAGCGGAAGAAAGCGCTCGCCGGCAAGCCAATGCCGCGCAGGAAATGCGGGCGGAAGACTACCCGCTCGCCTTCCTCCGGCTTCGGCGTGATCTCCTTCGCAGGTGCGAGACGGACACGCACCTGGTCCGCGCCGGGCAACCGCCGCGTCTTGCGGAGGAACTCGATGTGGTCCATATGGACGTTGGAGCTGTCCCAGTCCCCGCCGTACTGCATGGTGGCAAGAGGCTGGCAAGAAAGAGTGCGGCGGCGGAGAAAGCACGGCCTCGCAGCGGCAAAGCTGCGGGGCGGAGTGAAGATTGGTGGGACGGCGGCGCGGCGAGTCGCTGCTATGAGGGAAAGCAGGAGGAAGAAGATGGCGGAAAGGAGAGGAGCGTGCGAGCGTCTGCTGCTTCCCCTCCTCCCCCTACTTATAGCCTCGTGCGGCGAAGCCGAGGAGGCGAGGCGTGGGGAGGAACGTGGGATTAACTGCACCCACTCCCCCATGACCCGCGATTATTACGCCCTAAACAGCGTGCGGAAACCGCCGCCGGAAGACGTGCGAACAGTTGTGGGCCGCAAAGAATCCGCGCCTGGGCCTAGGCGTAGGAGTGGCGGGCCCTCGGCCTGCGGCGACGTCTTGTCACGCGCGTGGGTTGGCAGGCTCTTTTCAGCCAAGGGACGCCACGTGGTTCGCAGGCGGCGAGCGGCCGGCCCACAGCCCGGCACACGCGCCAACAGACTCCCGCCCTCCGACTTTAAATTTTTTTCGCCAAGATGGCGCGCCCAATCGAAGCCGGCTCCCAGCTGCTAACTCGTCAAGATAAAAAGCTGAGCGAGCTTCTCGACCTCCTCTTAGCCTCGAAGCCCAACCAGCTTCGGGGACTACTGTCGGAGTAAATGGCCATGGGTAGCCTAACCGACCCCCCTGGCTCTTCGAAAAATTACCAGGCCATTCGAGCCTTCAAGCATACAAAGCGTAGGATCGCCTTCCCCCGACCGAGGGCCGACTCCCAAAGGGCGACCCAGCCTCAGAAACCTTCTCCAAGAAAGATACGAGACAACCGACTCCAGGGAGCCGACCCTGAGAGGACCGACTCCCAGAAGCCGGCCATAAAGAAAGCCGGTTCCCAGGAGCCGGCCGCGAGGAAAGCCAGCTCCCAGAAGCCGGCCAAGACTGCACCCACTAAGACTGTACCCACCTGGCGGCGATAGGATGGGGTGTGGCCGCCTTACAACCCACTACCCCCGAATCCCGGAACAGGCATGGCCACAGGCCGCCGTACGGGCCAGCCATCCCCCGTCCGGCGTGGCACTGTAGCCATGTTGGCCTCGATTTCACCCATGACAGGCGCCATTATGGCCCGTGGGTGGCGGGCCCCTTTGCCAGAGAGACATCCGAAGGCGGCCTGGCCTCCCCTAGTCGGCCAGGGGTGTGGCCGGCTTCCAATAGCCGGCAACCTCCCTCCCTCGAAGCATGCGCCTCATTAAGGGGACAAGACGAGGTAAGGCTACAGCGAGAGCTCGCAAGGCGGCAACACTGTAGCCACGCTTACCTCGACGAAGCCCTCGTCATCAGAGGCGAGGCAACAGTAACCAGCCGCCGACAAAGCCCCCAAGCGGTGGGGCCAGCCTGCCGGCGAAGAGGCCGGCAGTCGGCGGGCCCCAATGACCGGCGGAGAAGCCGGCGAGCCTAGACACTGACGGCGGGGACCCGCGCCCAGCCGGATTACCATTGTACCCCTGGGGTGTAGGCCTATATAAACCCCCCAGGGCACCCATGCAAAGGGTTGATCTAATAGAATTCCACACACCACCTAGAGAGAAAAGGAGAGCTAGCCTCGCCCTTCCTCTTCCTCTATCCAAACAGCTCAATGAGCGCTTGTAGAAACTTGTATTGATCTAGTGATCATGCGGAGACCCCGCAGAGCAGGACTAGGGGTGTTATCTCCACGGTGAGCCCCGAACCTGGGTAAGATCCGCCGGGGTGCATGTCTTCGCCTCATCCCGTTTCCAGGCACCAGCGATGTTTTACTGGCTCCCACAATGATAAGCCACCCGTTGGCATATGTCGCACCTACCACCCGACCCTTATCACAGGTGGCTCAAACACTGGTCATCTCACGGACTCTTTCGGAGTTCGGCTTCATACACTTACCCAAAGGTATTCATGTTAAGGAATCCTTTCACCGAGGCAAGGCGACGCAGACGTGCGACAGGAGGTACAAATAATTTTGGGTAGACCGCACTCTCTATTTCGAGCCTGTAAAGTGCCTTCTCCCTCTGCCTTGGACCACCGACATTTCAAATAGCCTGGGTCGTGGCGTTATTATTTGTAAAATGGCAATTGACATATCAATCAGGTTCCAGTGAACATAATCCGTATCCAGCATTCGCTTTTCTAAAGAGCTAGAATTTTTTCGGTTGTTTCACACTCGCACCTCGGCACAGATTGCCAGGGGCTCGATATGGGAACAAATGAGTTGCCGACAAAGTCCGAACAGCTTTATAGCACACTTCGGCGTCACGAGTTTGGCCTTATATGCACCAGCTCCGAATCATGTCTTTGGTCAATAGTTAGGTTGCCCGGCTCCTGTGCTTACTACCTTACATTCCGCTATATCGCCTAGGGTAGTAAAGGGAGAACTACTGCGATTGTGTCCCGGTTTATCCGGATCATCACCTCAGTAGAGAAAGCCGAAAACTGACTGTCATGATGCGGCGAGAGCTGGTCAACCACTCGATGACTTACTAGAATCTTTCAAGATTCCTTCCGTATTACACGAAGGGCCGTTCTTAAGTTCATCCATGTAACCCACCGTATTCGGATAACTGCGTACATACCAGGGGCTATATCGTAGACCCACCGTCAAACTCCTATGGCTAAGTGAAAGTGTTAAAGCCCTATAGTCCGATTGCCTAGTTCGCCGCATTGACACCTCCTTCACGGACCAAGACGTTGGGTCAAGAGTGATCAAGTGCTTTTCCGAACACCCCCGTATCTTATGCGAGGGGGCTGAAGCCGACGACTGGAAAAATTTCAGATTATACAAAAAACGGCCGCACAGGAGGAGCCAAAACTTTTAGGCATAGCCTTAAAATATCATAATATTGTTTTTACAATTCCAATACATTTCACTCGAATATCATATCTTTCGAGCACTGACCCTCTATCAAGCGGGCACCCTACATCCTTGAAATAATGATCTGGCGTGTGATGCTCCTTGCCATTGGGTGGACTTTTCGCTGCAATATCAGTGGCCTTCATCTTTGCCCAGTACGTCTTGACGCGGGAAAAGGCCATCCGTGCACCTTCAATGCACGTTGACCGCTTAACAGCGTCGATACGCGGCACCGCGTCAACAAATCGCTGCACCAAAGTGAAATAACTATTCAGAATTGGCTCAGTTGGCCACAGCCGGACCACGACGTCCTTCATGGCAGAACCAGATATCTTGTGGAGCTCGGCCCACTGGGCCATCTGTTCGTTCAGCAACAGTGGGCGCTTCGGCGTGCCGAATTGTGACCAGAAAAGCTTCTCCGTTGCATACCCTTCTTGCGCTTCGTAAAACTGCGCCGCATCGGAGGCGCTCTTCGGAAAATCCAAGAATGTGTCTAGTTAGCTTCACATTTGATTAAGCGGGGAATACTTCGGGTCGCCGAATTTAGTGTGTAATAAGAAAGGCTTACCGGCCGCTATCTCCCCAGCTTGCCGGATCTCTTCCCGAGCCGCTCTAGACTTAGATCGTGCTTCTCTCGCCTCTTGTAAGGCCTTGTCGAGATCGGCCGCTTTGGCTTTGTTATCCCTATCGAGGAATTCGCACCGAATAGTGGCTTCCTTTAGCTCACGCGCCATAGTAGACATTCTCTCCTCACATTGGCGCTGAGCAGCCTGTCCGGCTTTTAACTCATCAGCTGCCTTTTCGGCAGCCACATTACTCATTCGGGCTTGCTCCTTGGCTCGGGCAAGTTCAGCCCGAAGGGTCTCCACCGCGACAGCACTATCTGCAGATACGTATGTCTCAGAATATAATTCTAGCTTCGTGCTCATGTTATTATACATACATACACTGACTGCCCCAAAACATACCTTGCGCCTCGTCGAGTCACCTGTTAATAAGCGTGATGTCGTCATCCGCCACATCAAGTTTTTGCTTCAGACCTGCAACCTTCGTAGCATGGGCAGTCGTCATGGAGGCAACAACCTGTGTTCCAATTAATTAGATTATTTCCTGGGCGCATCTTTTTTGATCCTCTGATTGCCTCCCTTTGGACGCCAACCAGAGTCTCAGGGCTACTATCTATACACAGGTGCATTTTGCGTGTAAAGCACAATCGAAAATAGAACATTATGTTGGAAATATGCCCTAGAGGCAATAATAAATGGTTATTATTATATTTCTTTGTTCATGGTAATTGTCTATTATTCATGCTATAATTGTATTATCCGGAAATCGTAATACATGTGTGAATACATAGACCACAAAGTGTCCCTAGTAAGCCTCTAGTTGACTAGCTCGTTGATCAACAGATAGTCATGGTTTCCTGACTATGGGCATTGGATGTCATTGATAACGGGATCACATCATTAGGAGAATGATGTGATGGACAAGACCCAATCCTAAGCATAGCATAAAAGATCGTGTAGTTTCGTTTGCTAGAGCTTTTCCAATGTCAAGTATCTTTTCCTTAGACCATGAGATCGTGCAACTCCCGGATATTGTAGGAGTGCTTTGGGTGTGCCAAACGGCACAACGTAACTGGGTGACTATAAAGGTGCACTACGGGTATCTCCGAAAGTGTCTGTTGGGTTGGCACGGATCGAGACTGGGATTTGTCACTCCGTGTGACGGAGAGGTATCTCTGGGCCCACTCGGTAATGCATCATCATAATCAGCTCAATGTGACTAAGGCGTTAGTCACGGGATCATGCATTGCGGTATGAGTAAAGAGACTTGCCGGTAACGAGATTGAACAAGGTATTGGGATACCGACGATCGAATCTCGGGCAAGTAACATACCGATTGACAAAGGGAATTCTATACGGGATTGATTGAATCCTCGACACCGTGGTTCATCCGATGAGATCATCGTGGAACATGTGGGAGCCAACATGGGTATCCAGATCCCGCTGTTGGTTATTGACCAGAGAGGCGTCTCGGTCATGTCTGCATGTCTCCCGAACCCGTAGGGTCTACACACTTAAGGTCCGGTGACGCTAGGGTTGTAGAGATATATGTATGCGGAAACCCGAAAGTTGTTTGGAGTCCCGGATGAGATCCCGGACGTCACGAGAGGTTCCGGAATGGTCCGGAGGTAAAGAATTATATATAGGAAGTCCAGTTTCGGCCACCGGGAAAGTTTCGGGGGTTACCGGTATTGTACCGGGACCACCGGAAGGGTCCCGGGGGTCCACCGGGTGGGGCCACCTATCCCGGAGGGCCCCGTGGGCTGAAAGTGGAAGGGAACCAGCCCTTAGTGGGCTGGGGCGCCCCCCTTGGGCCTCCCCCCATGCGCCTAGGGTTGGGAACCCTAGGGGGGGTTCCCCCTTGCCTTGGGGGGCAAGGCAACCCCTTCCCCCCTTGTGGCCGCCGCCCCCCCTTGAGATCCCATCTCTTGGGGCCGGCGCCCCCCCAGGGGGCCTATATAAAGGGGGGAGGGAGGGCAGCACACAACAGCCTTGGGCGCCTCCCTCCTCCCCTGCAACACCTCTCTCTCTCTCTCTCTCGCAGAAGCTTGGCAAAGCCCTGCCGAGACCCGCTACATCCACCACCACGCTGTCGTGCTACTGGATCTCCATCAACCTCTCCTTCCCCCTTGCTGGATCAAGAAGGAGGAGACGTCGCTGCATCGTACGTGTGTTGAACGCGGAGGTGCCGTCCGTTCAGCACTCGGTCATCGGTGATTTGGATCACGGCGAGTACGACTCCGTCATCCACGTTCATTGGAACGCTTCCGCTCGCGATCTACAAGGGTATGTAGATGCACTCCTTTCCCCTCATTGCTAGTAGACTCCATAGATGCATCTTGGTGAGCGTAGAAATTTTTTAAATTATGCTACGATTACCTACAGTGGCATCATGAGCCAGGCCTATGCGTAGTTACTATGCACGAGTAGAACACAAAGCAGTTGTGGGCGTTGAGTTTGCCAATTCTTCTTGCCGCTACTAGTCGTTTCTTGTTTCGGCGGCATTGTAGGATGAAGCGACCCGGACCGACCTTACACGTACGCTTACGTGAGACAGGTTCCACTGACTGACATGCACTAGATGCATAAGGTGGCTAGCGGGTGTCTGTCTCTCCTACTTTAGTCGGAACAGATTCGATGAAAAGGGTCCTTATGAAGGGTAAATAGAAATTGGCAAATCACGTTGTGGTCATACGTAGGTAAGAAACGTTCTTGCTAGAAACCTACAAACCACGTAAAAACTTGCAACAACAATTAGAGGACGTCTAACTTGTTTTTGCAGCAAGTGCTATGTGATGTGATATGGCCAGAAGATGTGATAAATGATATATGTGATGTATGAGATTGATCATATTCTTGTAATAGGAATCACGACTTGCATGTCGATGATTATGACAACCGGCAGGAGCCATAGGAGTTGTCTTTATTATTTTGCATGACCTGCGTGTCATTGAATAACGCCATGTAAATTACTTTACTTTGTTGCTAAACGCGTTAGCCATAGAAGTAGAAGTAATCGTTGGCGTGACGACTTCATGAAGACACAATGATGGAGATCATGATGATGGAGATCATGGTGTCATGCCGGTGACGAAGATGATCATGGTGCCCCGAAGATGGAGATCAAAGGAGCATGATGATATTGGCCATATCATGTCACTATTTGATTGCATGTGATGTTTATCATGTTTTTGCATCTTATTTGCTTAGAACGACGATAGTAAGTAAGATGATCCCTTATAATAATTTCAAGAAAGTGTTCACCCTAACTGTGCACCGTTGCGAAGGTTCGTTGTTTCGAAGCACCACGTGATGATCGGGTGTGATAGATTCTAACGTTCGAATACAACGGGTGTTGACGAGCCTAGCATGTACAGACATGGCCTCGGAACACACGCAATACACTTAGGTTGACTTGACGAGCCTAGCATGTACAGACATGGCCTCGGAACACGGAGGACCGAAAGGTCGAGCATGAGTCGTATAGAAGATACGATCAACATGGAGATGTTCACCGATCTTGACTAGTCCGTCTCACGTGATGATCGGACACGGCCTAGTTAAACTCGGATCATGTTTCACTTAGATGACGAGAGGGATGTCTATCTGAGTGGGAGTTCATTAAATAATTTGATTAGATGAACTTAATTATCATGAACTTAGTCTAAAAATCTTTACACTATGTCTTGTATATCAAATGGCCAACGTTGTCCTCAATTTCAACGCGTTCCTAGAGAAAACCAAGCTGAAAGATGATGGCAGCAACTATACGGACTGGGTCCGGAACCTGAGGCTCATCCTCATAGTAGCCAAGAAAGATTATGTCTTAGAAGCACCGCTAGGTGAAGCACCAATCCCTGAGAACCAAGACGTTATGAACGCTTGGCAATCACGTGCTGATGATTACTCCCTCGTTCAGTGTGGCATGCTTTACAGCCTAGAACCGGGTCTCCAAAAGCGTTTTGAGAAACATGGAGCATATGAGATGTTCGAGGAGCTGAAATTAGTTTTTCAAGCTCATGCCCGGGTCGAGAGATATGATGTCTCCGACAAGTTCTTCAGCTGTAAAATGGAGGAGAACAGTTCTGTTAGTGAGCACATACTCAGAATGTCTGGGTTGCACAACCGCTTGACTCCAGTCGCTTCCACCAAGCTACAAGAGCTTTGTGATGAACTACAATATGCAGGGGATGGAAAAGACCATTCCTGAAGTATATTCAATGCTGAAATCAGCGGAAGGGGAAATCAGAAAAGAACATCAAGTGTTGATGGTGAATAAAACCACTAAGTTCAAGAAGGGCAAGGGTAAGAAGAACTTCAAGAAGGACGGCAAGGGAGTTGCCACGCCCGGTAAACCAGTTACTGGGAAGAAGTCGAAGAATGGACCCAAGCCCGAGACTGAGTGCTTTTATTGCAAGGGAAGTGGTCACTGGAAGCGGAACTGCCCCAAATATTTAGCGGACAAGAAGAAGGCCGGCAACACCAAGGTATATGTGATATACAAGTAATTGATGTGTACCTTACCAGTACTCGTAGTAGCTCCTGGGTAGTTGATACCGGTGCGGTTGCTCATATTTGTAACTCAAAGCAGGAACTACGGAATAAACGGAGACTGGCAAAGGAAGAGGTGACGATGCGCGTCGGTAATGGTTCAAAGGTCGATGTGATCGCCGTTGGCACGCTACCTCTGCATCTACCCACGGGATTAGTTTTAAACCTCAATAATTGTTATTTAGTGCCAGCTTTGAGCATGAACATTGTATCTGGATCTCGTTTAATTCGAGATGGCTACTCATTTAAATCTGAGAATAATGGTTGTTCTATTTATTTGAGAGATATGTTTTATGGTCATGCCCCGCTGGTCAATGGTTTATTTTTGATGAATCTCGAACGTGATGTTACACATGTTCATAGTGTGAATACCAAAAGATGTAAAGTTGATAACGATAGTCCCACATACTTGTGGCACTGCCGCCTTGGTCACATTGGTGTCAAGCGCATGAAGAAGCTCCATGCAGATGGACTTTTGGAGTCTCTTGATTACGAATCATTTGACACGTGCGAACCATGCCTCATGGGTAAGATGACCAAGACTCCGTTCTCCGGAACAATGGAGCGAGCAACCAACTTATTGGAAATCATACATACCGATGTGTGCGGTCCAATGAGTGTTGAGGCTCGCGGAGGATATCGTTATGTTCTCACTCTCACTGATGATTTAAGTAGATATGGGTATGTCTACCTAATGAAACACAAGTCTGAAACCTTTGAAAAGTTCAAGGAATTTCAGAGTGAAGTCGAGAATCAACGTGACAGGAAAATAAAATTCTTACGATCAGATCGTGGTGGAGAATATTTAAGTCACGAATTTGGTACACACTTAAGGAAATGTGGAATAGTTTCACAACTCACGCCGCCTGGAACACCTCAGAGAAATGGTGTGTCCGAACGTCGTAATCGCACTCTATTGGATATGGTGCCATCTATGATGTCTCTTACCGATTTACCGCTCTCATTTTGGGGTTATGCTTTAGAGACTGCCGCATTCACTATAAATAGGGCACTGTCTAAATCCGTTGAGACGACACCGTATGAATTATGGTTTGGGAAGAAACCTAAGCTGTCGTTTCTAAAAGTTTGGGGATGCGATGCTTATGTCAAGAAACTTCAACCTGAAAAGCTCGAACCCAAATCGGAAAAATGCGTCTTCATAGGATACCCTAAGGAAACTATTGGGTATACCTTCTACCTCAGATCCGAAGGCAAGGTCTTCGTTGCCAAGAACGGGTCCTTTCTAGAGAAGGAGTTTCTCTCGAAAGAATTGAGTGGGAGGAAAGTGGAACTTGATGAGGTGATAGTCACCCCTTCCGAACCGGAAAGTAGCGCAGCGCGGGAAAATGTTCTTGTGGTGCCTACACCGACTGGGGAGGAAGTTAATGATGATGATCATGAAACTTCAGATCAAGTTACTGAACTTCGTAGGTCCACAAGGACACGTTCTGCACCAGAGTGGTACGACAACCCTGTCCTGGAAATCATGTTGTTAGACAACGGTGAACCTTCGAACTATGAAGAAGCGATGGCGGGCCCGGATTCCGACAAATGGCTAGAAGCCATGAAATCCGAGATAGAATCCATGTATGAAAACAAAGTATGGACTTTGACTGACTTGCCCGATGAGCGGCGAGCCATAGAAAACAAATGGATCTTTAAGAAGAAGACGGACGCAGATGGTAATGTGACCATCTACAAAGCTCGACAAGTTCAAGGGGTTGACTACGATGAGACTTTCTCACCCGTAGCAAAGCTGAAGTCCGTCCGAATCATGTTAGCAATTGCCGCATACTATGATTATGAGATATGGCAGATGGACGTCAAAACGGCATTCCTTAACGGCTTCCTTAAGGAAGAGTTGTATATGATGCAGCCGGAAGGTTTTGTCGATCCTAAGAATGCTAACAAAGTATGCAAGCTCCAACGCTCAATCTATGGGCTGGTGCAAGCATCTCGGATTTGGAACATTCGCTTTGATGAGATGATCAAAGCGTTTGGGTTTACACAGACTTATGGAGAAGCCTGTGTTTACAAGAAAGTGAGTGGGAGCTCTGTAGCATTTCTCATGTTATATGTGGATGACATACTATTGATGGGAAATGATATAGAATTCTTGGAAAGTATAAAGGCCTATTTGAATAAGTGTTTTTCAATGAAGGACCTTGGATAAGCTGCTTATATATTAGGCATCAAGATCTATAGAGATAGATCAAGACGCCTCATTGGTCTTTCACAGAGTACATACCTTGACAAGATATTGAAGAAGTTCAATATGGATCAGTCCAAGAAGGGGTTCTTGCCTGTATTGCAAGGTGTGCAATTGAGCACGGCTCAATGCCCGACCACGGCAGAAGATATAGAAGAGATGAGTGTCATCCCCTATGCCTCGGCCATAGGGTCTATTATGTATGCCATGCTGTGTACCAGACCTGATGTAAACCTTGCCATAAGTTTGGTAGGAAGGTACCAAAGTAATCCCGGCAAGGAACACTGGACAACGGTCAAGAATATCCTGAAGTACCTGAAGAGGACTAAGGATATGTTTCTCGTTTATGGAGGTGACGAAGAGCTCGTCGTAAAGGGTTACGTCGACGCTAGCTTCGACACAGATCTGGATGACTCGAAGTCACAGACCGGATACATGTATATATTGAATGGAGGAGCAGTAAGCTGGTGCAGTTGCAAGCAAAGCGTCGTGGCGGGATCTACATGTGAAGCGAAGTACATGGCAGCCTCGGAGGCAGCACAGGAAGCAGTCTGGATGAAGGAGTTCATTACCGACCTAGGGGTGATTCCCAATGCGTCGGGCCCGATGACTCTCTTCTGTGACAACACTGGAGCTATTGCCCTTGCGAAGGAGCCCAGGTTTCACAGGAAGACCAGGCATATCAAGCGTCGCTTCAACTCCATTAGTGAAAGTGTTCAAAATGGAGACATAGATATTTGTAAAGTACATACGGACCTGAATGTAGCAGATCCATTGACTAAACCTCTCCCTAGGGCAAAACATGATCAACACCAGGACGCAATGGGTGTTCGATTCATCACAATGTAACTAGATTATTGACTCTAGTGCAAGTGGGAGACTGTTGGAAATATGCCCTAGAGGCAATAATAAATGGTTATTATTATATTTCTTTGTTCATGGTAATTGTCTATTATTCATGCTATAATTGTATTATCCGGAAATCGTAATACATGTGTGAATACATAGACCACAAAGTGTCCCTAGTAAGCCTCTAGTTGACTAGCTCGTTGATCAACAGATAGTCATGGTTTCCTGACTATAGGCATTGGATGTCATTGAGAACGGGATCACATCATTAGGAGAATGATGTGATGGACAAGACCCAATCCTAAGCATAGCATAAAAGATCGTGTAGTTTCGTTTGCTAGAGCTTTTCCAATGTCAAGTATATTTTCCTTAGACCATGAGATCGTGCAACTCCCGGATACCGTAGGAGTGCTTTGGGTGTGCCAAACGTCACAACGTAACTGGGTGACTATAAAGGTGCACTACGGGTATCTCCGAAAGTGTCTGTTGGGTTGGCACGGATCGAGACTAGGATTTGTCACTCCGTGTGACGGAGAGGTATCTCTGGGCCCACTCGGTAATGCATCATCATAATGAGCTCAATGTGACTAAGGCGTTAGTCACGGAATCATGCATTGGGGTATGAGTAAAGAGACTTGCCGGTAACGAGATTGAACAAGGTATTGGGATACCGACGATCGAATCTCGGGCAAGTAACATACCGATTGACAAAGGGAATTGTATACGGGATTGATTGAATCCTCAACACCGTGGTTCATCCGATGAGATCATCGTGGAACATGTGGGAGCCAACATGGGTATCCAGATCCCGCTGTTGGTTATTGACCGGAGAGGCGTCTCGGTCATGTCTGCATGTCTCCCGAACCCGTAGGGTCTACACACTTAAGGTCCGGTGATGCTAGGGTTGTAGAGATATATGTATGCGGAAACCCGAAAGTTGTTCGGAGTCTCGGATGAGATCCCGGACGTCACGAGAGGTTCCGGAATGGTCCGGAGGTGAAGAATTATATATAGGAAGTCCAGTTTCGGCCACCGGGAAAGTTTCGGGGGTTACCGGTATTGTACCGGGACCACCGGAAGGGTCCCGGGGGTCCACCGGGTGGGGCCACCTATCCCGGAGGGCCCCGTGGGCTGAAAGTGGAAGGGAACCAGCCCTTAGTGGGCTGGGGCGCCGCCCTTGGGCCTCCCCCCATGCGCCTAGGGTTGGGAACCCAAGGGGGGGAGTTCCTCCTTGCCTTGGGGGGCAAGGCAACCCTTCCCCCCTTGTGGCCGCCGCCCCCCCTTGAGATCCCATCTCTTGGGGCCGGCGCCCCCCAGGGGGCCTATATAAAGGGGTGGGAGGGAGGGCAGCACACAACAGCCTTGGGCGCCTCCCTCCTCCCCTGCAACACCTCTCTCTCTCTCTCTCGCAGAAGCTTGGCAAAGCCCTGCCGAGACCCGCTACATCCACCACCACGCCGTCGTGCTGCTGGATCTCCATCAACCTCTCCTTCCCCCTTGCTGGATCAAGAAGGAGGAGACGTCTCTGCACCGTACGTGTGTTGAACGCGGAGGTGCCGTCCGTTCGGCACTCGGTCATCGGTGATTTGGATCATGGCGAGTACGACTCTGTCATCCACGTTCATTGGAACGCTTCCGCTCGCGATCTACAAGGGTATGTAGATGCACTCCTTTCCCCTCGTTGCTAGTAGACTCCATAGATGCATCTTGGTGAGCGTAGAAATTTTTTAAATTATGCTACGATTCCCTGCACATTACATGCCTCGAAGCCTCTTAGCAGGCTCATGAAAGCTTCATTCAATCCGCTTTTCGCGGACAGAATCCTCTCAACCACCGTACCCATCAAGGTACGATGTTCCTCTGAGTCGGACGAATATCGCAACAGGTCTATCAGTGTATCCGGCGCCTTCGGATTCCTGGAAGCAGCTGTGGGAGCACGGACTCCCTTCGGAAGGATATGTTTGCTTGACCCTAGAGTCATCTCCGGCTGTAAACTGGATAGTCCGGAGCCTTTATTGTTAGTCCCCGTAGGGACCGCACACCCCAGACCCCGGGCGGACGAAGTTTCACCTTGGGGCGTTGTCTCCATTATCCTCTGTTGATTAGGAGAGATCCTCCGGGACGACACCTCGATGTCGTCCGCCCTATTGGGCGAGGAAGCTTGTGGAGGCGTCTCGCTTTCCATCATCTTCGAAAGAAGATCCCCCGAAGAGGAGGATTGTTGAGGAAGACTGTGTGCCGGACTGCAAAACATGTATTCTAGATGTCACCCTTGTAACAGGAAAAGGAACGAGATATGTTTAAAACACCTTTGTTCACTTACGATTCGGCTGCAGGCTTGTTCTTATGGAGGAACTGTGCGACAACGTCGCCTTCCGAGCCCGAACCGCCTGACAGGGGCGTCTTGCCTCGCTTAGGAGCCTTTACCTCCCAATCTTCGGAGGCGGCCCTTTTCTTACCATGGGGAGAAATGATGTCAGCTTCTCCTTCTCTTTTGTCTTCGGAAGAGGGAGCCTTAATCTCCCCGGACACAGTGTTTGGTGTACCTTCGGAATGGAGGCTACCTTTGGCTCCCCCGCTCTCCTTATTGTCCTTTTTCACTGGCACCTAGTATGGCGCCGGGACCAGCATCCTTGTTAGCACGGGACTAGCTGAGTCTTCAGGAAGGGGGGCCGAACACCTGATTCGCTCCGCCTTCTTTATCTAGCCCTGGAAGAAGATGGTTTTCTCAGTATCTTATTATGAGATGTTTAACTAAGTTGTGTTCGGGAGTCGAGTGCTTACCGAGGTATCCGGATGGTTGCAGTCAAGGCCGATGTCCTCTGTAGAATCCGGCCACTATTTTCGTGTCCCGAAAAATAACTTCCACAATCCTCTATGCGTCGCGCCGAAGAAGTGCTGAAGGGTTCATGGTCCTTCTAGATTGAACTCCCACATACAGAGGGGCCGTCGTTAGCACGGGAGGACCTGGCGGACTAACATTACTTGAATCACATCGATGAGTTTGGTGTTCTTCTCAAGGAGACTCCAGATGTGGCTCTGTAGAATCTGCACTTCGTTGATTGATCCCCAGTCCAACCACTTATTGACCCACGATGCGAGCTGAATTGGAGGGCCAGATCGGAACGCAGGTGTAGCTGCCCACTTGGTACCAAGGGGTTCAGTGATGTAAAACCACTCCTACTGCCATAAGTCGGAAGATTCTGTGAAGGATCCTTTTAGCCAAGGAGCCATGATGAGTTTGCTCACTGTAGCACCACCGCACTCCGCTTGTTTCCCATCAACTACCTTCGGCTTCACATTAAAGGTCTTGAGCCACAAGCCGAAGTGTGGGGGAATACGGAGGATGGCCTCGCACGTGATAATTGTTGGAGATCATTGTAGAAATTCAAAAAAATTCTACGCATCACCAAGAACAATCTATGGAGTCTTATAGCAATGAGAGGGAAAAGAGTGCATCTGCATACCCTTGTAGATCGCGCGCGGAAGCGTTCGAGAGAACGGGGTTGATGGAGTCGTACTCGTCGTGATCCAAATCACCGATGATCCTAGCGCCGAACGGACGGCACCTCCGCGTTCAACACACGTATGGAGCGGGGACGTCTCCTCCTTCTTGATCCAGCAAGGGGGGAGGAGAAGTTGATGGAGATCCAGCAGCACGACGGCGTGGTGGTGGAAGTAGTGGGATCCCGGCAGGGCTTCGCCAAGCGCAAGCGGGGAGGAAGAGGTGTCACGGGAGGGAGGGAGGCGCCAGGGCTTCGGGTGCTGCTCCCATGTGCCTCCCCACTATATATAGGGGTGGAGGGGGCTGGTTTCTTGCCCTCCAAGTCCATTGGGGCGTTGGCAAAGGTGGGGGAAAGAAATCCCATCATTTCCCTTCCCCACCGATTGTTATCCCCCTTTTTTAGGGATCTTGATCTTATCCCTTCGGGATATGATCTTATTCCTTCTAAGGTGGGATCTTGGTGCGCCTTGACCAGGGGTGTGGGGCCTTGCCCCCACTACCCACGTTCATGTGGGCCCCCCATGCAGGTGGGCCCCACTTCGGAACCTTCTAGAACCTTCCCGGTACAATACCGAAAAATCCCGAACATTTTCCGGTGGCCAAAATAGGACTTCCCATATATAAATCTTTACCTCGGACCATTCCGGAACTCCTCGTGACGTCCGGGATCTCATCCGGGACTCCGAACAACTTTCGGTTAACCGCATACTAATATCTCTACAACTCTAGCGTCACGGAACCTTAAGTGTGTAGACCCTACGGGTTCGGGAGACATGCAGACATGACCGAGACGACTCTCCGGTCAATAACCAACAGCGGGATCTGGATACCCATGTTGGCTCCCACATGTTCCACGATGATCTCATCGGATGAACCACGATGTCGAGGATTCAATCAATCCCGTATACAATTCCCTTTGTCAATCGGTACGTTACTTGCCCGAGATTCGATCGTCGGTATCCCAATACCTTGTTCAATCTCGTTACCGGCAAGTCACTTTACTCGTACCGTAATGCATGATCCCGTGACCAAACACTTGGTCACATTCAGCTCATTATGATGATGCATTATCGAGTGGGCCCAGAGATACCTCTCCGTCATACGGAGTGACAAATCCCAGTCTCGATTCGTGCCAACCCAACAGACACTTTCGGAGATACCCGTAGTGCACCTTTATAGCCACCCAGTTACATTATGACGTTTGGCACACCCAAAGCACTCCTATGGTATCCGGGAGTTGCACAATCTCATGGTCTAAGGAAATGATACTTGACATTTGGAAAAGCTCTAGCAGACGAACTACACGATCTTGTGCTATGCTTAGGATTGGGTCTTGTCCATCACATCATTTTCCTAATGATGTGATCCCGTTATTAATGACATCCAATGTCCATAGTCAGGAAATCGTAACCATCTATTGATCAACGAGCTAGTAAACTGGAGGCTCACTAGGGACATGTTGTGGTCTATGTATTCACACATGTATTACGATTTCCGGATAACACAATTATAGCATGAACAATAGACAAGTATCATGAACAAGTAAATATAATAATAACCATTTTATTATTGCCTCTAGGGCATATTTCCAACAATAATGAACGCCGAGGCGTGAAGAAAGGAGTCCGGATTTATATCGTGAAAATCTAGCCCGTAATAGAACATGAGCCTTCGAACAAAGGGGTGGAGAGCAAACCCTAGCCCTCGGAGGAAGTGGGAGATAAACACGACCCTCTCACTGGATCTGGGAGTAGGAATAGCCTGCCCTTGAGTAGGAAGCCTGTGGGGGATTTCCGCGGTCAGGTATCTTGCCGCCCGGAGCTTCGCGATATCCTCCTCTGTGACAGAGGAAGCCACCCACTGACCTTGAGTGCTGGGTCCGGACATGACTGGGAAGCTCGAAGGAATTAAATTGAACCTTGGGTGCTGGAGCTCGAGGTTGGAGAGGTTGAGGAAAGGGTTGGCGTGAAGAAGCAAGACGAGTCTTAGCCCCTTTATAAAGGCAATGAATATCGAACGCCTCCTAAGCCTTAAAACCTGCCTATTCTTAAGGAATCATGCCAACCGTACGATTGGAATACCCACGCCCGTGTTGATGAGGATCCCACAATAAGGGGACATGATCTCTGCTTCGACAAGACGTGCCAATGAAACCGCGTCTCAGAACGTGGAGCGACAAGCTAAAAAAACGGTTCGATATAATAACCGGGTGGTGACGTGATGTCACGCTACAAAAAAGTTGTCAGCAAATTGGACTCGTGAAATATTATACTCTCTGCGGTGGTGTGTGCACTACAAATAAATACACTTCCGTGATGATACGTGTTTGTCACAGTAGGTCACGTTTTCTGTCATGCATGTACATCCATGACAAATTTATGACAGAACCAAGATAGTCATACCTGTGTTGTCGTAGAAGTGTTCCATGACATTACCAAAATTATGGTCACGGAAGTGTCCACTGCCATGACGATAAATTGCGCGTCACAGAAGTGCTTTCGTCAAGGGTGACCGACATGTGGCATCCACCGTAACGGAACGCCGTTAAGCTATCGGGTCCGGTTTTGGATCTGATAACCCATTAACAGCCAAGACCAATGGGGATTTTCCATGTGTAAAATCATCATTGGCCGGAGGAAACACGTGTTGCCTCACCGTTGGGACAAATGTCATCCACTCATTGGACAGGAGGCGCCTATGATAGGTCGACACGTGGCATGGCCCAATAGTGGCCCATTTCGGTGAAAAAGGCCGGCCTAGTAAAAAATAGCAGGCCGGCCCATATAAGGCCTACTTGCGTCAGGTCCATTTAAACCCACGGCCCATATGAGATGTGCCAATTCAGCCCGTCAATGGCCGGTTAAAGATTTGACACCATTGCAGCCCATCGTCAGTTCGAGCCCGTTAACAACCCGCTATATATTTGGGCTCAATATCGGCCCGATGAGATTTCGGCCTGTTAACGGCCCATTCAGTGGATGGGCCAATTTTCACGATGTACATCTTTCGTCCTTTTAGCGACCCATTTAAATATTGGGCTAATTTCCATTCCGGTGTGTCTTTCAACCAGTTGACGGCCCATAAATCAGTTGGGCCATTTGAAGTCGGACCTGAGTTTCGGCCTTTTAGCGACCCATTTAAGTGTTGGGCCAATTTCCGGCCCGGTGTGTCTTTCAGCCTGGTGACGGCCCATATATCTGTTGGGCCATTTGTAGTCGGACCTGAGTTTTGGCCTTTTAGTGACCCATTTAAGTGTTGGGCCAATTCCCGGCCCTGTGTGCCTTTCAGCCTGTTAACGGACCATAAATGAGTTGGGCCAATTGTAGTCGGACCTGAGTTTTGGCCTTTTAACGGCCCATGCCCTTCATGGTCCAATACCAGCCCGGTTTCTCTTTCGGCCTGCTAAAGGCCCACAACACAGTTGGGCCATTTACAATACGACCTGACTTTCGGCCTCTTACGGCCCATGCTCTTCATGGTCCAGTACAAGCCTGTTGTCTCTTTCGGCCTGCTAATGGCCCACGGTATAGTTGGGCCATATGTAGCCCAAACTTAGTAACGGCCTGTTAACGGTCCGTGCAATCAATTGGGCCCACCTGTTGCCCACTTCGATGTCAGCCTATTAACGACCCGGGAGTTAAGAGGGTCGACCATTAACTTTCGGCCTGGTAACGGCCCATTAACTTAATGGGCCCACTAAAGTTCGTACATGTCTTTAGGCCAAATTAGATAATTTGAGCCCATTACGACGAGCAATTATGCACAGGACCAAAACTGATAAAGCAAAGGTACGGCATACAGGGAAAAACGTTGCACATCCAGCATATATTACAGGAAATTACATCCACTGGGCAATCAAAGATTGATGCCAGTGCAAATAAATGAACGGAACCTAATGATCTACAACATCACAATCTGCAACCTCAGCACGGATGACGCCCATAAGCATGTGGGCAAGTTCTTGCTGCTTTGCTACACTGTCTCTGAAAACATTGATCAGTTGTTGTGTCGCACAACTCTGCACCTCTGATTCCTCCACCATTTCCATCATTCCTTCAGCCATTAATTGGTTCACAAACATACATTTTTTCTGTTGCATTCGAGACAGAGGATACTGAACAGATTCAGATGGCGATTTTGGCAGGCTTGTATTATTGATAGTGGAGAGTGTCTCGACCACTGCATCATACATAAATTAGGAGGGGAACCAAACAGATTAATCATGAGTTATTGGCATATTACCTGGCCTAGATTTATTGGAAAGAAACAATGGGGTTGCCTTGCTGTTTTCAGAGTTTGTCTTCTTATCTTCAGCAGCCTGCACCAAATTAAGACACTAGCATTGCTATCATTGGCCAAGTTAGATAATAGGAAAGCAACATTGGCACAACGAATGTTTGGGCAACTAGCCAACACCAAATTAACACAATATGGCACAGCTATCATCAGCCAGGTAAGGTAATACGAAAGCAACATTGACACAATGAATGAATGGGCAACCAGAGCAGCACTACAATTCAGTAATGTGCATGATATGAGATAGTACACCCATGCAGCTCAGTATGCAAAACTACCAGACAATTTTCTTTACAAAAATCACCATTGGCGCCTTTAACATTTTGCTACAACTGATTTTGGATCATACAAAGGTTGGATTCACGCCGATTAACAAAATACATGCTGGTGTAAAAAAATAGTGATATACAACAGGTACTTACATCAGCATTGGAGCACAGAGAATTCCCGCAAGATATTTTCCTCAAATACAATCCCAATGAAGGAAATCTTCTATCATTTAACCATATTTTCTAAAAGAGAGATGGGTAAGAAACATGTAGAAAATATGATCAGAATGCTATAAAATTCCATGATGCGAGGATACGCACACGCTTCTTAGAATGGAGTTGACATTCTTTTGCTGGACTGGAGCGGACTAGTTCTTTGGCCACTGGAAACTGCTTATTATCAGTGGGAGTTGGGTTTCTCTATGCTGGAGCAGTATCTATGAAAAATGGAGTTGGTTTATTATCTCCTGGCATTTGGATCTTTTGCAAAGACCTGGTTTGTAACCCTTCAGATTCTAACATAGCCGTCTTCCCCTTGCATGCCTTATATAGAAGAATGGTGCTTCAATTATAAAACATGCTACAACAGAGATGGAATAGGTACTGAAGAATAGAAAGGCATGACATATTGACATGTATTCCCTCCATCCGGAAATAAATGGATGGGTCTAGGCGTATTTCAGTTCTAGATACATCCAGTTTTATCCATTTCTGTGACATGTAATCCTGACGGAGGGAGTATGATGTAAGAGCTAGGGATACGACAGGACAACACAGTAAAAAAACACTGAAAACCCACTGCAGAACCAAAGTAATCAAACCCACTTATATGAGATAGTACACTCATGCAGCTCAGGATGCAAAACTACCAGGTAGTTTTCCTTACAAAAATCAACATTGTGGCCTTTAATCATACATTTTGCTACAACTAAATTTAGATCAGATAAAGGTTGGATTCACGCTAATTAACAAAATACATGCTGATGTAAAAATATAGTGATATACAACAGGTACTTACATCTGCATTGGAGTACAGAGAATTCCTACAAGAATCTTTCCTCACAGGCGATACCAGTGCAGAAATTCTTCTATCTATTAAGCTTATTTTCTAAAAGAGAGATGGGTAAGAAACATGTAGAAAATATGATCATCATGCTATAAATTTTCATGATGCAAGGATACACACACGCTTCTTAGAATGGAGTTGACATATTTTTGCTGGACTGGAGCGGACTAGTTCTTTGGCCACTGGAATCTGCTTATTATCAGCAGGAGTTGGGTTTCTCTGTGCTGGAGCAGTATCTATAAAAACTGGAGTTGGTTTATTATCTCCCGGCATTTGGATCTTTTGCAAAGACCTGGTTTGTAACCCTTCAGATTCTAACATAGTCGTCTTCCCCTTGCATGCCTTGTATAGAAGAATGGTGCTTCAATTATAAAACATGCTATTGCAGAGAGATGGAATAGGTACTGAAGAATAGAAAGGCATGACATATTGACATGTATTCCCTCCATCCGGAAAAAATGGATGGGTCTAGGCGTATTTCAGTTCTAGATACATCCTTTTTTATCCATTTTGGCAACATGTAATCCGGACGGGGGGAGTATGGTGTAAGAGCTAGGGATACAGCATGACAACACAGTAAAAAAAATGCTAGTTGAATGTAAAACTGTATGCTAGCGGAATACATACAGAAAAAACTAAGGCAACATATACGTGTATGATTGGGGAACTAAGATGGCATTGCAACAGAGCACTAGAACAACACTTCAATGTAAAAAAACATGGTATGGTAGACAGATGAAGTACATACTGATGAATAACAATGCATAAGATATTCAGAAGCATGATGTCCAAATTAAGTAGATGGCATTGCGATAGAGTAGAATGATAGTACTTGAATTTGAAAAGATGTTATCATGAATGGAATAGGTACTGAAAAACAGGAAGGCATGACATATTTAAATGCATGATCAGCATGCTAAGCACATGGCATTGCAACAGAGTAGATACACTCCAGGACATTATATGCATGTTGTACCCATATCACGTGCCAAGTTAGAGCAAGGACCTTGTGGGGTGAAGAGGATTCAACATCTTTCTGCAAGTCTTCTGAAGAACTGCCTTTACATGTTCCATCATATTGGGTATCATTGACATCAAGTTTATTGGCCTTTACATTGCTCCGTGAGGTTCTTGTGGATATATCAGTGTGTGCAATTATATCTGACATGCATGGAAGACAACTAGTAGTTAGATTTATGTAATTAGTGCCTGTAGGAGATGACATAAATAGTAGGACTGGGGTTAACTAGCAGCAACAGGTCTCAAAAACTAAAGGGAGAACACAGATGAAAGCTACAGAATATGTATCATTTGTACTCGAGATTAACTAGATGGCACACAAAAGTATTAAAGAACAACATAGGTAATACTAGAAGTGGTATAATACTATAATCACCAGCCTGTGGGATAGCATTGGCTGATGGATGATAACTATGGAACAATGTTACCTAAAGAACAAGTATCTTAGCTGAACTATGGAACAACGTTAACTCCTGAACAAGACTCGTAAGAGATCAGCATGAATATACAGTGAAATGTGATAATCTATTTTCCATGCTTAGATGAATAACAAAGCCATAAATGTTGCACACAAGTAAGATGAGGGTACAACCTATCTGGCCGCCATCCATAGGAGTGAGCATCATGTGCTGACTTGTCGATGGCCCTGCAGTTGTTGTGGCTGTCCATGTTGGGTACGCGCATTCGATGCAGGGAACTGTTGAGTGGGGACTATAGCTCCCTTCTGGTGTATGCTTCCCTTGTTGGAGCAGCTACGGTGAGTCGGAAGACAGTGTGGCTGAAGATGCAGATAACGCATAATGTTAAGAACGACACATCTCTTTGATCTGAAGAAATACACTAAGAGATCAACAGCAAGGTACGAGAGTGGTCACACGTCTATTGACTGAGACTAAATTGCGTTCACATGATTTTATTTTATTTTGGTACTATCCGATCTACGCCGGATGGCTTGATGGCCATCTTGTGCCTCCCGGCTGACACTCTTAGGAATCTTCCCTGAAGAGCCAGCGACCAACGGCAGAGCAGCTCGCCTTCGCCGTCCATGGCCCTGGCCAAAACCCCGCTCCCCACCCCACCGCACTGCCGTGGTTGCGCCGCCCCCGGGCCAATCCACAAAGACTCCCCATCATCCAGATCCGGCGGCGGCAGTACCTTGAACCCACGCAACTCTAAGATAGCCATCTAAGCGTTGCTTCCGTGGCGAACTTGCAGCCCCGCACCCTTACGTTAGACACCAGCCAACCAGCAGCCTAGGAGCTCCGCTGCCTCAATGGGTGCTGCTTCCCATTGGGCATCGATTGGCCCAGAATAAAAATTCAGACAACTGACGCCTAAATAAAGTGATTTGAGATGAGGGTGCGACCTATCTGGCGGCATGGTGAAGTAGGCAGGTCCAGCTGCCGAGTCGGTGAGGCCGGCGCGGTTGCGGTGGCCACCGGCGGCAGGAAACATCGATGTCGCGACGGTTGACGGCTACGGGGAAGCAGCGCCGGGACTCTGGACGGATCCGAAGTTGGAGCCGCTCCGGCGCCGTGAACAACGGCGGGGGTGAATTGGCTCCGGTACGGTTCACGCGGCCGTCGTCGAGGCAGCTCCAGCAGCACGGAGTAAGAGGCACATGGCCCAATACATGACGGCAAATGGACAGCGTCTCCGGCATTAGGGAGGAGGGCGGCTATGAAATTGGTGCGGTGGGGGCGCCATGGAGGAGGGGTTGAGGTTTCGCGGCTCGGGAGAAGGGAGCTTCCGAGGAGAAGGTGATTTGGCGCCCACGAGGTATGAATGGGGGGGGGGTGAATTGGGAGGGGAGTGGAACCATGTTTTACGGACGCATTTGTCTGAAATGCGAGGGGGAGTTACAGTTCTACCCCTTCCTTTAGGCTTCTCGGCTTGGGTCTGTGTACTGAGGGTCGAGGATATAGAGTAACTTTGCTTCTCCCCAAATAGTGGGCGGGAGCGATTTCGGGGGAGGAGGGCGTGTTTTGAAATATAGTGGGCGCGAGCGATTTCGGGCGAGGAGAGCGTATTTTGCTGACCATGGTTTATGAATTATTTGGCACATGTCATTTCGGCCAAGGAGAAGGCGCGCTTGGATGAAGTTACGAACCTACCCTCGATGCACAATGGGCCAATTAATGCGTCTCCCACATAGGACGGTAATTTCGGGTCTCCCATTTATTTTCTCACGCGAATTCCACCGAGCAGATGATGTTTAACGGTTCGTTCAAAATTTGGGAGAACGAGCATCCACGTCTACCTTACCAAGTCGATTTGAATCAAATTTAGAAATATTAGCTTGCCACTTCTTTTTTAGATGGAGAGATGATGCTCGGGAGTAATGTGTTTTTACATGCTCGTTACTAGCGATTTACTATATGACAAATAGTTGACCCACTCAAAAACGGGAATCAAACCCAAAATGAAATATCTCGATTCAATGAAATAGCTCGTTCACCAGGTCAAAATAGTGAACTAAATCCAAAATTGAACACCTCAATCGAATAGCATGTCGTACAGTATTATAGTACTCCATGAACATGTTGAAAGTCAAATTAATGAACTTGTTTGATATACGCATATATCCGTTCATGTGTGGATTGCAGACAACATGTTCTCCAATTTAAATATTTGAATGCAAGTTTATATCAAACATGGTTTATATCAATCTTTGATGCATAAAACGCGACCTCCCCCTCTCCCCGGACTCCTGCTCTCTCTCTCTCTCTCTCGCCGACAATCTTCAATTCTGTCGCACGCATCCAACACACAAACCTTGTTGGTCCTCTATCTTTCTCTCCATCTCTCTCTCTCTCTTTGTGTGTGTGCATGGGGGGGGTCTTTCTAGTTCGCATGCATATATACTCCATCTATAGGTCTCTCTCGCACACTATGTATGATTATCTAGTCCAAGCTAGATATCTTGGGTGCACTCATCGTACGCACACAAATTCCTTGGCTCGTTGCCCATAACTCTCTCACGCACCACTCTGTCGTCTCGGAGCTCTTCCCCTCTCTCTCAAACTCTCCATCTACCTGGGTCACACATACACATGCATATCTCACTCGCACTCGATAGGCCCATCTAGAACTCTATCTCTCTCCCTCGTTCTCTCTCCATCTCACACGCACACACATACAATCTCATGCCTAGCTAGCCAAGTATGATGGTCTCTCACTCAATTGTAGGCACACGCAGTCCCCCTTATATGTATATGACTAGCTAATCTTAGTCTCCATCACAAACATGTGCATGGTCGATCTCGATTTCTCTCGGGGCATCTTTCTATCGCACATGCACCTCCCTCGATCTCCCACCCATATAGTCCCCCCACGATCTCGAGGGGGTCTCTCTATCACAAACACACCCTCTCGCCCTCCCTATGCGTCCATGTTCTCCATGTGTCCCTCTCGACCTTTGTTCCTTGTTGGCCAGACCTCTATTGGACATGTGCTATAGGGGTGTCTCTCTCCGTTGCATACAATCACACACTAGCTATCTTCGTGTATCTCCTCGCCTCGCTTTTCTATCTCGAAGATGCATGCGTGATATGTTCGCCTAAGAAACGAAAAAACACACACTCTCTCTAATTTATCGTTTGTTGTCACTTTTTCTTTCACACACATACTCTTTTTGCACACTTACTCATTCTCCTTCACACGCACTTGATCCTTCTCGACTTAGGCACTCTCCTCGGTCCATAGCATATTGATTTATTGAAAAGTCAAACATCACAAAGTTTGACCATGTACGTGGAGAAAAACAATTACATCTGGAACGGCAAACATATACCATTAGATTCACCATGAGATGTAGTTTCGTATGATGTATCTTTGGTATTGAAGATATAAATAACATTTGTGTAAACCTGATCAAAGTTTCCAAAGTTTGACTTCTAAAAAAATTACATGCACTACATTATCGAGCGGATGGAATATCTCTTTCCCCCTCTCAGCTATCTGACGCACCACTCATCCTTATCGGGGCTCCTCAATCTCTCAAACTTTATATCTCCCTGGTTCACACATACACATGTCTCGCTCGCGCTATACATATGGACCCATCTAACACTCTCCCCTTGTTCTCTCTCTATGTGACACGCACCCCCCTAATAAGTACCATAATCCCTCACTCCATCATAGGCGCAAGCACTCCCCCTAAGTATGATTATCTCTCACTAGCCATCAGGAACACACGTATTGTCTCCTTCCATCCATATGTCTATCTCGATATCTCTCGGGGTATCTTCTATCACGCACACACCTTGTCACTCGATCTCCCACCCATGTAGTCCCATCACGATCTCCAGGGGATCTCTCTATGACAAACATACACTCTGTCCTCCCCATGTCTGCATTTTCTCCGTACGTCTCTCTCGACCTCTCTCCCTTGTTTGTCAGACCCCTCTTGGCCACGTGCTAGGGGTCTTGCTCTCTCGGTTGCAAACAACCACACACTATGTCCTCACCTTGCTTCCGTTGTGGAAGATGCATGTGTGATATGTTTGCATAAGACACACACGTTTTTTCTCGACTTTTATCGAGTGTTGTCCATGTCTCTTTCACACACGCACACACACTTTTTTCCTAACTCTTTCTATTTCTCTCTCACACTCTCTCTCTAGTTAGGGACTCTGTCACGTCCATAAGCATATGGATGTTTTGAAAAGTCAAACCTCAGAAAAGTTTGACCAGGTATATGTGGAGAAAAACATTTACATCTGGAAAGATCATTAGATTCATCACAACATGTACTTACTTCATACTATCATTTATCTTTGGTATTGTAGATATAAGTAATTTCTTTATAAACTTGGTCAAAGTTTCAAAAGTTTGACTTAAAAAAAATGTTGGAACTACATTATCAAACGGAGGGAGTAGCTCTTTCTCTCTGTCTCTCTGCTATCTCTCCCGGGCCTCCCCTCTCACACGAACACTCTATACCGACGGATTATACGCTCACTGTGTCAGCGTATAGCTCCGTATATTGTTTAGTTGACCGATCAACCAGTCCACATGCTGCCTTGTCAGCTCGTGTTCTGTATCTTCATGTGCTGGCCCATGTGGCAGTGGGTGAAAATAGGTAAACTAGAGGCCCATCTCACACGCGGTGAAGTAAACAAAGTTGAAACCACTCGGGGTAGCACCCCGCACACTAGTAAATTGAGGGCGCATTGAGGACACACTTCTTCTGCGTGGAGGACGCACTCGCGCACAATTCAGCACTGCGTGGCGGCATGCACAGAAGGACGAACTCGCGCACACCTAGCACACAACACACACCAGCACACGTGTACACCGGCGTCGCCGCCGGTTGAGATGGACGGCAAGGCAGCTAACAAGCGGTGGCGGCTCGAGCCAAAACCGCATCCGGCGAGCCTGGACTTCATCAGCAGCCTCCCCGATGACATGCTGCTCATCATCATCGGCCTCCTCCCCACCAATTTTGCCGTGCGGACCACCCTGCTCTCCCGGCCGTGGCGCCCCGTCTGGTGCCGCGTCCCCCTCAACCTCACCGTCGACAACTGCCTCTGCGACGGGGATTGCAAACGCATGGCCGCAGTCTCCAAGATCCTTTCATCGCACCCTGGGCCAGCCAGACGCCTTGACATCCGCATGTTCAGTACCAACTGCAAGGTCCAACCCAAGTTTGACGAGTGGTTCTTATCCCCCGCCCTAGATCAGCTCGAGGAGCTCAGCTTTGAAGCTGGACCATGTCGCTCTCTGCCGCCATCCGCGCTCCGCCTCGCGCCAACGCTGCGCCGCGCCAGCTTCAGCTCCTGCTATCTTCCCCAGATTAATGCCGCGCCCGCCCTTCTTCTCCCTCAACTCAAGCAGCTCGACCTCTTCGACGTTGTCATCTTGAAGAAGGCTATGGAGCACCTGCCCCGCAGCTGTACTGCGCTCGAGTACCTTCGTCTTGAGCAGATCCACGGGTTCATTAGCCTTCACGTCGCCTCGACGAATCTCCGATGGATTTATGTGTCTTGCTGGCCCCGCAACAAGACATCAATTGGGAAGAGATCACTCCAGTTGTTCCATGTTATGGTCATTGAGAATGCGCCTTTCCTTGAGAGATTGCTTGTATCGGATCTAGAAGGTCCAACAAAAATCAGGGTCATTGACGCGCCAAAATTGACAGCGTTGGTGCACTCGTCTGCCAAATTCTCCGAACTCTTTATGGGATCCGTAATCGTTCAGGTACAGCACTCATATTCTTCTCCGTCTTCTTGAAATTCACATTTTTAAATTTCTTCTTGATGTATTTACGACCGTCTTCCAGAAAATGATTCCCACAAGCTTGACCCAGTCTATGCGCACAGTGAAGATCTTGGCAATAAAATCTATCGGTCCCAATCTGGATCAAGTTGTTGGATTCCTTACATGCTTTCCGTGCACGGAGAAGCTACTCATCGAGGTGAAACTTCTTTCCTATTAGTAAACGGTAATCACAACGTAGCTCAAATTTTTCGTAATTTTCCCAAATTACGATGACAAGTGTAGTGTTCAAAACTGCATCTACGCACTGCACCGAAAGAAATGTTTTTAGTATTTTTTCTCACGTGATCGCCTGCATCGTTTTTGTTGTTGTACTACATAGTAGCCTAGGCTAGTCATAGTGGAAAGTAACTTAGACTACTCCATTAACTCTATGGTTACCCTAAGAGCAAGTACTACCTCCGTCCTGGTTTACTCTTCCTATTTTGTAGTATCAAAATTTGACCATAGATTTAACTGAAAAAATGTTAATGCATGTCACTAAGAACTATATCGTTGGATTCGTATTTGAACATAATTTCAAATGGTGTAATTTTTAGTGACATGCATTGGCATTTTCTTACGTAAATCTATGGTCAAAAGTTTATACTAAATAAGAGGTAGTACAAAAGTGGGCTATAACGGCCCTCCACTATGTAGGCCAAAACACGTGCCAAATTCACTTGTGATGCATTTGGCATCGATGCCCCTCCATTGCTCACCTGGTGTCCCAATCTGGATCACTTACTTTGCTCCGGTGCCAAATTAACTCACGCAATGAAAAAATACTTGCGTGGGAGAGAGACAGAGAGGACTGAGGCAATAAAAAAACACTTGTTTGGGAGAGTGAGAGGTTGGTGTAGTTGGTTTGATTGATTTTTTATACATGTGGGTCTGTGTGCATAGCGGTGCCAACTCTCTCACATCGCGAGAGCGGTGCCAAAATCTTTTGATTTGACATCGATGCGTATTATGTGGCATACGTTTGCGAAATATGGCATCGACCACATAGTGGAAGGCAACAAATGCCCAAGCTCTTCACGTACTCCTAGGTAAATGAGAGGAAATAGAAAGAGAGAGAGAGAGAGAGAGTGTGAAAAAAATATCACTAGCCAGCCAACCCTATCGTATGAGCGAATGATATTGGTACCTCTTGATGACACGACAATCTTATACAGCCAGCTGCACTAATATGTTCTCTTCTTATGTAGATAAAAAAGACCCAAAAGTGAAAAATGTGCTGCACTATAACAATCTCATCGAATGCCTTGATCTCCATCTTACAGAAATTGATTTGATCGACTACCGAGGCAGCACATCTGAGATTAAATTGGCCAGGTTCTTTGTTCTGGAGGCAAGTGTGCTCAAGGTAATGAGGTTTGGCGTTCTCTGGCGCAACAATGAATGGCGTGCTGATCACCGCAAGCGTCTAAGCCTAAATGACAAAGTGTCCACAGAAGCATGATTTGTTTTTGAAACATCAAGTGGCTAGAGACTCGAAAACTTATTTGCCCATTAGTGACTTGTCAGGGCGGTGGATTTTAGTTTGTACGATAATGCTGCATCCACCTAAAGTAACGAAAGTTCTTACGTAAACTTCCTAGTAATTCCCTCTTCGTAGGTGCAACATTACTCCTAACATTTGTAATATCAGTTTGAAACTTGTAATATTGCCGTGTCCTATTCCCGCGTTTTCAAAATCCTGCGAATTAAACAGGTCCTGAGTTGGTGATGATGTTGTGCCTGCCATCTTTCACCAATAGCCGTCAGATCTAGATATGACGCATACAAACCAAACTTCTCAAGTTTTGCAAAATGATGCCCGAACTTGTTCCCTATTTACAAACAACACCTTGTCTCTCACAATCAGCCTTATCTCCTCCCCACCACATCTAGAAGGCCATGGAAGAATCTGGCGCGATGGCCGCTGCCGGCGCCGTCCACCCCCCAATCTTGGTGTTCCGTGCAATGCACGGGCATCTACGCACGGGAAATTATGTGTAACATCCCAAATTTTCAATTTGGTATGTTATACATAGATCATCATTGCATATCATGTTCTATTGCATTTTGACAAATCCTCGATAAATCCTAAGCAACTCAAGGACCCTCGGAGAGAGTTGGGGATTTTCTTAAATTTCCATATTTGATTTTCATCAAATGATAAGACGAGGATTTTGGTTTTAATTATTTTCTCTCCGAAAAAATATTTCATTTTTAAAATAAATGAGAGGAGAAAATATGACTTCTCCAAAACCATTGAAATACTGGAGGAAAAATGTTAAAGTCTTTTATTGGAATTTATTTGGATTTTATTTGCAATTTTTATTGCATTAAAAATATTGCATGTTTTCAAAATATTTATTTTGTGTTAAAAAAATGTTCACCCTATTCTAGATTTTCTAACTAGACGGGGAAAATTTATTTTGTATTTTTTTGGACTTTTATTTATTTTTCTACGAATTATTTTCCGCGGAACTTATTTAAAAAAAAACGCGCGACGCCCAACCGGGCCGCAGCCCAGCCGAGCGCCGGCCCGCCCGCGCCCCTCTCCTTCTCCAGCACGAGCCCGCCGCCGCCGGAGTCCGCCATGGCCACGGGAGCCGCCTCCCGCTCGGCTTGCCCCCTCCCCCAAGCCACCGGAGCCCCCCTCCCTCCTATAT